>NC_058521.1:580825971-581129001 GCF_904849725.1 Hordeum vulgare subsp. vulgare
CAGGTGCGTGAATGGGTATATATAGGCAGCAGCCAAAATCCAACCGTTACACACAAAAAGGCAAACTCGATGACACCAAAGTCATAAACTCGGTGGTACCAATCAACACTAAAGGTGTGAACTTTTGAATCTCGGTGAGACCGATATATGAAACTTGGTGGCACCGAAAAAGTGACTAATGGTCAGATGGCCAAACTCGGTGGCACCGATACTCAAACTTGGAAATTCCGATTTTGTGTACCGAGGCACCCGAAAGTTGGTAACCCAAACTCGGTAGTACCGATTTGGTGGAAATGGCTAGGGTTTTGTCTGAAGTCAAACTCGGTTGGTCCGATATGTGAAAGTTGGTGACGCCGAATTTGTGTATGTGGAATTTGACAGAGTGGATATGTGGGAAAACCGACTAAGTTTTTTGTGGCTAACTTTGAGCATTTTGAGCAATTAGTTCATTTACTACATCACCCCTTTTAATAATATTGGTTTTCCTATGGACTGAAAAGTGATTTCTCACAAATATAAAATGAAGAGTCTTCTAGCTTGAAGCTTGAGCCAGTATTATTCCTTTCTTGCATCAATGGGCATCTCCACATAAACCTTTAGCCATAGCATCTTTTGAACTTTTCTGAAATATACTTGGAAAATATTAGTCCAATGATGCATATGTTGTGATCAATTATCAAAACCACCCTAGGGACCATTTGTGCTTTCAATATCCCCTTTTTGGTAATTGATGACAACATATAGATCAAAGCTTCGACAAAAGATACAATCAATGATTAGCATCGATGCTTTGAGAAGTGTGTGAAAAGCAAGAGCTCCCCCTAAATTTGTGCATTATTTAAAATATGTGTTTGAATGCAAATGCACAATCGATTAGGATCATGGGTTACTCTTCCATGTCACATACATCTTGGTGGTGCACATACAATATAAGAATTAATAGCAATGCACATGACACCAACAAGATAAGTGAATGATCATCACATAGATAGCTAAAAGATAATATCATAGCATTAACCACGTAAAGCGTATGATCAAACACACAGATAAGGGGATAAAGTCATCCAAAAGGTCAAAGTTTTTGAAACCAAATGAGAGCAAATAAATTCAAAAGCTCTATATGTCTCTCTCTTAGTCTATGATCTATACATTTCTCCCCCTTTAGCAACAAGTTACCAAAAAGTTTAAAAAGTACAGAACTACTTGTCTCTCAGAGCAGCTGATGATGGAGTCAACAAAAGAGCGTCCATGAAAGCATCTGCTGTATGTCGTGGAGCTCGAGGAGTTGATACTGGAGGTGCTTGAGCTAGAGCTAATGTTGAGGGTGTTGATGCTTGAGCTGAAGATGTCTGTCCGGTCTCCTAAGCAGGTATAGCAGCTGACCTAGGCCTGGTGCTGAACTGAGTAGTAGTGGGAGGAGGAGACTCTTCATCATCATCATCATCATCATCATCATCATCTTCCTCATCTAAGCATGGAATCTCCATTGAGTCAACTTCGTGTTGAAGCTATTTGACTATGGTGGTCAACTCAATAACTTTCACATCCATGTCATGGAACTTTGTTTCCACGACTCTCTCAAGGCTTTTGTGACTTTGCAGTATCTCCTGGGTATTCTTATCCATGCCTTGGGTAGAACTAACTAGAAATGTCATTTTCTCAGCTTGAGTTCTCAGTTGTGGAACTGGTGGTAGCCTATTTCTAGCAGCCTCAGCTTCTGCTACCTCTGTTGTCATCCTTGTTGCAGCCGAGTTGCGATCATTTTCATCCATTACCACTTCACATTGTCTTCAAACTCTGGCTGAAGAGGTAGATGGGGACGATCAAGTAGATACATATGCTTGCCTAGCTTGGCATCGATAAACATCTGAATGTAAGGAGCATATCCACATGATCTCTTCTGATCCGCAGCAGTCCTATGGATAGTCTCTACTATCAAATCCATCACTCTGAATCTGGTATGGGTGTCTAACAGGTGCACCAAGTTGATGGAATGACCTCTGATCA
Organism: Hordeum vulgare subsp. vulgare; assembly: GCF_904849725.1. Taxonomy (NCBI): domain Eukaryota; kingdom Viridiplantae; phylum Streptophyta; class Magnoliopsida; order Poales; family Poaceae; genus Hordeum; species Hordeum vulgare. The sequence continues at coordinate 580,827,979 of NC_058521.1, forward strand.
GCTTATCATCACCTGATTTAGGCATCAAGGTGTGTCTCATAATAGTGTTAGTTGTAGGAATTCCTGCTTGCAAAAAGTATACAGAACCCATCCTATGACTAGCCAAGTACTTGTGTGGAATTTTCTTGTACATATTGCACATAGAGTTGTGACTCTTCTTTGCTTCCGAGTACACATCAACATCATGATCTTCCTGCTTTGGGGCACCAATGATAGTGGCCCACTCATCAATTGTAGCTTCATACATGTGACCATCAACCATCCAGACCAAAGAACCATCTCCATAGAAATGAACAGTTGCATAAAATTGCATGATCGGCTCATCATTCCATGTGGTCATCTCTTTACCAACAAACTTCTCAATCTCCACTAGCCTAAATTTTTCTTGGACATGGGGAAAGAATTTTTCATTCTCCTTGATATATGCCTAGTTGACATACCTCATATCAGTGACACCTGGACTGTTGTCAAACAGGACATTCTCATAAAAATCTTGTTGTTCCTTGGTGTGAAACCTTGGATCAATAGCAGTTCTTCTTCTGTCAACATATGGGTCAATAGCTATCCACTTTCTCAATCCAACATCCTTTCTCTTCTTCATATCCTCTGCTACTAGATGAGCATCATTATGAATTGGCAGGGTTGGTCTGAGCTTCCTAAGAACTGGTGCATTCTCATCTTCTACCTCCTCTGCAGCATGGGTACTGGATGCATGGCCTTTGTTCTTGGCAGCTGCAGGTATGTCGTTTGTAGTCCTCTTGGGAGCTACAACCTTCTTTGCTTTGGCAGGAGGCTTAGGAGCAGATTTCATGGCATCAACCATAAGCTTCTTCTCTTAGAGGAACTGGGATATCCTCATGAGCTTTTTCCTCAGCAGCTTCTTCGGGGTCTTCAAACATTGAAGTCCTTCTCCCAATAGGATGAACAGTTCTCTTCCTGGGCCTCTTCACACCAGCCTTCTTGGCAGGTACATCACTCGTATGTGTTGTCCTATTCCTTGCATAATCAGGTGCTCTCAGATTAGTAGGAATAGTAGTTACCTTCCTCACAGCCTTCCTTGGAGCCTTCGAAGGAGCTGATGTTTCCTCTGGCATAAAGTCTGAGTCCTCTTCATCAGAATTTAGCTTCTTCCTCTGCCTGGTGGCTGCTTTGGGCAAACCATGGGAGCTGGGAGAACTTGGGTCAGAGGCAGACTTCTTTGGACTAGTGCCTGAGTCCATCTCTATACTTTGTTGTGTGAAATCATTTTGACTATCTTCTGAACTAGACATCTCTGACGGACAAGCAGAAACTCAGCAACAAACAGCAAAACCTGTGAAGACAGAAGGGATAAGCATCTGAAAATTCAAATGTTTTTCAAAAATTGAACAGAGAAATCCTTAGTTTTAACTTTCTGCACATCACATATCGGTGGTACCGAGTTTGAACTTTTGGAGTCACCAAGACACATGAACTCCTTAACAGAAACTTGTTCATCATTTCGGTGGAACCGAAATTGGCAACTCGGTTTCACCAAGTTCATTCTCAGCAACCCTAGGTTCAAAATCGGTGGAACCAACTTTTGCAAATCGACGTTACTGAGATGAGGTCTGCGAACAATTAACCCTAAAATTTTCTTAGTTCTCTAATCTATGGAATCATGTGGTGGATGAAGAGGTTGCACACGGTGGCTTGTGGATAAAATTTCCCATTGCGTAAGATTTGAATGAAGGAACGCGCACGGGGATCCGAACCATACCCTAACTCGGCGGTGGTCCTGCTACGGCGGTGATAGTGTTGAAGAATCTGTTGGCGGTGGCGATTCCCAGCGACGGAGACGCACGGGGAGTCAAGGGCGACGACCAGGGGTCCAGAGTCAGCGTAGGGTTTTGGGATGAAATGGCTTTGACAAACTAAGATCAAAGAACCGGTCCGCTGGATTATATAACCTTTCGTTGTCGGTGTCATCGAGATTACGAAATTGGTGTCACGGAGTTCCTCAACTGTTAGTTGATAGGGAAACTCGGTGTAACCGAGATTCTGATTCCGGTGGTACCGAGATGGAAAACCTAGATCAACTTTGTAATTCGATAGAACCGAGTTTATGAAGTTGGTTTCACTGAGTTCATTCATAGAGAGGTTTTGGAAGTCAGCCATTGACGATACGGAACTCCGAGTGCACCTTCACAGAGAGGGATCAATAAGTGCCCTTTCAAGTTTTGTGATGAAGCATGAATAGAACTTGAAATGAGATAGCATAGATAGCTAGAGAAGGGTCCTATGCATTCTTGTCCATCGAATTGGCAAAAGATAAATCAAGAGCCAAATAACAACAATTGGATGTCCTCGAATGATCAAACACATGCAGACCAACATGCTCACACAATAAGAATGATAGATAAAACATGGTGAACATGCACAAACATCCTAGCAGCTATCAATCACTTGGTGATGACAAAGTCGTCTATATATGAGTATATTGACTTAGGAGCCAAGTAAGAATACTTGATCATATGTCATACTCATCGTTAAGCACAAGTGGGGTTACCACTTTTACATAAGCATTAATGTGTTCATATCTTTAGGAGAAGCTTATACTCAAGTCTTAGAGTAAAGCTCCCCCTTGATATGACACCCCCTTAAGAGGGATCAACTAACCTTGGGTTTTGTCGTAGAAGACTTCAAGTTGGTGAAGTGGTGGTGGATGCTCAATGTTGATGAAGATCATCTTGAGTTGGGAGCAATCCTTGTTGTTTTCACACTCTTCTCACCTACATGGGTTAGTCCCAAAGCAATAGTAACATATGCAAGAATATCTATGGACATGGAGTGAAACACAAATGGGATGATGTCGAGAGATGCATTAATTATCTTGTTCCTTGCTTACCTTTGAGGGAATGTGTGACTCCTTGAACTAATGCATATGGTTGAGGTTGATTGCAAATAGTTCTTGCCAAAATGAATAAGAGGGAATTTCATTGGCGGAGTCACCCATCAAGAACTTCCTTAGTTCTTACTCTTGTGGATCCATGCCAAATTGATGGGAATCCTTGGAGTTGTTGTAGCACTGGTTGAGGTAGAGCTAGTAGTGTCCTTGGGAACCCACTTGACCTTGGCCTGGAATTATTCTTCAAATAGGTCAATGTCATATTGAAGCTTTCCCTTGCCTTTGTGGTCTTGTGGTAGAAACTTTCTTGCCTTTGTTACTAGTATTCCTAGGTTTAACTTGTGAAAAAATTAGACAAGAGTATTCCTTTAGATAGATAAGAAGAACTCTTCTTTTAAAGCTCATCATTGATCACTTTTAAGAACTCATGGTCTTGCTCCAAGTTGAGCTTCTCGAAGCGTAGCTTCTCATGGGTTCTTGAAAGCTCTCTATGATCTTATAGAGTAGTCTCATGAGCTAACTTAAGAGTTTCTAATTCTTGAGTTAGTCATTCAATTTCTTTCTTATCATCATCATTCGATTTCTCTTGACTAGCATGATAATTAGCAAGTTCATTTTCATTGCAATCACTAGTTTTATCAAAGAACAAGTCATCTTCTCCTAACAAGTCATCCTCATCACTATTAAATTCAAGATACTCGGGATGTGATACCTTGGGGACTTTATCCATGAAGCAATTTCCGAACCCCTCATTTGGTGAGTCAAATAGGTCGTAGGAGTTGGTGGAAACAAGTGCAATGTCGGCAACAAATTCATCTTGACTATAGTCCGAGTTGGAGTGATAGCTTCTCTCGGAGTGGTAATCAGACTCGGAGCCAGAAGCTCATTCACCAACATGAGCTTGATGTCTTCTTATTGATCTGCTCTTGGTGTATTTGTCCTTCTTCTTCGATTCCTTGCCTCTCCGTGAGTGTCTTCGTTCATAGTGATCTTCTCTACTCCTTCTCTCTCTATGAGGTGACTCGTCTCTTGAGCTTCGTCTTCGAGGTGACTCTTCTCTTATTTGGTAGGGAGCCGAGAACACATTGGAGTAGTGTCCAGGCTTCCCACAATTGTAGCAGTATCGGTCACGACTGGACGAATGCTTCTCATCATGTCTCGAGCTTGAGCTTCTCTCTTTGCCTGCACTCTTGTAGAACTTGTTGAATTTTCTGACCATGAGGCTTATCTCTTCATCAGTGACAAGATTGTCTTTTGAAGTAGCGGGAGCATCACATGAAGCTTTATAAGCACCGCTTGACTTGTCGTGCAGCTCATCTTTGTCCTTGAGTGACATCTCATGAGCAACAATCCTACCAATGACTTAAGTTGGCTTGAGATCTTTGTAATTTGGCATCATTTGGATCAATGTGCACACTGTCTCATACTTGCCATCGAGAGCTCTAAGTATCTTCTTCATGATTAATTTGTCGGTCATATCTTCGCTTCCTAAGCCGGCAATCTCATTGGTGATGAGAGTTAGCCTAGAGTACATTTTAGCAACACCTTCACCATCCTTCATCTTGAACCTCTCAAGCTAACTTTGAAGCACACCCAACTTAGATTATGTGGCAGAATCAGTACATTCGTGCATATCAACCAAAGTATCCCAAATTTCTTTTGCATTCTCAAGATGACTGATTTTGTTGAATTCTTCGGGGCATAGGCACTTGAAGATGATGTCACAGGCTTGAGCATTGAGTTGTAACATCTTCATTTCATCGGGTGTCGCATCACGATCCGGTTCATACCCTTCTCCAAAAAAAATTACCTTGCACACCAACACGAATAACAGCCCAAACATGAGGATTAAAGCCAAGAATATGCATCTTCATCTTATGCTTCGAACTAGCAAAATTAGTGCCATCGAAATATGGACCTCTACGATGATAATTTCCCTCACTAGATGCCATACTCTCCTAGGTTGTTAAACTAATGAAATGTAGACCAAAGCTCTGATAACACTAGGATCGAAAGTATGTCTAGAGGGGGGGTGATTAGACTACTTGACAAGATAATTTTTTTGACTTTTCGCAATTTTAGTTGAGAGGCAGCTATGGCAGTTATATCAAGTCAAATACACCCTACACATGCCGTTCTAAGAGTATAGCAGCGGAAAGTAAAACATGCAAGTTTAAAGTATAGGAGTAAGGTAGGGATATCAAATGCATGAGGTTGACACGTTGATTTTTGGAATGGTTTGGATAGGTGGTGCTATTGTACGTCCATCTTAGTGGAGACTTCAACCCACGGAGGGTAACAACTGCGAGAGTCCATGGAGGGCTCCACCCATACACTAGTAGAAAAAGGCCCATTTGTCCCGGTTCCAGAGGCCCATTAGCCCCGGTTCCGGAACTGGGACTAAAGGGATGGGACTAAAGGCCGAAACCTTTAGTCCCGGTTGACTTACGAACCGGGCCCAAAGGGTCTCCACGTGGCCGCTGCGGGGAGCCCAGGCAAGAGGAACTTTAGTGCCGGTTGGTCACACCAACCGGGACCAAATGGCATCCACGCGTCAGCATGTGGCCAGAGCTAGGTTTTTTTTGAATGTGGGTGGCTGGGGTTGGGGTTTTTTTGGAGGTTTAATTTAGTGGTTTCATATTGTGTTAGCTACCTAATAGAGAGAAGTGTCCACTACTAGGGAAAAGCCTAGCAGTAGCGTAGGTTTAGTGCCTACTAGTAGCGCGGGTTACCACGCTACTAGTAAGGCGCTACAGCTACTACTTACCAGCAGCGCGTGTAAGACGCGCTACTGCTAAGACATATAGCTGTAGCGTGTATCATACCAATGCTATTGATAAGACAACTATCAGTAGCGTTCTTGCAAACCAGCGCTACTAGTAATCTGTTTTTCATTATTTTTTATTTTTAGTGTATTTATACGTTGTTATACAAATTTTGATACAATACCAATTAAGAGGTTGTTATATCATTATGTTAATGATGAATTATTATATAATTGTGAGGAAGAAACATGGATTTTATTCATCCAAATGAATCAAAAGTTGAATTAGTAGGACGACGATCCTACTAATTCAACTTTTGGTCACTTTTGATCCATCCACATGAATCTAATCCGCTTTCCTTCCCCCAATGATATAATAACCAATCATGATCATAATAACAAATCATCATGATAATCATGATCAACATCGCCATCATATTAATATAAAAACTCTTGCATCACTATTGCTAATAATCATCATACTCATTACCACCAACAGTATTTAATCATCATTTTCGTCAATGAGACATCATATAACAAGTTGGTCACTAGTCATAATCACAACTCCTCCTCCTCATCATCATCAACTATAACACATTGTAGCACATAATAACACATTGTACCTAGGACCTACTCCTCTCTCATAGGACCTACTCTACCCTCTCTTAGGTAGAATATCATAAAACAAGATAGGCCCTGACTCTCCATTATGGAGAATGGAGATCATCCTGTCTCCAATTCTTGGCCTACGCACAATGTTGCTTCCAAGTAGCTCTCTATGATTGGCGATACATTTTTCTAATCTTTGATTGTCGTGACTTCATCGGTTTTAGAAATCCGGTATGGACAGGAGTGATGAATATACATAGGCTGACCTCCAAAATGAGATTGTTTATTAGTGGTTTCATATTGTGTATGGACAGGAGTGATACATTTTTGGGGTTTTTTTGGCCATATGATCATAACATCAATGCGACCTCTTGGAAACATCAGATGAGCCACACAATCCTGCGGGATTTTCTGTTGAAAAACATAGTAATAACTTTGTAGCTAGCAATGTAGTTTAGTTTTAAAAGAATTTATGCAAAAGATGCACGGATGTCGTAATAGTAGAAAATCTTACCATGCAATCTCCATGCATGTTACCGTAGTTCACCACGTGCACTAGTGGAATTTATTGACCATAATGTGAAGGAGTTTGTTGATAGCTATTTTAATTCTCAAGATCATTAATAAATGTGACAAGAATATTTTTCTCCTTATAAGTAGTTAATTCTGCTTCATCATTGTAGTAGTAGGTTCTGTCTACCATCTTCCGTACATTTTTTTGAAGAATAAAAATAAGTTGTCAATGGAAATAAGTTCTCAACTATTTTTCAATAAACAATATAAATTACTTAATAAATATGATTGAGAAACTCACATAATGGTAGAACAGGAGGCGTCTGCACATCGACCCAGATGTCGATATTACCTTCAATTTCATCTTCCGGAGGAATATCAAAAGGTGATAAGCATATTAGGCTCAAATGCATAAGCCTTGCATAGTGCTACCCAACTTTTTCATTCAAAAAAGGAGTAGGTGTCCGCATTGTACAACTTTACGGCAAAAGTATAACCATGCTCGGTTCTCAAGTGAACTATCTTTACCTTCATAGTTTTTTCAGTACTGAAACCAATCTTATCCAAGACATAAATTCTTGCATGGCACGGGATACGCTAGTAGAATAGTAAAAAATAAAAATTATAAGTTGAAGCAAAAGAAGTCATGCTTAATTACGAAAAAAGATTTGTCGTTGTGACTTACTATATCCACTTCAAAGTCCTCATCGAGCATGATGCTGAAGCGCCTATCATCAACTAGGTGAGGCGTGTCACACAGGTCGCGCTCATCTTGGCAGTATTCGCACATAACGAATTTCATTTCATCGTCAGACATTTCCTATGTTCATAGTTGAAACATTTAAAATCAATCGAAGGCAACTATCATGAAACTTATATGACAGATCACTATTAATTCTAAAACAGAATTAACCTAAATAATTATTCATTTCTTCTGTTCCTCCTCTTCTTCCTCTCCTCCTCTTCCTCTAATGATTCTAAAACAGAATTAACCTAAATAATTCTAAAACAGAATTAACCTAAATAATTCTAAAACAGAATTAACCTAAAAGGGAATTAACCTAAGAAAATATAATTCCCTCTCCTTCCTCCTCTTCTTCCTCTCCTCCTCTTCTTCCTCTCCCTCCTCTTCTACTTCTCCTCTTTTTCTTCTACTTCTCTTGTTCTTCTATTTTTCCTCTACTTCTCCTCTTCATTCCCACTTCTGGCAAATACATGGCACTCCAAATGTCCTAGTTTCTAGCACTAGTCATGCCGAAATTCATGGAAAATTTGGGCATGACCTTTGCTAAAAAGTGGACATATGGAGCGCCTGAAATTTGCCGGAACGGAAATCAACATTTGCAAATAAGAACACGAAGACATCCTCTATATCCATAATGCATCATCATCAACATCAATGACATGGCGACTAGCACTAGCATTTTCATCATCGATATTTACAACACATTATCATCTATATCAACAACATGGGGATTTGTCTATTCTCACCTAGAGGTCTTAGGGGGTCGGCGATGGGGACGACTGCAGGGATGAGGCAGGGGAAAATACTTGATTTCTACATAAACAAAATATAAACAAAATATGACATGTTCATTCTAGCAAATGAGTAAATAGTTTTAGGATCACTAGAAACTATCAACTATGTCTAAAAATAATATACTAAAACCCTAGTAATAATTCAGTTAACTAGAAACTATCAACTAAACCCTAGAAACTATCCTAAATCAGAGTGTTATATATGAACAGAGGCTTATATCAACTAAAAACTATCAACTATGTCTAAATTTTTACTAATCAGCTAATCATACTAAATCAAAATTGTTAGGTATCAACTACAAACTATTAAGTAAATAAAAATGTTGCATATCAACAAGAAAATAGCAAGTAGCCTACTAAATCAAAATGTAGCAGGGAGGAGGGGTTGTGGATGGAGGAGGGGGGAGGGAGAAGGAGGGGCGATTGAAGGAGGGAGGAGGAAGGCGCAGCGAGGAGGGGCCGACAGTGTGAGGGGGGAGTGAGGGGCCGGGAGTGAGGAAGAGAGAGGGAGCGCACGGGGTGTGTAAGGTGGGTTGGCGATGACGACGGGCTCGGGGGCGGCGGTGACGGGAGGAGGAGGAGGGGCTCGGGGGCGGCGGCGACGAGGAGGAGGAGGACGGGCTCGGGGCGGCGGCGATGACGAGGAGGACGACGGGCTCAGGACGGCGGTGACGACGAGGAGGACGGGCTCCTGGCAAATGGGAGAGTTTGGGGGAAATTTCGACAACTCCCGCCTACATGCGAAAACCAGTGGTCTCGATTTGAGGAAAAAACCGGGACCAATGCACTCATGGCATCCCGGTTTGTGCTGCAAACCGGGACTAAAGGCCAATTTCTAGTAGCCCAAAGGGCAGGAAGAAGAGACCTTTAGTCCTAGTTGGTGCCGACAACCGAGACGAAAGGGCGTATTTTGTGTCGGTTGGTGGCACAAAGCGGGACTAAAGGCCTGTGCCTGCCACAGTCGCGGTGCGGTTGGATGTTTAGTCCCACCTCGCTAGTCGAGAGAGCCCGGGAGTGGTTTATAAGCATTGGTGCGCAGACCGTCTCGAGCTCCTCTCAACTGCAGGCTTCCGGGCCTAATTTGTCACTGCCTGTGGGCCTACTGGGCCTTTTGCGGGCATGAATCCTCGTCCAACTCTCTTGTTGGGTTTCTAGTCGTATTCAGGCCGTGGTGGCCCAGTAGGTGGCTTTTTTTTAAAAAAAAACTAGTTTTTTTGTTTCGTTTTTTACTTTATTTATTTTATTTTGTGGATAACTTTACTAAAAAAATAGATTTTTTAGTGTTAGTTTTTCCTGCTATTTAATATTACTATGTTTTATCATTATGTTCACTTTGGTAGGTTTTAGGTTATTTTAAATGACTGTTTTAATCAAAAACAGATGTGTTACAAAAAGGAATTCATTTTTTAACTTATTTGAACTCAAGATTTTGTGTGTGTTCAAAATGCACCATTAAAGGCCACATCATCAATTTTTAACACTTTCTGAGTTCATTTGGTATTTTTCATGCATTTAGTGATTTTTTTAGTTACATGGCCCAGAAATTGAAAAGCACTACAAATGAACTGTGAATAGGTTGAAAGTTGGCATGGTATCATCATTTCACCCACATAGCATGTGCTAAAAAGTTGAGAGGGTTGCGGCAAAAACTGGATGCACTTGGTGTACAAATTGAACAATCTTTTTCGAAGTATCACGGTTTCTTAAGAAAACTCATCTGTTACAAAAGGGATTTCATTTTTTTGAACTTATTTGAACTCAAGACTTCTTGTGTGTTCAAAATGCACCATTCAAGGCCACATCATCTATTTTCAACACTTTCTGATTTCATTTTGTATTTTCCATGCATTTACTGATTTTTTTTAGCTAAATGGACCAGAAATTGAAAAGCACTACAAATGAACTCTAAATAGGTTGAAAGTTGGCATGGTATCATCATTTCACCCACATAGCAAGTGCTAAAAAGTTGAGAGGGTTGCGGCAAAAACTGGATGCACTTCGTGTACAAAAGTTCTGAGGTGGGAAATGCATGAGACCATGAAATGTAGCAAATGAAGTTAGAAAGGGCTAAACCATTCAAATTTGGAAACTATAATGGCACAAACAGAAACTAGACATATATAAATTGGTCCAAGCAGTACATGATGATACTAGTCCAAACAGTACATAATAATAGCTAGCATAGATATATATGTATATATACAAGTGTTCGCCGTTGTGAACACTACTCGTCTGAATCAGAATGTCCACCTGCTGTGAGGTGACGCTGGCCATAGTGGATGACTCGAATCATGTGGTAGAACTCGTATGAAACATATTCATCTTTTGCTGCATACTCAATGTTGATACGATCAAGTGGGGTCCTCTCGCAAAGTCTGTGCTGAGACTTTGGGAATTTGATATTCATATCACACTACTGGAAAACAGTTATTTTCCATCTGCTGCTTCTTTGTCGTCTGCTAGCTGATGGCAAAGACCCTCTTTGCCATCAGCTACCAGAAACCAGACGACAAAGAGGAGGTTGATGCCAAAGGGACTGTTTGCCATCAACCAGTTCTTTGCCGTCTGCCGGCTCACGACAAAGAGCACTCAGGCAGACGGCAAAGAGCATGGGCAGCCCACCCCGCAGCCCCTCTCTCCCCCTAACGGCCTCTCTCTTTGTCATCCACTTTTCTCCTCTGTGTCGTCGGGAGGCGGACGGCAAAGAGGGTGCCCCCCTAACAGTCGTTAGCCCCACCCCCACGCGCCTCTCTCTCCCCCTAACGGTCACCCCGACACCCCTCTCTCTCACCCCCGACACCACCACCGTCGTCGCGCCCTCCTCCGGCCTCCCTGCGCCGCCCTGCGCCCTCCTCCTCCCCGGCCGCCCTGCACCCTCCTCCACCGCCGCCATGCGTCCCCTCCTCCACCCCGGCCGCCCTGCACCCTCCTCCACCGCCGCCCTGCGCCCCCTCCTCCACCCCCCCAACACCCCTCTCTCTCACCCCCGACACCACCACCGCTGTCACGCCCTCCTCCGGCCTCCCTGCGCCCTCCTCCTCCCCGGGCACCCTGCGCTCCATCCTCCCCGGCCGCCCTGCGCCCCCTCCTCCACGGCCGTGTCCTCCACCGCCGCACCCTCCTCCTCCCCGGCCGCCCCCCTCCGGTGAGTCTTTTTTTTCTTTTTTTGCTAATTTACAGATTTAGTTTTGTTTTGTTAATTAGTGGTAGCTAGATTATTGTTAGTATTTTTAGTGGTAGATTTAGTTAGGTTAGTAGTTTTAGTTAGGTTAGTTAGTTAGCTTGGTTAGTTAGGTGGAGGAGGAGAAGCGGAGGAGGAGGAGGACGAGAAGAGGAGAAGAAGAAGAGGAGTAGGAGGAGGAGGAGGAGAAGAAAAAGAAGAAGAAGAAGAAAAAGAAGAAGAGGAGAAGAAAAAAAAATAAGAAGAAGAAGAAGAAGAAGAGAAGAAGAAAAAATAAGAAGGAGAAGAAGTAAAGAAGAAGAGAAGAAGAAGAGAATAAGAAAAAAATAAGAAGGAGAATAAGAGAAAAAAGAAGAAGAAGTTGATTTTTTATTGTTTGGTATTTAGTGGTAGCTAGATTCTTTTTTAGTTACTTAGTGGTAGATTCTGTTTTTTTGTTGTTTAGTGCTATCTAGGTTTAGCGATAGGTTTAGTTAGCTTGGTTAGTTAGGTTAGTTAGTTAGTTAGCTTAATAGAAAGAATAGGAAGAAGAAGAGGAGGAGGAGGAGGAGAAGAGGAGAAGAGGAGGAGAAGAAGAAGAATAATAAGAAGAAGAAAAAGAAGAAGAAGAAGAAGAAGAAGATGAGAAGACAAAAATAAGAAGGAGAAGAAGAAAAGAAGAAGAAAAGAAGAAGAGAAGAAGAAGACAAGAAGAGAAGAAGAATACTTTCTCCTCCTCCTTCTCCTTCTTCTTGATTTCTTCTTCTTCTTCTCCTCCTCCTCTTTCTTCTCCTCTATCTTATTCTCCTCACCTTATTTTCCCCAACAATGAGATAATTAGCCCATTTAGCTACAAAATGGCATAAAAACCTTGGTTAGCTCATGAATATTATATTCTTAACTTGTTTTCCTCTAAAATGACATAATTAGAATATTTGTGTTGATCGGGTGGATTTACATGTGATAGTTGTCTCGTCGCTATGAGGTCTGCTATGCGAAGACCTGCCAGTGCGTTGTACGAGCTCCGCCCCTGCATTCGTGGGTCAGTACAAATTTCATCTCCTCCCCGCCCCTTCATTTACTGTGGCTCGGTTTCCGGATGAAACTTTCTAGATTTAGGTAATTAATTTAATTTATCAGTATGCGTGACCAGTATGCGTCTCCCGTTCAAAAGGGCGACATCTATAAATATGCATGTCTTTGCATATTTATAACAGCCATGTTGGAATTATGCCCTAGAGGCAATAATAAATATAGTTATTATTATAATTCATGTATCAAGATAATTGTTTATTATCCATGCTATAATTGTATTGAATGAAGACTTATATACATGTGTGGATACATAGACAAAACACTGTCCCTAGCAAGCCTCTAGTTGGCTAGCCAGTTGATCAAAGATAGTCAGGGTCTTCTGATTATGTACAAGGTGTTGTTGCTTGATAACTGGATCACGTCATTAGGAGAATCACGTGATGGACTAGACCCAAACTAATAGACGTAGCATGTTGATCGTGTCATTTTGTTGCTACTGTTTTCTGCGTGTCAAGTATTTGTTCCTATGACCATGAGATCATATAACTCACTGACACCGGAGGAATGCTTTATGTGTATCAAACGTCGCAACATAACTGGGTGACTATAAAGATGCTCTACAGGTATCTCCGAAGGTGTTCGTTGAGTTAGTATGGATCGCGACTGGGATTTGTAACTCCGTGTGACGGAGAGGTATCTTGGGGCCCACTCGGTAATACAACATCACACACAAGCCTTGCAAGCAATGTAACTTAGTGTAAATTGCCGGATATTGTATTACGGAACGAGTAAAGAGACTTGCCGGTAAACGAGATTGAAATAGGTATGCGGACACTGACGATCGAATCTCGGGCAAGTAACATACCGAAGGACAAAGGGAATGACGTACGGGATTATATGAATCCTTGGCACTGAGGTTCAAACGATAAGATCTTCGTAGAATATGTGGGATCCAATATGGGCATCCAGGTCCCGCTATTGGATATTGACCGAGGAGTCACTCGGGTCATGTCTACATAGTTCTCGAACCCGCAGGGTCTGCACACTTAAGGTTCGACGTTGTTTTATGCGTATTTGAGTTATATGGTTGGTTACCGAATGTTGTTCGGAGTCCCGGATGAGATCACGGACGTCACAAGGGTTTCTGGAATGGTCCGGAAATGAAGATTGATATATAGGATGACCTCATTTGATTACCGGAAGGTTTTTGGAGTTACCGGGAATGTACCGGGAATGACGAATGGGTTCCGGGTGTTCACCGGGGGGCAACCCACCCCGGGGAAGCCCATAGGCCTTGGGGTGGCGCACCAGCCCTTGGTGGGCTGGTGGGACAGCCCAAGAAGGCCCTATGCACCATAGATAGAAAATCAAAGAGAAAAGAAAAAAAGGAGGTGGGAAAGGAGAGAAGGACTCCACTTTCCAATCCTAGTTGGACTAGGATTGGAGGAGGACTCCTCCTCCCTTGGTGGCGCAGCCCTTGGGGCTCCTTGAGCTTCAAGTCAAGCCTCCCCTCCCTCCTCCTATATATATGGAGCAATTAGGGCTGATTTGAGACAACTTTTTCAAGGCAGCCCGACCACATACCTCCACGGTTTTACCTCTAGATCGCGTTTCTGCGAAGCTCGGGCTGAGCCCTGCCGAGATTAGATCGCCACCAACCTCCGGAGCGCCGTCATGCTGCCGGAGAAATCATCTACCTCTCCGTCTCTCTTGTTGGATCAAGAAGGCCGAGATCATCGTCGAGTTCTACGTGTGCTGAACGCGGAGGTGCCGTCCGTTCGGCACTAGATCGTGGGACGGATCGCGGGACGGTTCGTGGGACGGTTCGCGGGGCGGATCGAGGGACGTGAGGACGTTCCACTACATCAACCGCGTTTACTAATGCTTCTGCTGTGCGATCTACAAGGGTACGTAGATCGGAAATCCCCTCTCGTAGATGGACATCACCAGGATAGGTCTTCGTGCGTGTAGGAAATTTTTTGTTTCCCATGCGACGTTCCCCTACAGTGGCATCATGAGCTAGGTTCATGCGTAGATGTAATCTCGAGTAGAACACAAAAGTTTTTGTGGGCGGTGATCTGCGTCTTGCTGCCCTCCTTAGTATTTTCTTGATTCCGCGGTATTGTTGGATTGAAGAGGCTTGGACCGACATTACTCGTACGCTTACGAGAGACTGGTTTCATCGCTACGAGTAACTCCGTTGCTCAAAGATGACTGGCAAGTGTCGGTTTCTCCAACTTTAGTTGAATCGGATTTGACCGACGAGGTCCTTGGATAAGGTTAAATAGCAATTCATATATCTCCATTGTGGTGTTTGCGTAAGTAAGATGCGATCCTACTAGATACCCATGGTCACCACGTAAAACATGCAACAACAAAATTAGAGGACGTGTAACTTTTTTTTGCAGGGTATGCTTGTGATGTCATATGGCCAACGGTGTGATGTGATATATTGGATGTATGAGATGATCATGTTGTAATAGATAATATCTACTTGCACGTCGATGGTACGGCAACCGGCAGGAGCCATAGGGTTGTCTTTAAACTAACATTTGTGCTTGCAGATCCGTTTACTATTTTCCTAGGATGTAGCTTTAGTAGTAATAGCATGAGTAGCACGACAACCCCGATGGCGACACGTTGATGGAGATCATGGTGTGGCGCCGGTGACAAGAAGATCGTGCCGGTGCTTTGGTGATGGAGATCAAGGAGCACATGATGATGGCCATATCATGTCACTTATGAATTGCATGTGATGTTAATTCTTTTATGCACCTTATTTTGCTTAGAATGATGGTAGCATTATGAGGTGATCTCTCACTAAAATTTCAAGACAAAATTGTGTTCTCCCCGACTGTGCACCGTTGCTACAGTTCGTTGTTTCGAGACACCACGTGATGATCGGGTGTGATAGACTCAACGTTCACATACAACGGGTGCAAAATAGTTGCACACGCGGAACACTCAGGTTAAGCTTGACGAGCCTAGCATGTGCAGACATGGCCTCGGAACACATGAGACCGAAAGGTCGATCATGAATCATATAGTTGATATGATTAGCATAGGGATGCTTACCACTGAAACTATACTCAACTCACGTGATGATCGGACTTGAGCTAGTGTAAGTGGGTCATGAACCACTCAAATGACTAGAGAGATGTACTTTTTGAGTGGGAGTTTAGCAAGTAATTTGATTAAGTTAAATTCTAATTATCTTGAACATAGTCTAAGTCCACTTTGAATATATTTGTGTTGTAGATCATGGCTCACGCGACAGTCACCCTGAATTTTAATATGTTCCTAGAGAAAGCTAAGTTGAAAGATGATGGAAGCAACTTTGTAGACTGGGCTCGTAATCTTAAGTTGATCCTACAAGCTGGGAAGAAGGATTATGTCTTTGATGCTGCGCTAGGAGATGAACTACCCGCTACGGCTGACCAAGATGTTAAGAACGCTTGGTTAACACGTAAGGAGGACTACTCAGTAGTTCAATGTGCAGTCTTGTATGGTTTAGAGCCGGGACATCAACGTTGCTTTGAGCGTCATGGAGCATATGAGATGTTCCAGGAGTTGAAGTTTATCTTTCAGAAGAATGCCCGGATCGAGAGGTATGAGACCTCCTATAAATTCTATGCTTGCAAGATGGAGGAGAATTCGTCTCTCAGTGAACATGTGCTCAAAATGTCTGGGTACTCAAACCGTTTAGCAGAGCTGGGGATTGAACTCCCGCAAGAGGCTATCACTGACAGAATTCTTCAATCAGTGCCGCCAAGCTATAAGGACTTTGTGTTGAACTACAACATGCAAGGGATGAACAAGTCACCCGGCGAGTTGTTTGCGATCCTGAAAGTCGCAGAGTCTAAACTCCGTAAAGAGCATCAAGTGTTGATGGTGAATAAGACCACTAGTTTCAAGAGAAACAGCAAAGGCAAGAAGGGTAATTCAAAGAAGAGCGGCAAGCCTGTTGCCAATCCGACGAAGAAACCCAAAGCTGGACCTAAGCCTGAAACAGAGTGCTACTATTGCAAGGGTATGGGTCACTGGAAGAGCAACTGCCCCAAGTATCTGGCTGATAAGAAGGCGTCCAAAGAAAAATCAGGTATATTTGATATACATGTTATTGATGTGTACTTAACCGGCTCTCGTAGTAGTGCCTGGGTATTCGATACCGGTTATGTTGCTCATATTTGCAACTCGAAACAGGAACTGCGGAATAGGCGAAGGCTGGTGAAAGATGAAGTGACGATGCGCGTAGGAAATGGTTCCAAGGTTGATGCAATCGCCGTCGGCGCAGTTTCACTTCAGTTACCATCAGGATTAGTTATGAACTTGAATAATTGTTATTTAGTGCATGCGTTGAGCATGAACATTATATCTTGATCTTGTTTATTGCGAGATGGTTACTCTTTTAAGTCAGAGAATAATGGTTGTTATATTTCTATGAGTAACATCTTTTATTGTCATGCACCCAATGTGAGAGGATTGTTCATATTGAATCTTGATAGTGATGATACACATATACATAACATTGAGACCAAAAGAGTTAGAGTTAACAATGATAGCGCCATGTTTTTGTGGCAGTGCCGCTTAGGTCATATTGGTGTAAAGCGCATGAAGAAACTCCATACCGATGGACTTTTGGAGTCACTTGACACGTGCGAACCATGCCTCATGGGCAAGATGACTAAAACTACGTTCTCCGGAACAATGGAGCGTGCCAGTGACTTGTTGGAAATCATACATACCGATGTGTGCGGTCCGATGAGCGTGGATGCACGCGGCGGATATCGTTATTTTCTCACATTCACTCACGATTTAAGTAGATATGGTTATGTCTACTTAATGAAGCACAAGTCTGAAACATTTGAAAAGTTCAAGCAATTTCAGAGTGAAGTTGAAAATCATCGTAACAAGAAGATCAAGTTCCTACGGTCTAATCGTGGGGGTGAATATCTGAGTTTCGAGTTTGGTGCTCACTTAAGACAATGTGGAATTGTTTCATAGTTGACACCGCCTGGAACACCACAACGTAATGGTGTGTTCGAACGCCGTAATCGTACTTTATTAGAGATGGTACGATCTATGATGTCTCTTACCGATTTGCCGTTATCGTTTTGGGGTTATGCATTAGACACAGCTGCATTCACTTTAAATAGGGCACCATCAAAATCCGTTGAGACGACACCATACGAACTGTGGTATGGCAAAAGGCCAAAGTTGTCGTTTCTTAAAGTTTGGGGATGTGATGCTTATGTCAAAAAGCTTCAACCTGAAAAGCTGGAACCCAAAGCGGAAAAGTGCATCTTCATAGGTTACCCAAAAGAGACAGTTGGGTACACCTTCTATCTCAAATCCGAGGGCAAAGTGTTTGTTGCTAAAAACGGAGCTCTTCTCGAGAAGGAGTTTCTCTCGAGAGAATTGAGTGGGAGGAATATAGAACTTGATGAGGTTGTCGAACCACTCGTCCCTCTGGATGGTGGCGCGGGGCAAGGGGAAACCCCTGTCATTGCGACCCCGGTTGAGGAGGAAGTTAATGATGGTGATCATGAAACTCCGGTTCAAGTTCCTATAGAACCACGCAGGTCGACGAGACCACGTGCTGCTCTAGAGTGGTACGGTAATCCTGTTTTGTCAATCATGTTGTTAGACAACAATGAACCTGCAAATTATGAAGAAGCAATGGTGGGCCCAGATTCCAACAAATGGCTGGAGGCCATGAAGTCCGAGATAGGATCCATGTATGAGAACAAAGTGTGGACTTTGGAAGTACTACCTGAGGGCCGCAAGGCTATTCAGAACAAATGGATCTTCCAGAAGAAGACGGACGCTGACGGCAATGTGACCGATTATAAAGCTCGACTTGTGGCAAAGGGTTTTTCACAAGTTCAAGGAGTTGACTACGATGAGACATTCTCACCCGTAGCGATGCTTAAGTCCGTCAGAATCATGTTAGCAATAGCTGCATTTTTCGATTATGAAATCTGGCAGATGGATGTCAAAACGGCATTCCTTAACGGTTTCCTTAAGGAAGAGTTGTATATGATGCAACCCGAAGGTTTTGTCGGTCCTAAAAATGCTAACAAGGTGTGCAAGCTCCAACGATCCATTTATGGACTGGTGCAAGCATTTCGGAGTTGGAACAAACGCTTTGATGAGGTGATCAAAGCATTTGGGTTTATACAAGTGGTTGGAAAATCTTGTATTTACAAAAAAGTGAGTGGGAGCTCTGTGGCGTTTCTAATATTATATGTGGATGACATATTGCTGATTGGAAACAACGTAGATTTTTTGGAGAGCATAAAGGATTACTTGAATAAAAGTTTCTCTATGAAGGACCTAGGAGAAGCTGCTTACATTCTAGGCATTAAGATCTACAGGGATAGATCGAAACGCCTGATAGGACTTTCACAAAGCACATACCTTGATAAAGTTTTGAAGAGGTTCAAAATGGAACAGTCCAAGAAAGGGTTCTTGCCAGTTTTACAAGGTACGAGATTGAGTAAGACTCAGTGCCCAGCAACTGATAAAGATACAGAGCATATGAGCACCGTCCCATATGCTTCAGCCATAGGATCTATCATGTATGCAATGTTGTGCACTAGACCGGACGTTAGCCTGGCCATAAGTATGGCAGGCAGGTTCCAGAGTAATCCAGGAGTGGATCACTGGACGGCGGTCAAGAATATCCTGAAGTACCTGAAAAGGACTAAGGAGATGTTTCTCGTGTATGGAGGTGACGAAGAGCTCGCCGTAAAGGGTTACGCCGATGCAAGCTTTGACACAGATCCGGACGACTCTAAGTCGCAGACCGGATACGTATTTATTCTTAATGGGGGTGCGGTAAGCTGGTGCAGTTCCAAGCAAATCGTCGTAGCTGATTCTACATGTGAAGCGGAGTACATGGCTGCCTCGGAGACGGCTAAGGAGGGTGTCTGGATGAAGCAGTTCATGACGGATCTTGGAGTGGTGCCAAGCGCACTGAATCCAATAACCTTGTTCTGTGCCAACACGGGTGCCATTGCCTTAGCAAAGGAACCACGGTTTCACAAGAAGACCAGACATATCAAACAACGCTTCAACCTCATCCGCGACTACGTCGAAGGGGAGGACGTAAGTATATGCAAAGTGCACACGGATCTGAATGTAGCAGACCCGCTGACTAAATCTCTTCCACGGGCAAAGCATGATCAACACCAGAACTGTATGGGTGTTAGATTTATTACAATGTAATTCGCATGATGATGTGAGGGCTAGATTATTGACTCTAGTGCAAGTGGGAGACTGTTGGAATTATGCCCTAGAGGCAATAATAAATATAGTTATTATTATAATTCCTGTATCAAGATAATCGTTTATTATCCATGCTATAATTGTACTGAATGAAGACTTATATACATGTGTGGATACATAGACAAAACACTGTCCCTAGCAAGCCTCTAGTTGGCTAGCCAGTTGATCAAAGATAGTCAGGGTCTTCTGATTATGTACAAGGTGTTGTTGTTTGATAACTGGATCACGTCATTAGGAGAATCACGTGATGGACTAGACCCAAACTAATAGACGTAGCATGTTGATCGTGTCATTTTGTTGCTACTGTTTTCTGCGTGTCAAGTATTTCTTCCTATGACCATGAGATCATATAACTCACTGACACTGGAGGAATGCTTTGTGTGTATCAAACGTCGCAACATAACTGGGTGACTATAAAGATGCTCTACAGGTATCTCCAAAGGTGTTCGTTGAGTTAGTATGGATCGAGACTGGGATTTGTCACTCCGTGTGACGGAGAGGTACCTTGGGGCCCACTCGGTAATACAACATCACACACAAGCCTTGCAAGCAATGTAACTTAGTGTAAGTTGCGGGATCTTGTATTACGGAACGAGTAAAGAGACTTGCCGGTAAACGAGATTGAAATAGGTATGCGGATACTGACGATCGAATCTCGGGCAAGTAACATACCGAAGGACAAAGGGAATGACGTACGAGATTATATGAATCCTTGGCACTGAGGTTCAAACGATAAGATCTTCGTAGAATATGTGGGATCCAATATGGGCATCCAGGTCCCGCTATTGGATATTGACCGAGGAGTCACTCGGGTCATGTCTACATAGTTCTCGAACCCGCAGGGTCTGCACACTTAAGGTTCGACGTTGTTTTATGCGTATTTGAGTTATATGGTTGGTTACCGAATGTTGTTCGGAGTCCCGGATGAGATCACGGACGTCACGAGGGTTTCCGGAATGGTCTGGAAATGAAGATTGATATATAGGATGACCTCATTTGATTACCGGAAGGTTTACGGAGTTACCGGGAATGTACCGGGAATGACGAATGGGTTCCGGGTGTTCACCGGGGGGCAACCCACCCCGGGGAAGCCCATAGGCCTTGGGGGTGGCGCACCAGCCCTTGGTGGGCTGGTGGGACAGCCCAAGAAGGCCCTATGCGCCATAGATAGAAAATCAAAGAGAAAAGAAAAAAAAGGAGGTGGGAAAGGAGAGAAGGACTCCACTTTCCAATCCTAGTTGGACTAGGATTGGAGGAGGACTCCTCCTCCCTTGGTGGCGCAGCCCTTGGGGCTCCTTGAGCCTCAAGGCAAGCCTCCCCTCCCTCCTCCTATATATATGGAGCAGTTACGGCTGATTTGAGACAACTTTTTCAAGGCAGCCCGACCACATACCTCCACGGTTTTACCTCTAAATCGCGTTTCTGCGGAGCTCGGGCTGAGCCCTGCCGAGATTAGATAACCACCAACCTCCGGAGCGCCGTCACGCTGCCGGAGAACTCATCTACCTCTCCATCTCTCTTGCTGGATCAAGAAGGCCGAGATCATCGTCGAGCTGTACGTGTGCTGAACGCGGAGGTGCCGTCCGTTCGTCACTAGATCATCGGACGGATCGCGGGACGGTTCGTGGGACGGTTCGCGGGGCGGATCGAGGGACTTGAGGACGTTCCACTACATCAACCGCGTTTACTAACGCTTATGCTGTGCGATCTACAAGGGTACGTAGATCGGAAATCCCCTCTCGTAGATGGACATCACCATGATAGGTCTTCGTGCGCGTAGGAAAATTTTTGTTTCCCATGCGACGTTCCCCAACACGCCATCCTTTCAAATTGTCCAACATTATCCATGGACAGCCCGAGTATGTGTAGATTGGGTTCGTTTACCCGTATGTTGTGCTCTGGATCCGATGCGGAATTTCGTCAGTGCCTCCCTGTTGTTCTCTGGATGCACATCCTCTCTGTTTATTGCGGAGACGTGTATCAGGAGAACAGCGGGGAGGTGCTACCGAAATTTTGCATTGGATCCGGAGCAGAGCATGGGAAAACGAACCAAATCTACACATACTCGGGTGGGATTAGGACCTACCTTTACCTATTAGCGTGTAGGTTGCCTGGACGTAATAAAAATGGCGAACCTGATTAACCGATGAATATAAATGCTAAATTATATATAAATATATTTCTTCTTTCTTTAGTAGCTACGCAAGATGAGTGATCGTGCGTGGATGTATACCGGTCACCCTAGTCAGAAAGAGATGACGAAAGAATGGTTTGTAAAAACAAAGGAATTTGTGAAAGCCGCATTCGCAAATGGCCAGGAAAGAAACTATTGCCCCTGTCCTGGATGCGACAACTATAAAAAGACGAAGAGGCTGTAATGATTAAACACCTGCAGAGGAGGGGTTTTAAGCCTAATTATACGGTGTGGACATTTCATGGTGAGTCTATACAACGCACAAGAGCTGAGGTGTTCCGTCGTCGCACGGACGAGCATGGTACCGGGATCGAAGACATGGTGCAAGACTTTGATGATGCTCGGGATTCGGAAGATGAGATGGAGGAATCTGCAAAGGCCTTTTATGAAATGTTGGAGTCTTCAAAACATCCTCTCCATGAGCACATTTGAGAAATACAACATCAACGGGTATCTCTTTCGTACCTTTGGAAAAGAGCTATCTATGCCTGACCGGAAATCTACAAATTGTGGTGTCTCTGCTATCGGCGAAGGTGTTATCGAGTATTATGGAAGAGTTGAAGCAATTTATGAACTTCAATTCTATGGTGAAAACCCACCGAATGTCGTAGTCTTCAAATGTTATTGGTTCCAGCCGAAGAAGACTAGAAATACTCATGAACATATAGGACTAGTCGAAATCAATCCAAACACCCATTTAGATGTTCCCGATGTCTATATTACGGCTCAACATGCGACCCAAGTTTTCTATCCACCGTGGGCATGCCAAACAGATAAGAATCTGGAAGGTTGGTATGTTGTTTATGATGTGCCGCCACATGTCAGACCACCTCTCCCAAATGAACAGGATTATGAACCTCACATTAACCCAAACACATATGATGGAGAATTCTTCCAAGAAACACGTCTTTCCAAGAAACATTTCAAGAACCGCCGTGCTTCACCCAAGAACATGGAAGTAGACAGCGACAATGAATCCGACTCCAGCCCTGAGCCGGAACCAGTTGACCTGGAACTCGTAGAGGTTACTGATGCGGATGACATGTCAATGCTTCAACGATTAAAGGAAGGCCTTTCACAACTTCACACCGTTGAACCCGACGAGCACGTCATTTATGAAGACATGCGTGATAGTGATGATGCTGATGCATTTATTGATGATGATTATTATTTTGTAAGATTCACAACTTAAATTATATATATTTTAATCTTTATTATTCGTGTACATATTATTATTCATGTCAGTTATTCAATTTTTTTTATGTTGTACTAATTTGTTTTAATCTTTATCATGGCAGGTCACCAGGTGTTGAAAGATGGTGGGCGTTGGTCCAGATCGCTCGATGGGTTCTTCCCAGGCGCCCCGCGCGAGGGGTGGTACTTCCCTTCCACCCCTATCTCTCCGTAGAGCCTTCGCAGACAGTCTGTCGACACCACCCGTGGGTTCTTCTTCGTCGGCGGCATTGCCCACTAGGAGAGGTGTTGGTCGGGTAGGAAAGAAGGGGAAGGGTACAGGGAGAGGTGGTGGCCGCGGAAGATCCAGGAGGACTGTTGAGCCGTCCTCGCCACCACCACCAGCTCATTCACCTAAGCATAGGACTACTATGGTCGACCCGTTTGCGGAGGAGGCTACGGGGACTCCGTTCCAGGAGCCTTTGTTAACGGGCATTCGTCCCATGAGACTCCGGTCCAGGAGCAGCCTCGGGTCGAGGTGCCTTCGGCCCACGAGACTACGGTTTTGAAGGCTTCACCCATGTGGAGAGGACCGGATGGGAGACATGGCCGGATCGTACCGGGTTGCCGGATTGGACCGAGGGTCCGGGTGGCTCAGGGGGCGGGGATGGCGGGAATGAGCTTACGGATAGTGAGGGCGATGTGCACGTGGACGGGGCCACCGTGTACAAGCATGGTAGTACACGTCTCCCGGTCGCGCCGGCTACCCGCGAGCAGAGGCCGGTGATTAAACCTGAAGGAGATAGGTAAGTACATTTAGTCTTTTTTTAGCTTTTGCCTTCAAGTTTGTTCAAATATCTAATGCGTTGACCTTATCATACTGCAGGGGATGGGTACACACTCTTGGAGTCCGCAGGCCGAACTCCGTCCTTGGTGTGCTTTGCCGGACAAATTTCCCGGGGTTTGTCAGGTTGCCTGGTGAGGGTCTGGTTCCTACACTAGGATTTTCCTGGGAGCACTACCAGGCTGCACAGGCCCTGCTGGAGGAGATTATAGATGGTGTCCTGTCCCACACGAGGGCCGAGATGGTGATCAAGAGCTTTTGGGTAAATTATCCTTTTACAGAATCTAAAATTAACAATATAGCTAATTATTGTACTAATCGGTGTTTTCACGTTTGATTGCAGACCTTCTATAGGTGTGAGGATGGATATGAGGATGAGGCGGCCAGGGTTCTCGAGGCCGAGTGTAGGCGGTTACTACAGAACTTGTGCCACGAGGCTCGGCCGCAGGCTATTCGAGATTACTACGCCACGCGTGGTATTAAGAAGCAGAAGAAGGATTGCTGCGGAAATTTTCTGAAGAAGGAGCAATACATGAAGGTAATTACTTATTCTTAAGTCCTTCTACGTAGTTTTCTTGATTTCATTCATAGGCGTAGCGCTGAAAATTATTTCTAACAACTTACAGGTGCCCCCGAGATGGTGTGCGGATAAGATGGATTGTTGGGAGGCGTTTGGTTGATGAGTGGTGCACAGACAGCTGGCGAGCCGTCCACAAGAATGCGAAGGATCAGCGTAGCCAAATGGTTGGTGTGCCACACCATCAAGGCAGCGCCAACTTACTTCAGTTCGGACGAAACTCGGTATGTGAATTGCTTCATGATTCATGCAATTCATTCTTGATGCTAATATTTTGTTCCTCTCTTTTAGGCGCATCACAATAAGACGGAGATGCCACACTTCTACGACCTTTATGGCATGGCCCATACTGCCTCGTACAAGAAGGCGAAGGCATTCTTTGAGTCTGACCTGGATGATCCCAATAACTTCACCGACATATCATCCCACCAGAAGCTCGTGGCATACAGGGACGCGAGGAAGGCTACGAAAGGGGATGACTTTAACCCTAGCGAGGAACCTTTGGATCCAGAGCTGGTGATGATATCTAGTGGCAGGAGGCCCCATGGCTCAATAGCCATTAGAGATGGGATAAGACGTTGTCCACTCACTCTCCCGGAGATCAAGGCGCGCCAGTCGAGCAGCTGTCCTGAGATAACGCGTCGTCCATGGCCAGTCGAACTTGCCATCGAGGTTAGTTGTATGGACTAAGAACACTTTCATCCATTTCATTATGTGTGTCACCATAGATCATTACTGTGGTAACGAGGAATGGTGCTTCAGGCTGCTCTTCAGAAAGAGAGATTAGCAAACCATGCTGCTCATGAGAAAAAGAGATTGGCAAGCCAGGCTGCTCTTGAGGCTACTCTTGAGAAAGAGAGATTGGCAAGTCAGGCTGCTCTTGATGAGAGGGATCACACCACGGCATGATTGATTGAGGAGGAGAGGTCCCGGAATGAGGCGGGTCAACGGGCCCTGTACGAGCTTTTTATGGTAAGTTGTTTTTCACATTAGCCAAATCATATGTGTAATGTCTGTTTTATTAATAACTAATACGACCCACTCTTCAGGGTGTGTGCGAGAAGAGCGGTCAAGTCCCTCCGCTGATGCCCGTCTTCTCTTCGATTGGCACGGTGAGTTTCATTATTGATGGGGTTATAGTCCCCAGGTAGGGTCATAGGCATGCCCTATAGGTCCTACCCAAGGACTACCCTTCATAAAGGACAAGGCCCTTAGACAGTTCCGACTGAACTAAGGACTTCCCATCATCTAGTCGGTGACGATTCCCCCATCATCCAGTCGGTGACGAGCATTCGGAGCATATTAAACGTACCGACTGGATTCCACTCTGTATATCGTAACCTCCCTGGAGGGCAACGGTCATACGTTTTCATACACCATTATTAGCATTTAAGACATATGAAAGGATGTGGATGTCGCCTAGAGGGGGGTGAATAGGCGCTTTAAAATAATTAAGGTTTAGGCTTGAACAAATGCGGAATAAAACTAACGTTTAATATGTCAAGCACAAAACCTCAAACAACTAGGCTCACCTATGTGCACCAACAACTTATGCTAAGCAAGATAAACAACTAAGTGATAGCAAGATATATGACAAGAGATAATATGGCTATCACAAAGTAAAGTGCATAAGTAAAGGGTTCGGGTAAGAGATAACTGAGGTACGTGGAGACGATGATGTATCCCGAAGTTCACACCCTTGCGGATGCTAATCTCCGTTGGAGCGGTGTGGAGGCACAATGCTCCCCAAGATGCCACTAAGTCCACCTTAATCTCCTCACGCCCTCGCACAATGCAAGATGCCGTGATTCCACTAAGGGACCCTTGAGGGCGGTCACCGAACCCGTACAAATGGCAAACCTTGGGGGCGGTCACCGAACCCGTACACGTGGCAACCCTTGGGGGCGGTTACCGGTACCCGTACAAATTGCTCGGGGCAATCTCCACAACCTAATTGGAGACCCCGACGCTTGCCCGGAGCTTCACACCACAATGATTGAGCTCCGAGACACCACCAAGCTTCTAGGATGCCAAAGCATCCACGAAGAACAATATCTAGGGTACTAAGTACCAAAGGTAATAAGCTTCTCAAACTTCACTTCCACGTATCACCGTGGAGAACTCAAACCGATGCAACCAATGCAATGGCAAGAACACACGAAGTGGTCAAGTCCCTCACACTCAAATCCCTCCACAACAACGAAAGCTATGGAGAAATATGAGAGGAAGAACAAGGAGCTCACAAAGAACTCCAAGATCTAGATCCAAGGGGTTCCCCTCACATAGAGGAGAAAGTGATTGGTGGAGATGTGGATCTAGATCTCCTCTCTCTTTTCCCTCAAGAACAAGCAAGAATCATTGGAGGGATTGAGAGTAAGCAAGCTCTAAGAATGTCAACAATGGAGGTAGAACATGAGCTCAACGGATAGAGAAAGCCAAGGGGGAAGAAGACCCCCTTTATATAGTGGGGGAAGGAATCAGACCGTTACCCCCACTTACAGCCCGAGCCCAGCGGTACTACCGCTGGCCCTCCGGCGGTACTACCGCTGGCTGTAGCGGTACTACCGCTGACCCTCCAACGGTACTACCGCTAGCTGCAGCGGTACTACCGCTGAGCCCATGGTAGCGCAAAGATACTACCGGGCCAACCACCGCCAAGAAAGTCTTCGCAAAAATGTCCGACGCAGTACAACCGCAAAGATGACGGTACTAAAAACTTGGAGCGGTACTACCGCTGGCCAGGGGCGGTACTATCGCTAGGGCAGCGGTACTACCGCCAGCTCTAGCGGTACTACCGCTAGGGCCAGCGGTACTACCGCCAACTCTAGCGGTACCAACACTAGGTCCAGCGGTACTACCGCTCGCCACTGAAACAGCCATAACTTTCGCATACGAGCTCCGAATCGAGCAAACCCAAGCTTGTTGGATTCAGGACGACAAGAGCTATCCAACACCGATATAGAGATATGAAAATGTCAATGATATAGAGATGTGAGTCCTCTATGAATGAAGAACCGGCAAAAACTCCAACATCGGAAACATCATAGTAGATGCATATGGACTCCGTTTTCGATGAACTCGAGCTTGTCACGAAGATGACCTTAAGCTCTAAAACTCACAAAGAGAAACACCAAACAAGAACCAAGAAGTATGATGCAAGGATGCAAATGGTTTGAGCTCTCAATGAACGATACGATCAAGCTTACTCACTGGAGAGCCCCCCTTGATAGTACATCAATCTATCCTAAACAGAAAACCTATCAAGGGCAAACCTATACCTTGCACCTCGTCCTCTTAAGCTAGATGATGATGATCTTGGCTTCCTCAAGATGGACCACCTTTCTTGATTGCGTTGGCTTGATGAAGAATAGTTGATTGCTCCCCCATACTTACTATGGGTGAGCCACTCTTCAACATATCTTCACAAGTCCATTGCCACCACAATGGACGGCAAGCTTCAAGCACGATATATTCGTGTTGATCCTCTTGAACTTGCACACCGCAATCTTGATGACGATCACCACTTGACGTCATCCTTCATGGGTTGTATGAGATCTTCCTCTAGACGCAAGCCCATGGAAACACACCTAACCCCCACATAGAACTCTCACAAAGACCATGGGTTAGTACACAAATACGTACTGTACACTGCTTACCATACCATGGGATCACTTGATCGCTCTCGGCACATCTTGTATGCTTTGTGTGTTGATCATCTTGATTTACTATTTGTCCGACGATCTTGATCAACCTTGTGTCTCTATGACCATTCTTTGGATAATACCTTGAATACCACCTTGGTCATCATATAAACTCCTTGAACCCAACAGATGGACTTTAAGAAGTGCCTATGGAGAAATCCTATAAATATAACTTAAGGCAACCATTAGTCCATAGGAATTGTCATCAATTACCAAAACCACATATGGAGATATATGCTCTAACAACATACGTTACCTGTAACGTAGGCATTTAATCGCCACTACTCCACCCTTGTCCACCGGGCCGTTGTGAAGGGCAGCACACTCTATATAAGCCGCCCTTCCCCACTGGTGCAAGGGTTGGCATTTACTGTAACCCCATACTCCACTCGACACTAAGCTCCCAAGAGCACTGAGACGTAGGGCTTTTACCTCCACCGTAGAGGGGCCTGAACTCATACATCCTCGCCGTAGCTAAGGCTCTGCCCATCCTTTCATACCCTACTCATCTACTGTCAGACTTATACCCACGACAGTTGGCGCCCACCATGGGGCAGGCGTCTAAGCGACTTCCGGCGAGTTTTCGACTTCATCTTCTCATCATGTCGTCCGGTGGAGATTTGTGCATGGGTCATGAGATCCTCTTCGGCGCACTCTCCTTCATCATTGACGATTCGGCATGGCATCGGGATGCGCCCCTCGACATCGAGGCGCTCCCCAGTCGTGGGGCTACACACTTCTGTGCCGGTGCCCGCGGCGTCCTTCTTCTCCAGCAATCGTCTCCGGTGTCGATCTTCGCCCCCGTCACACGCCGCAACAAGCGATCTCGCCGTCCGCGGCTCCAGCGTTGGGTGCAACACGCCCAGGCGCGCCAGAACGCGTCCTATCAAGTGGCGGTCCTCGAGTCGGTTGTGGTCGCGCCTCCGTCCCAGTGCTTGGACTCAGTTCCGACTAAGTTGCCTTCCGAGTACTTGGGTCGCGGGCCCACAGCCGAAGTTCTCATGGCCAATTCCCATGAAAGTCCCTGCTAGACTGGTCGGAACGAGCACGAGGTCGGCGAGTCATCCGGCGCTCGCCGTCAACCCCGCCCTTCTGCCAGTTGAGGTGTTCCGCACACCCGTCCTCAACCTGGCTGCCGCTGCCAAGATAGTTGATTCCCTCCAACCGACTGATTCAGAGGCTGGTAGAGGGATCGAGCAGATCCGTGCCCTATTGCACACGGCGCAGCAGCAGAATTCGGCGGTCTCCCAGTCACACAACAGGATCCACAACAGTTTTGTTCACGCGAACACGCATCGGTCGGTTTACAACCCCGATTCTCATCAGCGACGTAGAGGAGGCAGCCGTTCCATGAATCCCGAAGATCGTCGCCGTTCACGCACCCCTCCGCCGGGTGGGCCTTACGGGCCCCGACATCATGATGATTGGTGTTTAGTCGGTGACACATATGATCCAAGGCCCGACGCAAGAGGGTACATCGCCCAGAGGAAGGTCGACAGGAGTCGAGCTCACCGTGATGGTCACGACAAAGACCGTCCGAGTGGAAGCAGGACCATCATCTCTGGCCCCGAGTGCTTCAGTCGGGCCATCCGTTCAGCTAACATCCCTCCCAACTTCCGATTGGCGACGGGGATCAGCAAGTTTACAGGAGAATCCAAGCCAGAAACGTGGCTGGACGACTACCGAGTGGTGGTCCAGATCGGTGGCGGAGATGACCAGGTCACCATGAAACATCGCCCCCTGATGCTCGATGGCTCGGCACGAGCGTGGCTGAACCAATTGGCTCCTTCAAGCATCTACAGCTGGGCAGATCTGGCCCGAGTCTTCATCAGGACCTTTGAGGGCACGTGCAAACGCCCTGCTGGTCTCGTGGAGCTCTAGCACTGTGTCCGGAAGCAGAATGAGCCCCTGCGCGATTTCATCCAGCGTTGGACGACCCTCTACCACACAGTGGAGAACGTCACAGAGCACCAAGCAGTCTGCGCCTTCAAGGCAGGCGTGCGGTACAGAGATCTGTACCTGAAGTTCGGTCGGATAGGCGACATCTCCATGAGCAAGATGATGGAGATAGCCGCACGCTATGCAAATGGCAAAGAAGAGGACCGCATACGTAGCGGCAAGCATAAAGCAGTCGCCGATGGAGATGGGAACAGCACTCGGAAGCAGAAGCAGAAAGCTCCGTCCACTCCGCAGGCAGAGGCAGCAGCCGTTACCAATGCCAAGTTCAAGGGCAAGGGGAAAGCTCAGTTCACCCCCAAGAAGAAGCAGTTCGGAAACTCCATCCTGGATCAGCCATGTCCAATCCACACGAAGATGGACGAAGAAGGCAACGCCATATTCCTGAAGCACACCACTCGACAATGTCGCCTCTTGATCCAAGGGTTCGGCGAAGGGCAGCCGAGTGGAAAGGACAATGAATAGGATGATGAGGACAAGGAGGATCCGTTCCCCCAAGTCCATGCAACACTGATGATTTTTGCTGACGTGGAAAGCAAGAGTCGACTGAAGCTGGTGAATAGGGAGGTGAACATGGCCACCCCAACCAACCCCACGTTCCTTAAATGGTCTCAAACTGCGATCACCTTTGACCAGTCGGACCATCCAGCACACGTGCCCACCCCAAGGAGGCAGGCTCTGGTCGTCGACCCGGTGGTGGAAGGAGTCCGACTGCGCAAAGTCCTCATGGATGGCGGCAGCGGCTTGAACATCATGTATGCCAACACTCTCAAGGGGATGGGCATTCCGATGTCTAAACTTAGCGAGAGCAGCATGCAGTTCCACGGAGTCGTCCCTGGACGAAAGGCCAAGTCACTCGGTCAGATCGCGTTGGACGTCGTTTTCGGCTCCGACAAAAACTTCCCCAAGGAAAAGCTGACATTCGAGGTGGTGGACTTCCAGAGTACATACCATGCGATTCTGGGCCGTCCGGCGTATGCGCGTTTCATGGCCCATCAATGTTACGTGTATCTGAAGCTGAAGATGCCGGGTCCCAAAGGTGTGATCACTGTCATAGGCAATCGGCAGCGGGCCGAGGAGTGTCTGCAGCAGGGGTCGAGGATCGCCGATCAGCAGATAGCTATCCTCGAGCTGGACGAGTACAAGAAGACAGCCGACCCCGCTGACTTGATGCGTTCGAAGAAGCCAGCTTCGGAGTCCGCATTCCAGTCGGCGGGAGACACGAAGAAGGTCAGCATCCACCCGACGGACGACACCGCTGCCCCGACGAACATCTCCACCACCCTCGATCCAAAATAGGAAGCCGAGCTCATCCAATTCCTCCGTGAGAACTGGGACATTTTCACATGGAAGCCCGCTGACATGCCAGGTGTACCCAGGGAGTTGGCTGAGCACCGACTGCATGTGGATACTGCTGCTCGGCCCGTCCGAGAACGCCTGCATCGGTCCGCCGCGCACAAGAGGAAGGCAATCGGAGAGCAGGTGGCTAAAATTTTGGCAGCCAACTTCATTCGCGAAGTACACCACTCCGAGTGGCTCGCCAATGTTGTCATGGTGCCCAAGAAGGACAAGTCTCTCCGAATGTGCATCGACTTCAAGCATCTCAATAAGGTCTGCCCGAAAGACCATTTCCCGCTCCCCCGCATTGATCAAATTGTTGATTCGACTCCGGGTTGCGAGCGTTTGTCATTCCTTGATGCCTACTCGGGCTATCATCACATCCGTCTGTATGGTCGATGAATTAAAAACAGCCTTCATCACCCCATTCGGGTGCTTCTGCTACATCATTATGCCATTCGGTTTGAAGAATGCAGGAGCAACTTTTATGCGCATGATCCAAAAATGCCTCCTTGACCAGATCGGTCGAAATGTGCACGCGTATATGGATGATATCGTAGTCAAGTCACGCAAAGGTTCCGACCTGCTGACTTACTTGGCAGAAACATTTGCCAACCTTCGTAGGTACGATATCAAGCTCAACCCTGCCAAGTGTTCATTCTGTGTTCCTGTTGGGGAACGTCGCATGGGAAACAAAAAATTTCCTACGCGCACGAAGACCTATCATGGTAACGTCCATCTACGAGAGGGGATGTGTGATCTACGTACCCTTGTAGACCGTACAGCAGAAGCGTTAGTGAACGCGGTTGATGTAGTGGAGCGTCCTCACGTCCCTCGATCCGCCCCGCGAACTATCCCGCGATCAGTCCCACGATCTAGTGCCGAATGGACGGCACCTCCGCGTTCAGCACACGTACAGCTCGACGATGATCTCGGCCTTCTTGATCCAGCAAGAGAGACGGAGAGGTAGAAGAGTTCTCCGGCAGCGTGACGGCACTCCGGAGGTTGGTGATCATCTCGTCTCAGCAGGGCTCGGCCCGAGCTCCGCAGAAACGCGATCTAGAGGTAAAACCGTGGAGATATGTGGTCGGGCTGCCGTGGCAAAGTTGTCTCAAATCAGCCCTAAAACCCCACTATATATAGGAGGAGGAGGGGGGAGCCTTGCCTTGGGGTCGAAGGACCCCTAAGGGCTTCGGCCGAGCCAAGGGGGAAGGTCTCCCCCCCCAACCCGAGTCCTACTTGGTTTGGAAGGTGGAGTCCTTCTTCCCTTTCCCACCTCCTCTTTTTTTTTCTTTTTTCTTTGATTTTTCTTCCAATGCGCATAGGGCTCTTTTGGGCTGTCCCACCAGCCCACTAAGGGCTGGTGTGCAACCCTCAATGCCTATGGGCTTCCCCGGGGTGGGTTGCCCCCCCCCCCCGGTGAACTCCCGGAAACCATTCGTCATTCCCGGTAACTCTGAAAACCTTTCGGTAATCAAATGAGGTCATCCTATATATCAATCTTCGTTTCCGGACCATTCCGGAAACCCTCGTGATGTCCGTGATCTCATCCGGGACTCCGAACAACATTCG
Source organism: Hordeum vulgare subsp. vulgare (assembly GCF_904849725.1). NCBI lineage: Eukaryota > Viridiplantae > Streptophyta > Magnoliopsida > Poales > Poaceae > Hordeum > Hordeum vulgare. The sequence goes on from NC_058521.1 coordinate 580,861,110, forward strand.
GTAACCAACCATACAACTCAAATACGCATAAATCAACGTCGAACCTTAAGTGTACAGACCCTGCGGGTTCGAGAACTATGTAGACATGACCCGAGAGACTCCTCGGTCAATATCCAATAGCGGGACCTGGATGCCCATATTGGATCCTACATATTCTACGAAGATCTTATCGTTTGAACCTTAGTGCCAAGGATCCATATAATCCCGTATGTCATTCCCTTTGTCCTTCGGTATGTTACTTGCCCGAGATTCGATCGTCAGTATCCGTATACCTATTTCAATCTCGTTTACCGGCAAGTCTCTTTACTCGTTCCGTAATACAAGATCCCGCAACTTACACTAAGTCACATTGCTTGCAAGGCTTGTGTGTGATGTTGTATTACCGAGTGGGCCCCGAGATACCTCTCCATCACACGGAGTGACAAATCCCAGTCTCGATCCATACTAACTCAACGAACACCTTCGGAGATACCTGTAGAGCATCTTTATAGTCACCCAGTTACGTTGCGACATTTGATACACACAAAGTATTCCTCCGGTGTTAGTGAGTTATATGATCTCATGGTCATAGGAACAAATACTTGACACGCAGAAAACAGTAGCAATAAAATGACACGATCAACATGCTACGTCTATTAGTTTGGGTCTAGTCCATCACGTGATTCTCCTAATGACGTGATCCAGTTATCAAGCAACAACACGTTGTTCATAATCAGAAGACACTGACTATCATTGATCAACTGGCTAGCCAACTAGAGGCTTGCTAGGGACAGTGTTTTGTCTATGTATCCACACATGTATATAAGTCTTCATTCAATACAATTATAGCATGGATAATAAACGATTATCTTGATACAGGAATTATAATAATAACTATATTTATTATTGCCTCTAGGGCATAATTCCAACAGTCTCCCACTTGCACTAGAGTCAATAATCTAGCCCTCACATCATCATGCGAATTACATTGTAATAAATCGAACACCCATACAGTTCTGGTGTTGATCATGCTTTGCCCGTGAAAGAGGTTTAGTTAGCGGGTCTGCTACATTCAGATCCGTGTGCACTTTGCATATATTTACGTCCTCCCCTTCGACGTAGTCGCGGATGAGGTTGAAGCGTCGTTTGATGTGTCTGGACTTCTTGTGAAACTGTGGTTCCTTTGCTAGGGCAATGGCACCCGTGTTGTCACAGAACAAGGTTATTGGATTCAGTGCGCTTGGCACCACTCCAAGATCCGTCATGAACTGCTTCATCCAGACACCCTCCTTAGCCGCCTCTGAGGCAGCCATGTACTCCGCTTCACATGTAGAATCTGCTACGACGCTCTGCTTGGAACTGCACCAGCTTACCGCACCCCCATTAAGAATAAATACGTATCCGGTTTGTGACTTAGAGTCGTCTGGATCTGTGTCAAAGCTTGCATCGACGTAACCTTTTACGGCGAGCTCTTCATCACCTCCATACACGAGAAACATCTCCTTAGTCCTTTTCAGGTACTTCAGGATATTCTTGACCGCCGTCCAGTGATCCACTCCTGGATAATTGTGGAACCTACCTGCCATACTTATGGCCAGGCTAACATCCGGTCTAGTGCACAGCATTGCATACATGATAGAACCTATGGCTGAAGCATAGGGGACGGAGCGCATATGCTCTCTATCCTCATCAGTTGCTGGGCACTGAGTCTTACTCAATCTCGTACATTGTAAAACTGGCAAGAACCCTTTCTTGGACTGTCCCATTTTGAACCTCTTCAAAACTTTATCAAGGTATGTGCTTTGTGAAAGTCCTATCAGGCGTTTTGATCTATCCCTGTAGATCTTAATGCCTAGAATGTAAGCAGCTTCTCCTAGGTCCTTCATAGAGAAACTTTTATTCAAGTAATCGTTTATGGTCTCCAAGAACTCTACGTTGTTTCCAATCAGCAATATGTCATCCACATATAATATTAGAAACGCCACAGAGCTCCCACTAACTTTTTTGTAAATACAGGATTCTCCAACCACTTGTATAAACCCAAATGCTTTGATCACCTCATCAAAGCGTTTGTTCCAACTCCGAGATGCTTGCACCAGTCCATAAATGGATCGCTGGAGCTTGCACACCTTCTTAGCATTCTTAGGATCGACAAAACCTTCGGGTTGCATCATATACAACTCTTCCTTAAGGAAACCGTTAAGGAACGCCGTTTTGACATCCATCTGCCAGATTTCATAATCAAAAAATGCAGCTATTGCTAACATGATTCTGACGGACTTAAGCATCGCTACGGGTGAGAATGTGTCATCGTAGTCAACTCCTTGAACTTGTGAAAAACCCTTTGCCACAAGTCGAGCTTTATAAAGGTCACATTGTCATCAGCGTCCGTCTTCCTCTTAAAGATCCATTTGTTCTGAATAGCCTTGCGGCCCTCAGGTAGTACTTCCAAAGTCCACACTTTGTTCTCATACATGGATCCTATCTCGGACTTCATGGCTTCTAGCCATTTGTTGGAATCTGGGCCCACCATCGCTTCTTCATAATTTGCAGGTTCATTGTTGTCTAACAACATGATTGACAAGACGGGATTACCGTACCACTCTGGAGCAGCACGTGGTCGCGTCGACCTGCGTGGTTCGACAGAAACTTGAACCGGAGTTTCATGATCATCATCATTAACTTCCTCCTCAACCGGCGTCGCAACGATAGAGGTTTCCCCTTGCCCTGCGCCACCATCCAAAGGGATGAGAGGTTCGACAACCTCGTCAAGTTCTATCTTCCTCCCACTCAATTCTCTCGAGAGAAACTCCTTCTCTAGAAATGCTCCGTTTTTAGCAACAAACACTTTGCCCTCGGATTTGAGATAGAAGGTGTGCCCAACTGTCTCTTTTGGGTAACCTATGAAGATGCACTTTTCCGCTTTGGGTTCCAGCTTTTCAGGCTGAAGCTTTTTGACATAAGCATCACATCCCCAAACTTTAAGAAACGACAACTTTGGCCTTTTGCCATACCACAGTTCGTATGGTGTCGTCTCAACGGATTTTGATGGTGCCCTATTTAAAGTGAATGCAGCTGTTTCTAATGCATAACCCCAAAATGATAACGTCAAATCGGTAAGAGACATCATGGATAGCACCATCTCTAATAAAGTACGATTACGACGTTCGGACACACCATTACGCTGTGGTGTTCCAGGCGGTGTCAACTGTGAAACAATTCCACATTGTCTTAAGTGAGCACAAAACTCGAAACTCAGATATTCACCCCCACGATCAGACCGTAGGAACTTGATCTTCTTGTTACGATGATTTTCAACTTCACTCTGAAATTGCTAGAACTTTTCAAATGTTTCAGACTTGTGCTTCATTAAGTAGACATAACCATATCTACTCAAATCGTCAGTGAAGGTGAGAAAATAACGATATCCGCCGCGTGCCTCTACGCTCATCGGACCACACACATCGGTATGTATTATTTCCAACAAGTCACTTGCACGCTCCATTGTTCCGGAGAACGGAGTTTTAGTCATCTTGCCCATGAGGCATGGTTCGCATGTGTCAAGTGAATCAAAGTCAAGTGACTCCAAAAGTCCATCAGCATGGAGTTCCTTCATGCGCTTTACACCAATATGACCTAAGCGGCAGTGCCACAAAAATATGGCGCTATCATTGTTAACTCTAACTCTTTTGGTCTCAATATTATGTATGTGTGTATCACTATCAAGATTCAATATGAACAATCCTCTCACATTGGGTGCATGACCATAAAAGATGTTACTCATAGAAATAGAACAACCATTATTCTCTGACTTAAACGAGTAACCATCTCGCAATAAACAAGATCCAGATATAATGTTCATGCTCAACGCAGGCACTAAATAACAATGATTTAAGTTCATAACTAATCCTGATGGTAACTGAAGTGAAACTGTGCCGACGGCGATTGCATCAACCTTGGAACCATTTCCTACGCGCATCGTCACTTCATCTTTCGCCATCCTTCGTTTATTCCGCAGTTCCTGTTTCGAGTTGCAAATATGAGCAACAGAACCGGTATCGAATACCCACGCACTACTATGAGAGCCGGTTAAGTACACATCAATAACATGTATATCAAATATACCTGATTTTTCTTTGGCCGCCTTCTTATCAGCCAGATACTTGGGGCAATTGCGCTTCCAGTGACCCATACCCTTGCAATAGTAACACTCTGTTTCAGGCTTAGGTCCAGCTTTGGGTTTCTTCGTCGGATTGGCAACAGGCTTGCCGCTCTTCTTTGAATTACCCTTCTTGCCTTTGCCGTTTCTCTTGAAACTAGTGGTCTTATTCACCATCAACACTTGATGCTCTTTACGGAGTTCAGACTCTGCAACTTTCAGCATCGCAAACGACTCGCCGGGAGACTTGTTCATCCCTTGCATGTTGTAGTTCAACACAAAGCCTTTATAGCTTGGTGGCAGTTATTGAAGGATTTTGTCAGTGATAGCTTCTTGCGGGAGTTCAATCCCCAGCTCAGCTACACGGTTTGAGTACCCAGACATTTTGAGCACATGTTCACTGACAGACGAGTTCTCCTCCATCTTGCAAGCATAGAATTTATCGGAGGTCTCATACCTCTCGATCCGGGCGTTCTTCTGAAAGATAAACTTCAACTCTTGGAACATCTCAAATGCTCCATGACGCCCAAAGCAACGTTGAAGTCCCGGTTCTAAGCCATACAAGACTGCACATTGAACTACTGAGTAGTCCTCCTTACGTGCTAACCAAGCGTTCTTAACATCCTGATCAGCCGTAGCGGGTGGTTCATCTCCTAGCGCAGCATTAAGGACATAATCCTTCTTCCCAGCTTGTAAGATTAGATTAAGATTACGAGCCCAGTCTACAAAGTTGCTTCCATCATCTTTCAACTTAGCTTTCTCTAGGAACATATTAAAATTCAGGGTGACTGTCGCGTGAGCCATGATTTACAACACAAATATATTCAAAGTGGACTTAGACTATGTTCAAGATAATTAGAGTTTAACTTAATCAAATTAGTCGCTAAACTCCCACTCAAAAAGTACATCTCTCTAGTCATTTGAGTGGTTCATGATCCACTTACACTAGCTCAAGTCCGATCATCACGTGAGTTGAGTATAGTTTCACTGGTAAGCATTCCTATGCTAATCATATCATCTATATGATTCATGATCGACCTTTCGGTCTCATGTGTTCCGAGGCCATGTCTGCACATGCTAGGCTCGTCAAGCTTAACCCGAGTGTTCCGCGTGCGCAACTGTTTTCCACCCGTTGTATGTGAACGTTGAGTCTATCACAGCCGATCATCACGTGGTGTCTCGAAACGACGAACTGTAGCAACGGTGCACAGTCGGGGAGAACACAATTTCGTCTTGAAATTTTAGTGAGAGATCACCTCATAATGCTACCGTCGTTCTAAGAAAAATAAGGTGCATAAAAGGATTAACATCACATGCAATTCATAAGTGACATGATATGTACATCATCACGTGCTCCTTGATCTCCATCATCAAAGCACCGGCACGATCTTCTTTGTCACCGGCGCCACACCATGATCTCCATCAACGTGTCGCCATCGGGGTTGTCGTGCTACTCATGCTATTACTACTAAAGCTACATCCTAGCAAAATAGTAAACGCATCTCCAAGCACAAACGTTAGTTATAAAGACAACCCTATGGCTCCTGCCGGTTGCCGTACCATCGACGTGCAAGTCGATATTATCTATTACAACATGATCATCTCATACATCCAATATATCACATCACATCGTTGGCCATATCACATCACAAGCATACCCTGCAAAAACAAGTTAGACGTCCTCTAATTTTGTTGTTGCATGTTTTACATGGTGACCATGGGTATCTAGTAGGATCGCATCTTACTTACGCAAACACCACAACGGAGATATATGATTTGCTATTTAACCTCATCCAAGGACCTCCTCGGTCAAATCTGATTCAACTAAAGTTGGAGAAACTGACACCCGCCAGTCATCTTTGAGCAACGGAGTTACTCGTAGCGATGAAACCAGTCTCTCGTAAGCGTACGAGTAATGTTAGTCCGAGCCGCTTCGATCCAACAATACCGCGGAATCAAGAAAAGACTAAGGAGGGCAGAAAAACGAACATCACCGCCCACAAAAACTTTTGTGTTCTACTCGAGAAGACATCTACGCATGAACCTAGCTCATGATGCCACTGTTGGGGAACGTCGCATGGGAAACAAAAAATTTCCTACGCGCACGAACACCTATCATGGTGATGTCCATCTACGAGAGCGGATGTGTGATCTACGTACCCTTGTAGACCGTACAGCAGAAGCGTTAGTGAACGCGGTTGATGTAGTGGAACGTCCTCACGTCCCTCGATCCGCCCCGCGAACTATCCCGCGATCAGTCCCACGATCTAGTGCCGAACGGACGGCACCTCCGCGTTCAGCACACGTACAGCTCGACGATGATCTCGGTCTTCTTGATCCAGCAAGAGAGACGGAGAGGTAGAAGAGTTCTCCGGCAGCGTGTCGGTGCTCCGGAGGTTGGTGATGATCTCGTCTCAGCAGGGCTCGGCCCGAGCTCCGCAGAAACGCGATCTAGAGGTAAAACCGTGGAGATATGTGGTCGGGCTGCCGTGGCAAAGTTGTCTCAAATCAGCCCTAAAACTCCACTATATATAGGAGGAGGAGGGGGGAGCCTTGCCTTGGGGTCGAAGGACCCCTAAGGGCTTCGGCCGAGCCAAGGGGGAAGGTCCCCCCCCCCAAACCGAGTCCTACTTGGTTTGGAAGGTGGAGTCCTTCTTCCCTTTCCCACCTCCTCTTTTTTTTCTCTTTGATTTTTCTTCCAATGCGCATAGGGCTCTTTTGGGCTGTCCCACCAGCCCACTAAGGGCTGGTGCACCACCCTCAATGCCTATGGGCTTCCCCGGGGTGGGTTGCCCCCCCCCCCCCCCGGTGAACTCCCGGAACCCATTCGTCATTCCCGGTACATTCCCGGTAACTCCGAAAACCTTCCGGTAATAAAATGAGGTCATCCTATATATCAATCTTCGTTTCCGGACCATTCCGGAAACCCTCGTGACGTCCGTGATCTCATCCGGGACTCCGAACAACATTCGGTAACCAACCATACAACTCAAAAACGCATAAATCAACGTCGAACCTTAAGTGTACAGACCCTGCGGGTTCGAGAACTATGTAGACATGACCCGAGAGACTCCTCGGTCAATATCCAATAGCGGGACCTGGATGCCCATATTGGATCCTACATATTCTACGAAGATCTTATCGTTTGAACCTTAGTGCCAAGGATCCATATAATCCCGTATGTCATTCCCTTTGTCCTTCGGTATGTTACTTGCCCGAGATTCGATCGTCAGTATCCGTATACCTATTTCAATCTCGTTTACCGGCAAGTCTCTTTACTCGTTCCGTAATACAAGATCCCGCAACTTACACTAAGTCACATTGCTTGCAAGGCTTGTGTGTGATGTTGTATTACCGAGTGGGCCCCGAGATACCTCTCCGTCACACGGAGTGACAAATCCCAATCTCGATCCATACTAACTCAACGAACACCTTCGGAGATACCTGTAGAGCATCTTTATAGTCACCCAGTTACGTTGCGACGTTTGATACACACAAAGTTTTCCTCCGGTGTTAGTGAGTTATATGATCTCATGGTCATAGGAACAAATACTTGACACGCAGAAAACAGTAGCAATAAAATGACACGATCAACATGCTACGTCTATTAGTTTGGGTCTAGTCCATCACGTGATTCTCCTAATGACGTGATCCAGTTATCAAGCAACAACACCTTGTTCATAATCAGAAGACACTGACTATCGTTGATCAACTGGCTAGCCAACTAGAGGCTTGCTAGGGACAGTGTTTTGTATATGTATCCACACATGTATATAAGTCTTCATTCAATACAATTATAGCATGGATAATAAACGATTATCTTGATACAGGAATTATAATAATAACTATATTTATTATTGCCTCTAGGGCATAATTCCAACAGTTCCCAGCGGAAAGTTACTCGGTTTATTCGTTTCTGAACGAGGGATCGATGTCAACCCCGAAAAGATCGGGACCATCGTCCGAATGGAGCGGCCGGTCAGAATACATGATGTTCAAAGGCTCACAGGTTGCCTAGCGGCTTTGAGCAGGTTTATCAGTCGACTCGGCAAGAAGGCGCTACCTCTGTACCGACTCATGAAGAAATCAAATACTTTCGAGTGGACAGACGAAGCCCAAATTGCATTCGACGACCTCAAAGCCCTGCTTTCCACCCAGCCGGTTCTTACTGCCCCGCTCAGTAAAGAACCCCTTCTTCTGTACATCGCGGGTACAAATAAAGTCGTCGGCACTGTTCTCACAGTCGAACGCGAAGAAGAAGGCAAAGCGTACAAGGTTCAGCGGCCAGTATATTATGTCTCCGAAGTCCTGACTCCTTCCAAGCAGAGGTATCCTCATTATCAAAAGCTTATTTACGGGATCTACATGACTGCGAAGAAGGTGGCTCATTATTTCCAAGACCACTCGGTGTCTGTCGTTTCTGATGCTCCGTTGTTAGAAATCCTCCACAATCGGGACGCATTAGGCCGAGTGGCGAAGTGGGCAATGGAGATGTTATACTGCGACATCAAGTTCGAAGCCAAGAAGGCTACAAAGTCTCAAGCTCTGGCTGACTTCATAGCAGAATGGGTAGAACAACAGCAACCAACTCACATCTACTCGGCTCATTGGACTATGTTCTTCGATGGGTCCAAGATGTTGAATGGCTCCGGAGCTGGCGTAGTGATCATATCGCCAAAAGGTGATAAACTTAAGTATGCGTTGCAGATACATTTCGATTCCTCCAACAACGAGGCAGAGTATGAAGCTCTCCTTTATGGATTGCGCATGGCCATCCCACTCGGCGTCTGTCGCCTGATGGTCTACGGTGATTCGGATTTGGTGGTTAATCAAGTGATGAAGGAGTGGGATGTAAGGAACCCCACCATGACTGCATCCTGCAACGCAGTAAGGAAGCTCGAGAAGAAGTTTGAAGGTCTGGAACTTCACCATGTTCCACGACTGAAAAACCAAGCAGCCGATGAATTGGCAAAACTTGGATCCACTCGGAGACCAGTCCCGAGTGATGTCTGCCTCGAGCACCTACATCTCCCTTCGGTGAAAGAAGATCCTTTTACAGAGGAACCAGTACAACCGAAGAGCTCAACAGATCCGACTGAAGTCGAGGTCCCTGCTGTGGTTGATTTGATCATGGAGATTCTTGCTCTCATCCCTGATTGGACTGTGTCGTTCATTGCGTACATCCTAAGGCAAGAATTACCAGAAGACGAAGTCCAAGCTAGGCAGATCGTCCACAAGTCGAAGTCGTTCACCGTCATTGATGGCCAGTTGTACAAAGAAAGTGTTTCAGGCGTCCTTCAGCGTTGCATCTCCCCTGAGGAGGGACAGTTAATCCTGGAAGAAATTCACTCGGGAACCTGCGGCCATCATGCCTCTTCAAGAGCAATCGTCGCCAAAGCATTCAGAGCTGACTTCTTCTGGTTGCAGGCGAATGAAATGGCGAAAGATATGGTCGACCGATGCAAAGGATGTCAGTTCTATTCGAACAAGTCCCACAAGCCAACATCCGCGCTGAAGACAATCCCTCTAGTTTGGCCGTTCGCATTGTGGGAATTAGATACAGTCGGACCATTCAGAACAGGCCAAGGGGGATTCACTCATATGTTGGTAGCAGTCGAAAAGTTCACCAAGTGGATTGAAGCCAAGCCCATCAAGAAGCTCGACGCCCTTACGGCTATCAATTTGTCAGAGACATCATCGCCAGATTCGGGGTTCCGCACAGCATAATCACTGACAATGGCACAAACTTTGACTCGGACAGATTCAAAGGTTTTTGCACAGGCCAAGGGATCCGAGTGGATTTTGCATATGTGGCGCATCCCCAAACAAACGGGCAACCAGAGCGGGCGAATGGACTTATTCTTCAAGGGTTGAAACCTCGACTCCTGCGAGAAGTTGGACATGCTGCCGGCGCATGGGTCACCGAGCTGCCTTCGGTGTTGTGGGGCCTCCGCACAACTCCAAATAGATCTACAGGGCGATCCCCGTTCTTCCTCGTTTATGGAGCAGAGGCAGTCCTTCTGAGTGACTTGCTTCACAACTCTCCACGAGTCGAACTCTTCTCCGAAGCCGAAACAGAGCAAGCTAGGCAAGACGGAGTGGATCTTCTAGAAGAAGAGCGCGAGATGGCACTGACTCGCTCAACAATTTATCAACAAGACCTGCGACGTTTTCACGCGCGGCACGTCAGGAATCGTACATTCCAAGCAGGTGACCTGGTGCTCCGAGTGGATCAGCAAAGACCTCACAAGTTGGCTCCCGCCTGGGAAGAACCCTTCATCATCTCCAAGGTGCTGAACAACGGAGCATATCGACTCTACAACCTCGACAGGGAAACGGACGAGCCGCGAGCATGGAACGGAGATCTCCTGAAGCGTTTCTACACGTGACCGCCAACGGAGGCAATGTAAAGAACAAGTATCATTGAAGTAATACAAAGCAAATTGATTTCTTGCAAATTCAAAATTCTTCCGCGTTGGCAAACTCCGGTCTAAAAAAATAAAAAATTCGCTCCGAGTGCGCACTAAAAGTCGCACTCGGGGACTTATCCGCGATCCAGAATCGCCTAAGTACAAACTCTCTCCGAGTGTGCACTAAAAGTCGCACTCGGGGACTTAGCCGCGATCCAGAATCGCCTAAGTACAAACTCTCTCCGAGTGTGCACTAAAAGTCGCACTCGGGGACTTAGCTGCGATCCAGCATCGCCTAAGTACAAACTCTCTCCGAGTGTGCACTAAAAGTCGCACTCGGGGACTTAGTTGCGATCCATCATCACCTAAGTACAAACTCTCTCCGAGTGTGCACTAAAAGTCGCACTCGGGGACTTAGCCGCGATCCAGAACCGCCTAAGTACAAACTCTCTCCGAGTGTGCACTAAAAGTCACACTCGGGAACTTAGCTGCGATCCAGCATCGCCTAAGTACAAACTCTCTTCGAGTGTGCACTAAAAGTCGCACTCGGGGACTTAGCTGCGATCCAGCATCGGCTAAGTACAAACACTCTCCGAGTGTGCACTAAAAGTCGCACTCGGGGACTTAGCCGCGATCCAGAATCGCCTAAGTACAAACTCTCTCCGAGTGTGCACTAAAAGTCGCACTCGGGGACTTAGCTGCAATCCAGCATCGCCTAAGTACAAACTCTCTCCGGGTGTGCACTAAAAGTCGCACTCAGGTACTTAGCTACGATCCAGCATCGCCTAAGTACAAACTCTCTTCGAGTGCGCACTAAAAGTCGCACTCGGGTACTTAGCCGCGATCCAGAATCGCCTAAGTACAAACTCTCTCCGAGTGTGCACTAAAAGTCGCACTCGGGGACTTAGCCGCGATCCAGAATCGCCTAAGTACAAACTCTCTTTGAGTGTGCACTAAAAGTCGCACTCGGGGACTTACTTGCGATCCAGCATCGCCTAAGTACAAACTCTCTCCGAGTGTGCACTAAAAGTCGCACTCGGGGACTTAGCTGCGATCCAGCATCGCCTAAGTACAAACTCTCTCCGAGTGTGCACTAAAAGTCGCACTCGGGGACTTAGCCGCGATCCAGAATTGCCTAAGTACAAACTCTCTCTGAGTGTGCACTAAAAGTCGCACTCGGGGACTTAGCTGCGATCCAGCATCGCCTAAGTACAAACTCTCTCCGAGTGTGCACTAAAAGTCGCACTCAGGGACTTAGCTGCGGTCCAGCATCGCCTAAGTAAAAACTCTCTCTGAGTGCGCACTAAAAGTCGCACTCGGGGACTTAGCCGCGATCCAAAATTGCCTAAGTACAAACTCTCTCCGAGTGTGCACTAAAAGTCGCACTCGGGGACTTAGCCGCGATCCAGAATCGCCTAAGTACAAACTCTCTCCGAGTGTGCACTAAAAGTCGCACTCGGGGACTTAGCTGCGATCCAGCATCGCCTAAGTACAAACTCTCTCCGAGTGTGCACTAAAAGTCGCACTCGGGGACTTAGCTGCGATCCAGCATCGCCTGAGTACAAACTCTCTCCGAGTGTGTACTAAAAGTCGCACTCGGGGACTTAGCCGCGATCCAGAATCGCCTAAGTACAAGCTCTCTCCGAGTGTGCACTAAAAGTCGCACTCGGGGACTTAACTGCGATCCAGCATTGCCTAAGTACAAACTCTCTCCGAGTGTGCACTAAAAGTCGCACTCGGGGACTTAGCTGCGATCCAGCATCGCCTAAGTACAAACTCTCTCCGAGTGCGCACTGAAAGTCACACTCGGGGACTTAGCTGCGACCCAGAGTCGCCTAAGTAAAATCTCGCTCCGAGTGCGAACTTACAGTCGCGCTCGGGGACTTAGCTGCGACACAGAATCGCCTAAGTAAAAAAGCTTCCTTCGAGTGTATCCTAGAGATCCACTCGGAGGCTTAGCACACCCTCATTGAGGCTCATGTGGATGTGAAGACAACTGACAACTACATGAGTACCAACTCGCTTCGAGTGCGAACTTACAGTAGCGCTCGGGGACTTAGCTGCGATCCAGGCTCGCCTAAGTAAAAAAGCTTCCTTCGAGTGTATCCTAGAGATTCACTCGGAGGCTTAGCAGACCCTCATTGAGGCTCATGTGGATGTGAAGACAACTGACAACTACATGAGCAACAACTCGCTCCGAGTGTGCACTAAAAACTCGCACTCGGAGACTTAGCCGCGACGAAGAGTCGCCTAAGTAAAATCTCGCTCCGAGTGCGCACTCGGGGACTTGGCAGACCCTCATTGAGGCTCATGTGGATGTGAAGACAACTGACAACTACATGCTCCGCATGTTTGCCACTGGCTTCACCAAGAAACGCCAAACAAAAACCACGAGCCAAAATCGTGTCAAAAAAAATTTTGCCGAATGAAGGGCAAAATATTCGATTTGAATTCAAAGTTGGTTCAACGATAGTCGACTCGGTGTGGATCAAACTTATCCACACCGAACCACGAATGTGACGGCCAACAGCAGTGGCCAAAGTTTGATACAGATACCACTCGGCATACCGAGGTAAAGTTTTTCAAGCGTCACCAGGAGTGGCACCGGGACTGGCAGGCTCCACAAAAGTGTCAAGGTCGATCCCGTCTGCGATGCGAGTGGCGGTCTCAAGGAAGGTCTCCATGAAATCTTCGAATCGAAGCTTCTTGGTGTTGGCGACCTGCAACGTCTTCAGCTTTTCTTCGCGAGCTTCCTTGCAGTGCACTCGGACTAGCGATAGCGCCACGTCCGCACCACAACGAGCGGCAGACTTCTTCCACGCCTGCACTCTGTTCGGGACGTCCTCCAGCCGAGTCATCAACCCTTCTATTTCCCGCCGGGAATCGTCTTCGGGCCACAGCTCCTTGTCATCCGGCCGATGACTTCTCTCAGGCGGCCGATGAAAGGACCCACTCTGCCAAGGCGAATATGCGCTCGAAGCATGTCCCGATTGGCTTCATCGCCGAGTGGAACGTTCGGAATAACCGACCGCTCAATGTCAGCTGCTTCAGCCTCAGCGTCCATACAAAAATCTGCAAAGACAAGACGAGCAGAAAGTAAGCGCAAAACGAACTACAAAGTCAGGAAACACTCGGCAAAAAGCTTACCACCGAGCAGCGCAATCATCTTCCTTGCCCAGTCACTGACGTACTTCTCGTGTGAAATGCACCGACTGTTCATCAACTTCATCTGACCCATCAGTTCAGTTCTTTGCTTGCCCATTTTCTCAATTTCGGCCACCAATGCCTTGTTGGTATCCCGGGACTCCTCCAAAGACTTCTCTCGGTCAGCAAGAGTCCCCTTCACACCAGCTAAGTCATTCACGGCCGCCTCCAATTCCGCAGCAAGCTGAATCTTTTCAGCCTTCAGAGCATTGTACGCGGATCCCATTTCGCAAGTCTTCTGCCAAATCAGCGCAAAGGAAAGATCAGACACATTCCACAAGGAAAACAATAAAAGCTCAAAGTTCTTCAAACCCCTTCCGACGCAAGCAGTCGACAGCGGTCTCGGGGACAACACCCAGTGGGTTCACTAAGAGTGACCCCACTGGCATGAAGCTCGAACAGGTCCGCCCTATTGAGCTACATGACAAACAGACAAGCCTAGGAGACTACTATTACCCGACCTGAGTAAAACTACTCTCGGGGACTACTTCCAGTGGGTGCACTCGGAGTGCCCCCACTGGTACCATTCGGCCAGATCAGCTCTGATCCAATCAAGTCACGGAAAACGTATATAAAGACAACTGCCGGTGCAAGCACTCGACAGAAGTCTCGGGGACTACACCCACTGGGTTCACTCGGAGTGAACCCACTGTAAAATAATCCTACTGTATCGGAGTATATCCGTTAAACCCCCAGTGGGTTACAAGAGGAAAGTAAACACCTACTAGTGCACTTACTCGAATATCGTCCCGGAGCTCCAAGCTTCTCTTGTACAAAGATGCGATGGAGTCGTACGCTCCATTGGCATCACCCACCATCAACTCCACCTGCACCATGGCCTCCTTGGCGGCTCCCACTTGGTCTTCCGGGAGGTGTCGGGCATCGTACTGGACGGTCGATGGACCCGGCACGACAGGAGACTCCTTGGGCATCCCAAGTCCCGGTCCAGTCGATTCCGCCACGAGAGGCACCGCCTCAGTCGACAGCATCGTCTCGGTCGGCGGCGCGTCCATGGTGGGAGCAGCAGCAGATGGAACAGCCTCAAGGACAGGCGCCAAAGTTTGCCCTGACCCCTTCGGGTCGTCCTCCTCCAGATGAATCACCTCCGAAGGAAGCCCGACTGAACAACATGAGATTACAGAAAAAGGGCAAGATTAAAGACAGCACTCGCAAAACAATAATGCGAACTCTCGGAGTCGTCACAACGTACCTTGCTGGGATGTGGCAGCGTTATCCGTATCCATGGGATCATCGTCCTGGCATGGCAGAGAGGTGGCGGAGGTAGCAGCTCTGTCGAGTAAAATCCACTCGACCGATAAGCATGAGTTTAATCAAATACTAAAAGAATATAGGAGAACAAGACACTTACGCTGAGGCAACTAGAACAGCGATCCTCATCCGAGGCAAAGCTTTCCGAGGCTTGGACCCACTCGGTTTGGCCACCTTGGACGGTTGGTCTGTGGACTCTGCAGCAGCGTCCCTGGTCCTCTTCACGCTCCGAGCACTCAGAGCCATAGGAGGAGCCGGCGGAGCACTCGGAGCCGCTGGAGGAGCCGACGGAGTCACAGGTTCGTGACGGCGCTTGGTTCGAGGCTCTAATGGTGGAGGTGGCGAGCTCTGCTCCCCAGCCTCCCCCTCCTCCTCTTCGGTCTCCTCCTCCGTCTCCCCACTGTCGGAGACGTACTCGGCGCTGTCCATGCTGCCCTCCTGGCTGCCCTCCTCTTCCTCAGCTGGATTCCCGTTCGAGATGGGAGAATACCAGTTGGTCCACTCCTACACAAAACACAGTCGACAACATCAGACGTCAGGCGGTGGAACAAGAAAAAGCGATAAATCTAAGAAGATTCAAAGCACTCGACAAGATGTGCTCACCTCGTTCGGAGGAGGATTGTTAGTGCGGAAGGGCTTCACTCGCCGGGTTCCTCTGGGGTTATCGCAGGCGCCTGTGATGCCGCGGACCCACGCCGTCACAACCTCCCCAGTTACGCATTCTGGATGAGTCCGAGTGGAGTCCTCAGGCCCCGTGTAGTGCCACATGGCGTGGTGCCGGGCTTGCAGCGGCTGGATGCGCCGACCCAGGAAAGTCTCCAGCAAATCCGTGCCGGTGACCCCCTTGCGGACGAGAGCAATCAGTGCGTCGACCAGAGGTTGGATCTGGATCTTCTCCACCTTTGTGAGCGCAAGCTGCCTGGGAGGGGCCGGACGGTCTAGGCTAAAGGGTGGCAACCCAGTCGCGGCATTCGGACAAGCTATGTCCTGGCAGTAGAACTAGGTCGAATGCCAGTTCCTAAAGAGGGGTAGCTACTCTTCGTTTTCTTTTGGAAGCCTAAGCCCCCGCACAGCTGGAGGAGATGGGTTTTGTCGTCCGACTGGCTAAGCTTTTTGACAGTCTGGGACCTAGCGGAGAAGATGTACTTAAAGAGCCCCCAATGGGGGGACATCCGATAAAACACTCGCAAAGGGTGACGAATGCAGCGAGATGGGCTATCGCGTTTGGAGGAAAATGATGGAGCTGCGCCCCGAAGTGGTTCATAATACCTCTGAAGAAGGGGTGAGGAGGCAGAGAGAAGCCCCTAAACACGTGGCTGAGCAGCAAGACGCGCTCTCCCTCCTGCGGCGCCGGCTCCGTATCGCCCTCCGCCGGCAGCCTCCACGACTTGTTGGCAACCATGCCTTGCTCCACCAGCTCCAGCAGGTCGTCCGCCGTCACCGTGGAGGGGAGGAAATCCCCCTGGATCCAACCCGCCGGCAGTGCCCGCTGTCGCCGCTGAGTAGGGGCCGCCTTCTTCTTCTTCTTCTTCTTCTGCGACTCAAGCTTGCTCGTCTGCCCCTTCGTCATGGTGGAGGCAGCAGATCCAAACAGGAGGAGAGGAAGGAGGAGGCTTGGAGCGCGCAGGGAGCTACGGGAGAAGCGAGGCAAGTGCGAGTAACCAGGAGAGCGCAACGAGAAACCCCCACTGGAGAAGTTTAAATAAGCTTCCGACTGGGTCACTAACAGGTGGCCCCGAAATCTTATCCCCCGACCGGCCGCTGCGATATTAGTGGAGAAGATAAAGGTACGGTAATCGAGGCGGCAAAAACTACTCGATGATGATGTCGTCATCCCTGCTGAGCGCGCGGCAACCGAAATTTGAGGATCCCAGAAAATCCGCCGCTGTCAGTTGACCGGTCACATTGAAAGATTCCGTGGAAGCACTCAGTCCCTGACGGTTCGTTTCGCGGATATATTCACTCGGATCACTGGTCGAGAGGATAAAAAGGATCGAGGCAAACAACGCCAAAGTCACATCCATACCAGTCGGATCCGTACTCCAGGGATCACTTCGTCGTTCCAACCCTGATCCATTCGGGGACTAATGATGGGGTTATAGTCCCCAGATAGGGTCATAGGCATGCCCTATAGGTCCTACCCAAGGAATACCCTTCATAAAGGACAAGGCCCTTAGACAGTTCCGACTGAACTAAGGACTTCCCATCATCCAGTCGGTGACGATTCCCCCATCATCTAGTCGGTGACGAGCATTCGAAG
Organism: Hordeum vulgare subsp. vulgare; assembly: GCF_904849725.1. NCBI lineage: Eukaryota > Viridiplantae > Streptophyta > Magnoliopsida > Poales > Poaceae > Hordeum > Hordeum vulgare. Next base: position 580,878,391 of record NC_058521.1, read on the forward strand.
CATATTAAACGTACCGACTGGATTCCACTCTGTATATCGTAACCTCCCTGGAGGGCAACGGTCATACGTTTTCATACACCATTATTAGCATTTAAGACATACGTTACCTGTAACGTAGGCATTTAATCGCCACTACTCCACCCTGTCCACCGGGCCGTTGTGAAGGGCAGCGCACTCTATATAAGCCGCCCTTCCCCACTGGTGCAAGGGTTGGCATTTACTGTAACCCCATATTCCACTCGACACTAAGCTCCCAAGAGCACTGAGACGTAGGGCTTTTACCTCCACCATAGAGGGGCCTGAACTCATACATCCTCGCCGTAGCTAAGGCTCTGCCCATCCTTTCGTACCCTACTCATCTACTGTCAGACTTATACCCACGACAATTATAAACTAGTATTAATAATTGAGTGTCATCATGCTAACTCAGACATTGCAAAATATCTATTCTGCAGAATAACTCCCGAGCGGCATCGCACGACCCTTCTCCAGGTGTTTCTCCTCCTTGATGACCACTACGGTAAGTTTCTCTTCTCCTCTTTCATATTCTCCTTGCCTCAATTTCCCCAACAATGACATAGTTAGCCCATTTAGCTCCAAAAAGACATAATTACCCCATTTAGCTCCAAAATACTATAATAACCTCAAAATGGCATAAGAACCTTGGTTAGCTCATTAATATTATATACTTAGCTTGTTTTCCTCTAAAATGAGATAATTAGCCCATTTAGCTCCAAAAAGACATAGTTAGCTAATTTAGCTCCAAGAATAGGAGAAGAGGAGAAGAAAATGGGAAAAATGAAAAGAAAGAAGAAGAAGAAGAGAAGGAGGAGGAGGAGGAGAAGGAGGAGAAGGCCAAGGACCTTCTAGTCCTTCTCCTCCTCCTCCTTCTCCTCCTTCTTCTTGATTTCTTCATCTTCTCCTCCTCCTCCTCTTTCATATTATCATTTCTTTAATTTCCCCGAAAAGACATAATTAGCCCATTTAGCTCCAAAATGCCATAATAACCTCAAAATGGCATAAGAACCTTGGTTAGCTCGTGAATATTATATACTTAGCTTTTTTTCCTCTAAAATGGGATAATTAGCCCATTTAGCTCCAAAAAGACATAATTAGCTAATTTAGCTCCAAGAAGAGGAGAAGAAATAGGAAAAATGAAAAGAAAGAAGAAGAAGAGAAGAAGCAGAAGGAGGAGGAGAAGGAGGAGGAGGAGGAGAAGGAGGAGAAGGCCAAGGACCTTCTAGTCCTTCTCCTCCTCCTCCTTCTCCTCCTTCTTCTTGATTTCTTCTTCTTCTCCTCCTCCTCCTCTTTCTTCTCCTCTTTCATATTATCATTGCTTAAATTTCCCCAACAATGACATAATTAGCCCATTTAGCTCATAAATGCCATAATAAGCTCAAAATGGCATAAGAACCTTGGTTAGCTCGTGAATATTATAGTCTTAGCTTGTTTTCCTCTAAAATGGTATAATTAGCCCATTTAGCTCCAAAATGCCATAATTAGGTAATTTAGCTCCAACAAGAGGAGAAGAGGAGAAGAAATAGGAAAAATGAAATGAAAGAAGAAGAAGAAGAAGAATAGAAGAAGGAGAAGGAGGAGGAGGAGGAGGAGAAGGCCAAGGACCTTCTAGTCCTTCTCCTCCTCCTCCTTCTCCTCCTTCTCCTCCTTCTTCTTGATTTCTTCTTCTTCTCCTCGTCCTCCTCTTTCTTCTCCTCTTTCATATTATCCTTGCTTTAATTTCCCCAAGAATGACATAATTAGCCCATTTAGCTCCAAAATGCCATAATAAGCTCAAAATGGCATAAGAACCTTGGTTAGTTCATGAATATTATATTCTAAGCTTGTTTTCCTATAAAATGGTACAATTAGTCCATATAGCTCCAAAAAGACATAATTAGGTAATTTAGCTCCAACAAGAGGAGAAGAGGAGAAGAAATAGGAAAAATGAAAAGAAATAAGAAGAATAAGAAGAAGAAGAGAAGGAGGAGAAGGAGGAGGAGAAGGTCAAGGACCTTCTAGTCCTTCTCCTCCTCCTCCTCCTCCTCCTCCTTCTTCTTGATTTCTTCTTCTTCTCCTCCTCCTCCTCTTTCTTCTCCTCTTTCATATTATCCTTGCTTTAATTTCCCCAACAATGACATAATTAACCCATTTAGCTCCAAAATTCCATAATAAGCTAAAAATGGCATAAGAACCTTGGTTAGCTCGTGAATATTATATTCTTAGCTTGTTTTCCTCTAAAATGGTATAATTAGCCCATATAGCTCCAAAAAGACATAATTAGGTAATTTAGCTCCAACAAGAGGAGAAGAGGAGAAGAAATAGGAAAAATAAGAAGAAAGAAGAAGAAGAAGAAGAAGAAGAAGAAGAGAAGAAGGAGAAGGAGGAGGAGGAGGAGGAGAAGGCCAAGGACCTTCTAGTCCTTATCCTCCTCCTCCTTCTCCTCCTTCTCCTCCTTCTTCTTGATTTCTTCTTCTTCTCCTCCTCCTCCTCTTTCTTCTCCTCTTTCATATTATCCTTGCTTTAATTTCCCCAACAATGACATAATTAACCCATTTAGCTCCAAAATGCCATAATAAGCTAAAAATGGCATAAGAACCTTGGTTAGCTCATGAATATTATATTCTTAGCTTGCTTTCCGCTAAAATGACATAATTAGCTCAAAAACATCATATTTTGTTCTTCTTCTAACTTTCTTATTCACATTTTTGCAGATTGGCTATACTACATGCATGGAAGCTGGCATTCATGGAGTTGAGAAATGTCGATGGATGAACTTTATATGTATATCATCTAGTTTTCATATGAGTTGATGAACAATGTCGAACTATATGTATATGTATAAATGGATAAACAGTGCAATACTTTGTATGTTGGTTCTTTCGATATATGGGGATGTACATTGATTTATATGTATATCATATATGTGTGGTGAATTATATATATATATGTGTTGGCAAGTATATGTGTGGTGAACTATATATCATATATGTGTGGTGACTTATACAAATGTGTTGTCAAATATATATATATATATATATATATATATATATTTGTGCTGTGAAATAATATAAAACAAAAAAAACAGATACTGTATGGGCTCTTTGTCGTCTGCCAGCTGATGGCACAGGTCTTTGCCATCAGCTGGCCGACGGCAGAGGTGCCACATGGCACCCCAGCTGTGCATCCTGGGGTGTCTACATAGGCTCTTTGTCGTCTGCTACCAGGGTGGGCAGACGGCAAAGAAGAGGGCAGAGAGGAGGGGGGAGGAGGAGGCAAACGGCAAAGAGTGGAGGGGGGGAGGAGGAGGCAGACGGCAAAGAAGAGGGGGGAGGCAGACGGCAAAGAAGAGGGGGGAGGCAGACGGCAAAGAAGAGGGGGGAGGCAGACGACAAAGAAGAGGGGGGCAGACGTCAAAGCCTCCGTTAACCCCTAACGGAGGCAACGCTTGTCGGCTGCCGTCTCAAGAACTTTGCCGACTGCTCCTATGAAAAGCTGACGGCAAAGCTCTTTGTCGTACGCTTTGGGGAGACAGACGGCAAAGAAGGTACGATGTCGTCGTAGGCTGACGCAGAAATTTTGCCGGCCGTGAGATTCTTTGCCGTCTGTGGTATTCTCTTTGTCGTCCGGGATTTACTCTTTGCCGTCTGTGATGGAAGATAGCAAAGAAGCTGATTCCTGTAGTGTCAGCATACTCCTGGTCGATCAAGGCGACTGCCATATGAGCCATCGAAGTCCTCTCATGTCAAAGCCTGAATTCCTGTTAGATATCAATGAGGCAATCAGCCGGTATCTTAATACTGAAGCCGTGCCTCATCTTCAGCTTGTCGTTCGTTATGTCAACGGTAGAAAAACTGATGCCGCTGCGAAGGAAGTCCATGAGTTGTGGACAATGCTTGTCACTACTGCAACAGCAAAAAATTAAAATGAAACAAATGTTAGAAACTGCTGCAACAAGGAAAAATATTTCACTACAACTAAAGAGAAAATTATCTTTAGGATTCAAATGGAACATATTGCTATCCTATGCAATTTTTATATCCTATCAATTGATCAAGAAATTGTAAATTAATTATGACACACACACACACACACACACACACACACACACACACACACATATATATATATATATATTCTCCCACGGTTTTGCAAATATGCAACAAGCTAGACATATTGCATATTGCTATCCTGTGGAACCTAGAGAGATCACTATAGCTATCCAATGGAACCTAGAGAGATCATTAGCTATATGCAATTTTCATAACTATGACATATCATATTGTTATCCAATGGAACCTAGAGAGATCACTAGCTAGATGCAATTTTCATAACCTTGGATCAAAGAACGCTGCATAAAATTGTTTCACTACAACTAAAGAGAAATTGATCTTTATAGGATTCCAAAATGGAACATATTGCTATCGATCCTATGCAATTTTTCATATCCTATGAATTTATCAAGAAACCCTCAATTAACTATCCAATGGAACATATATAGAAACTGCATATTGCTATCCAATGGAACGTAAAGAAATCACTATATATATAAATGCAATTTTCATAACCTTGGATTAAAGAAAGCCTCAAAACATACATCGCCCATTGGAAGATCAAGACATGGTATTTGAAACATAGTTGGATGATGGCAACACCTCGTTGACCGGCCGTGTACTCTAGATCAAGCCCCAAGAACTTCTCATGATCCACCGCGGCGTCAAGTCGTCGTCCCTTCAACTGTCTAAGAAAATGCGGCAGCTCCCTGCTCTCATTCGTGTACACGACATCGAGCTTGGTCTTGCCATGTGCGAGCACCTCTCCGAAGCGAGTTGGCATGGTGGAAGAAGAGAGGGGAAGAAGAGAGGGGAAGAAGAGAGCAAGAGAGGAGAAGAACGGAGAAATGGCGACAGACTCTGCTTCGGTTGTGCTTTTGCGAAGCGGGAGGTAAACCGTTTGGGCCTTTAGTCCCGGGTTGAGCCACCAACCGGGACTAAAGGGTGATACGAACGGTTGCCGCCACCACTTTGTCCCGGTTTGTTCTACTAACCGGGACTAAAGGGGGATACGAACGGTCCACCTGATCCAGGTTTGATCCACCAACCGGGACTAAAGGGGGATACAAACGGTCCGTGCCTATTGGTCCCGGTTCGTATCCGGAACCCGGACCAAAGGGTTAACACGAACCGGGACCAATGGCCCATGATGCCCGCCTGGCGCCCTGGCCTCACCAACCGGGACCAATGACACCATAGGTCCCGGTTCGTGGGTGAACCGGGACTAATGGGATTTCTTCAAGTGGACCAAAACCTTGTTTTCTACTAGTGATGGAGGGTCCACAAAGAAGCGGCCTTGTCTATTCCACCACGGCTTCCGCCTATGGAGGACTAGCTTCACTCACGGTAGATCTTCACGAAGTAGGCGATCTCCTTGCCATTACAAACATCTTGGTTCAACTCCACAACATGAAGTAGGAGGCTCCCAACCGACACCTAACCAATCTAGGAGGCACCACCCTCCAAAAGGTAATAGATGGGGTAGATCAATGAACTCCTTTCTCTTGTGCTTCTAGAGATAATATCCTCAACACAAAACCACTCTCTCATGGAATATGCATGGGTAGGAGAGGTTGATTTGGTGGAAAGCAGCTTGGGGAGGCTAGAGATCAAGTTTCAAATGATTGGATTGGAATATCTTGGTCTCAACACATGAGTAGGTGGTTCTCTCTCAGAAAATGGATCTAGCAATGAAGTGTGTGTTCTGAGTGCTTCTCCTGCGAATGAGATGTGGGTGAAGGGGTATATATAGGGAGCAACCAAAATCCAACCGTTACACACAAAAAGGCAAACTCGGTGACACCAAAGTCATAAACTCGGTGGTACCGATCAGCACTAAAGGTGTGAACTTTTGAATCTCGGTGAGACTGATATATGAAACTCGGTGGCACCAAAAAAGTCACTAACGGTCATATGGCCAAACTCGGTGGCACCGATACTCAAACTCGGAAATTTTGATTTTGTGTGCCTAGACACCTGAAAGTTGGTCACCCAAACTCGGTAGCACCGACTTGGTTTCGGTTGCACCGATTTGGTGGAAATGGCTAGGGTTCTGTCTGAAGTCAAACTCGATTGGTCCGATATGTGAAAGTTGGTGACACCGAATTTGTGTATGTGGAATTCTACAGAGTGGATATGTTGGAAAAATGACTGAGTATTTCGAGGGCAAACTTTGAGCATTTTGAGCAATCAGTTCATTTTACTACCTCACCCCCTTTTAATAGTATTGGCTTTCCTATGGATCCAAAAGTGATTTCTCATAAATATAAAAAGAAGAGTCTTCTAGCTTGAAGATTGAGCCAATATTATTCCTTTCTTGCATCAAGGAGCATCTCCACATAAACCTTTAGCCATAGCATCTTTTGAACTTTTCTGAAATATACTTGGAAAACATATTAGTCCAATGATGCATATGTTGTGATCTATTATGAAAACCACCCTATACGGGCGGCGTCGGCACGACGACTGACGGCTGGCAATAGGGTCCGCAGCCATGCGTGGCGACGGCGGAGAGGAGGAGGCTCGGAGCCATGAAGGTAGCGGCTTTGGATGCCATCGTGAGCGTGTGCTTGAGTAGGATATATAGCTGGTGCTTTGTGTTTGGAATGCATGAGAGCTTGGAGAGAGAGTTGCATTTATAGCCGGGGGATATGAATGTGTGCGTGCATGGGATCGAGCTGTTTGGTGTAGTTTGCATGATCATATATACATGGGCCATGTGCGATTCGATCGGCTTGGAGACTGCTATAGGTTGTCCTCTGGGTGTATCATTTGTTTGATACGGCAAGATTTTAGCATGGTCAGGGGCCGGGTGATGGTTTTGGTATTAGTAATCCTGGAGATATCACAGATACGGCAACAAGTTGAGAAATACCCTTGCATGTTCATGCATGTTAGCCAATCTTGTCATGCCACACAACATATGGTAAGAGTATATATAAAGGATAGGATTATGCAGGTAAGTGGAGAAATAACCATACGGTGTGAGCGCTTGGACTTTGTTACACGCGCGCCACACCGTCGACAAGGAAATAATAATACAGGCGCGCATAGTCACCCTACCGGAAGTTAAGCCGACATGAAGGGTTATGTATGTTACCTTCATATTAGAACCAGCTAGAACCATATTCGTCTTTGATAGTACCATCAGTATTTTATGGGCTCTACAGTCACATGCTTTGATAGTCATCTCGATTAATTATCAAATGATAGCGATTAATCAGGTGCTAATCATTGTCATTTTATACTATATTAGCAGGGGGAAGGTGCGGCGTGTCGATTAATCAGGTGCTAATCACTGTCATTTTATGCTATACTAGCAGGGGGCGGCGACACGCCGCACCCGTGTGTACACTTCCATTGTTTATATGGTTAAAAGGAAACAATGGACCGGATGAAGAAGTTATATAGTGAAATGGTTTTAATTTTAAGCCCGTGTGTACACTTCCATTGTTTATATGGTGAAATGGTTTTAATTTTAAGCCCTTGTGTATTTTTTGTTGTTGCATGCGGTTTCTTGTGCGTGATGTGGACTTTGAGTTATTTGCTGAACACATGTGTACGTACATAATAGTTTTAGAAATGCAGAGAATACATATAGGAGTGCATGCATTGTTAATATGCTAGAGAGAGTGAAGAGATACGCAAGCACATACATAGGCTGAGGGTTACATACTACGGTGACAAAATATTCCCTGGGAAGTCTTGGCATCGCATTGTTATTGTCGTCTATTGCTTGAAGAGTAACTATTGGCTGAACTGAAAACCCAAGGATAAGCTAGCTTCAGTGACAGCTTGTTGATCCTGAGATGCTTTGGAATATTGGCTTCTCCGGTACAACTAACTGAGCATTTGTATATATAGGTGGTGTGTCCATAGAGGCTCTAAACATTGTTAGTGATTGCGGCATATATATATATATATATATATATATATATATATATGTGCGCAGTGCGCTCACTCGTTGAATGAGCTGAGAATGTACTCGATTACTTCCGGGCTCCGGCACGCATAAACTACAGGGGCAAGCATGTTATGTTGATCTTAGCTAACTGGGTGACAGTGTATCCAACAGATCCATACTGGGGAGCTTATCGTTGAATTGTGAGCAGTGCAAACTGTATTTCAGTGTCCACTAACATGGTTATGCAGGTACTTTTCGGAGGTGAGGAAAGGCGATGCCGCCCGAGGTCGGCGAGCCACCCAAGCCCTCGCCGGGGCGCGGCCCCCACCCCAGCCCCTGCCCGCTATCGCCCATCCCCAGCGGCACCCAGCCGGGCCAGCCCTCTGCGGCGGCGGCGGCGTCGCCGCGGTCTCTACACCGCCGCGCCAGATCTGAGATGCCCTTCCGTTTCTCGGACGCCGACGGGGGGGGGGGGGGGGGCTCGGCGAGATCGGCTCCGAGGACATGGACAAGATCGCAGGCGCCCGCGACCATGCGGTGGAGATATCTTCCTCCCTGCCGTGCTCCACCAACCACCGCCACACCGCGTCCCTTGACGGGGGCGCTATGAGCTGTGGTGGCCCAGGGGGTCAGCAGGACGGCGGCGGAGCCAAGGGGATGTTCGCAGATGTACTGGAGGCTATGGTGGCCTTAGAGCATCTCTCTGTGCTGGTCTCCGCTGACCCTGGTGCGGAGGGCGAGGGGTCCGTCGCTCAAGTATGTGGTGGGGAGATCAGCTCATCCATTCCTGACGACGGGAAGACCTTCGCGGAGCCCCGGGAGACGTCGCGTGAGACCAAGGTATGTACTGAATATTCACAAGGCTGTTCTGCATGTGTTCATCATATCTGGGAGGTGAGTTTCTCGATCTCTAAGGATGCATCTAAGGTAGATCAGTGTGGTTCGCTAGTTGTTCATCATTCGTCTGGGTGGGCGACGATTAGAGATGCGGAGGGAGATATTCTTGCAGGTACATATCTTATTCCTAATGATTTGAGGATTGGGTTAGAGTTTGAGATGGATGGTATTATAGTTTTGCTGATTAAACCTGATTTCTTCGAGAGTGATTGTGGGGAGAAGATTGTATCGGTTCCTCCTCGGGTCGGTGGAAAGTTTTGGGTTCTTGCAGATCAGAATAACGATTCAGACGTCGAGGAAGAGACTCCTCCCTGCTCTTCGGTACCATCTCCGATTTCACTAGCATCGCCTGTTGGGATGACGGTGGAGTGCAAGATGCAGCGAGATTTCCATTTACCGATGAAGAAGATGGCTGCTCCAAGGCCGAAACCTTGGATCGGGCCACTTCCTAAGGTAAGTAGGAGTCCAATCCTTTTATCTGATTTTCTTGTTCCTGGTAGTTGGCCTGCGGGAAGGTAGAACCAACGACAGCGTAAATTGCGGACCTCCAAGCTGTCTGCGTCGCCTAGGCCGCTGATGGTGCAGTCGACGAGAGCTTTGCGGGATTCTTTCCTTGCGGCGGCTATTTCGGTGGACGGGACGGTTCCTTTTTCTGTGCCGTATGTGGAATCGCAGGCTGGGTATGTGGCCCAGCCGGGTTCTAGTCGGTCTGATGATGCCCAAGGAGTTTGCCAGAAGGACTCCAACCTTGCTGCTTCGCCTGTTGCCGATTAGGTCGATGGCCAGATGGACTCGAACTCTGCTGTTCGGCAGGAGGCCCACCAGGTGGATAGCCAGTTGGTCTCGAACTCTGCTGTTCGGCAGGAGGCCCACCAGGTGGATAGCCATTTGGTCTCGGACTCGGTTGTTTGGGCCTTTTTAAAGACTGCTAGGGTCGGATTCCCTAGACAGCAATCCAGACGGGCGCCGCGAGTTCCATCTCTTCGGCCGCTTGTCATGTCTGGCAAAGATGCCCCAGCACCGCAACAGCGCACGCCGGCGGCCTCGCAACAGGGTCCAGGCAGTCGAGGACCAGGGCCTCGGGTGCCTCCTCATCCTGCTCCACCGGCGGCTAAGTCAGGGGCGGGAGGAGTGCAGGCCGCTCCTAGAACTGCCGAGCCAGGTGGGCACGCTGGGCACGCTGGGGGTGATGTTACCGGCATGCAACCCCGCGGACGATGGGGAGACGATGGGGTCAATGCGTACGGCGCTGGTCAGCATCGTGGTTCGTCGTCGCAAGGGGGAGGTCGAGGATATGCTTGGCAGTCTAATGCTGGTTCGGGACAGGGTTATTCGGGACCCTCCGGTAATTTCGTACCAGGGCCAGCAGGTCCCAAGAGAGGTGGGTATAGAGGACGGTGGAGAGGACGTGGTGGTGGTAGGAGACTACCGCCTAATGTGGCTCCTGTTGATGTAGACAAGGAGCCAGCGCAGAAGCCCGACGATACTCCATTAACTGCGACCATTGGAGGTGTAGCATCTACTGTGGCTGTAGACAAAGATATTGTGCCCCCATGGATAGAAGGAGCAGATCGCCCAACAAAGTGGGCGCGTAAGAAGGAAAAGATGACGTGCTATCGTTGTGGTGAGAATGGGCACTTTGTGTCCGAGTGCTCGGTGGTGCTTTGTGAGCTTTGTCTTAAGCCCGTGCATGGATCATCCTCATGCCCTCTTATGAAGGGTCCGATGCCTGTTATGACTATCTATGGGGTATGTTCTGAAGAGCTTATGTTCTTCGAGTCCCCTGCTATTTCCACTTCGCCACATACGCCAGATGTAGCTCTTATAGGCAAGATCACCGTTGCCAGTGGTAAGATGACTGTTGACCAGGTGGTGCAATAGCTACGAGATCTGGTGTCAGCTACTTTTTGGTGGGAGCCGATTGCAATTTCGGATTTTGTCTTTAAGGTGGTGTTTCCTTCTAAAGAAGATCTGGCCGTTTACTCAAATTTGGCATGTGCAGAGTTCCAAGCATGAGCTGCATCCTGGAGTTTGATGTATGGGCGGGTGATGAGCCTCAAGGGGTGCCTCTGGACCAGGTCTGGGTTCGCTTCTATGGTGCTCCGTCTAAGGCAGTCCATGATTTTTCTGTGGCTTGGAGTTTTGGCTCCCTAATTGGTAAAACGGAGCAAGTGGATATGGTGTTCACTCGTGCTAATGGGGCGGTTCGGTTGTTAGTGAGTGTTCTTGATAGTGCACTGATTCCGGAGGAAGTACTTTGGATTTTCGAGGGTAAGAGATTTACCCTTCGTCTTCATATCGAGATTCCGTCGGCAGCTGTTCAGGATACGATGGACCCTGACATTGACATGCCGGACAGGGATGGTGATTCGGGTGCTAATAATGCGGACAAGGGACAGTTTCCTTCTGTCTCATACTGCCCCTGGGTCGGCTACACTGGATCCGAAGGAGGGGGAGACTACGCCGGCAGCAGGGGGGCTGTGACTCCTAGGGCTCAGTTGCGCTTTGGCTCCTTCCTGCCAGATGCGTTGCCGGTCAGACTCGCCGATTCACAGATGAAGCGGTCCTTTGGGAAGCAAGTTGCTAGTGCATCGTTGCAACCTTCTTCACCGGCTGTGGGTCTACAGCCGATCTCCCTGGATCGTTACCTGCTTTAGGTTAGACAGGAGGATGATAGGACAGCGTTGTCTGTGCCGAGTATGGGGCCAGTGCAGGAGGTCTCTGGATTTTCTAGTCCGAGCAGTCAGGCAGAGATTATGGTCGCCGATTCTCTGGTGGCTTCGGTGCTGGAGACGCCTCATAATTATATCTCTGAGGATGCGGTCATACAGTTTGGGGGTATTCCAGATCCTGTGACGTTGGACCGGAGGGTTAGCAACCGGATTCAGAGCCAGCCCGATGCGGATGATTTGCAGATGGGTCGGGCGACTAGGATTGCAAAATTGAAGGATGTTGAATCGTCAACACGTATGTCGGTTAATTTGGAGCATTCTATTTTGCAGTTTTCACCTCCCGAAATTATTGAAAAAGCTTCGGCTATCGGGGTCTCGCTTGGTAATTCGAATGCAGAAGTTGCAAAATCTATTAATGAATTATTGGACCTAGAGGTAGATAGGGCTTTGGATATTGTTAGGAACTTAGCTGCGGTTAAACCGATGACAGATGCAGAGATTAGTAACCTTGGGGGGCTGAATTCTTTATGTCAGAATTTATATCCCATAGATGAGCTTAACGAAGGTCAGGATTCGGTTCTTGATAATACTTTAGGTGACGAGGGTGCTGTTCATAATGACTCCGATGATCCTGGTTATACGGACCAGGGTCAAGGGCAGAAAATTAAACGGACTTGGAACAGAAAAGTTTATCCGGTCTCTGCTATTCGTAGGAGTGCCCGCTTTAAGACTGCTAAGAAATTCTATGATGAAAGATGAGAGGAATTTTTTGGAATAGCAGAGGTCTACGCGACTTGGCTAAAACTAGATTCCTCGCTGAAGCCACGACGAAGCACCAGCTAGACTTTATTGCCGTTCTAGAGACAGGGAGAGATAAGTTCTCTTCTCAGTTTCTGAGCTCTCTTTCCGCAGGGACAGATTTTGATTGGCATTGTCTACCTCCAAGAGGAAGATCCGGAGGGATCTTACTTGGAGTTAGATGTGATACACTCCAGGTTAGGGAAGTAGTGTTCGGCGATTTTGCGGTTAAATTCAAAATTACATCCAAATTGGATGGTTTTAGGTGGGCTTTAGTAGCGGTGTATGGGGCTGCTCAGCCTGAACTTAAATCTGAATTCTTGGCCGACTTAGTTCGCATCTGTGATGAACAACTGCCTTTACTGATTGGTGGTGATTTTAATATTATCCGATGGGCGTATGAAAAGAATAATAACAATTCTGATGGTAGATGGCCATTCTTGTTCAATACTATTATTGAGAGCCTAGAACTGTGGGAGATAGAACTCACAGGTAGGAATTTCACTTGGGCAAATTCCCTGCCGAATCAAACTTTTGAGAAGTTAGATAGAGTTCTTACCAGTGTGGACTGGGAACAGAAGTTCCCTTTGGTTACAGTTCGTGCACTCCAAAGGGCGATCTCCGATCATACCCCCTTGCTGTTGGATACTGGGGATGCATTATATATGGGTAATCGAGATAGTTTCTCTTTCGAATCCAGCTGGTTCTTAAGGGAGGGATTTCTGGACCTGATACACAGGGAATGGAATAGGACTTCGGGCGGTGCATCGAGTGTACAATGATGGCAAAATAAAATTAGACACCTGAGACAGTACCTTCGTGGCTGGGCCAAGCATGTCTCGGGGACATATAAAGATGAGCGGGATAGGCTCATAAAATTTATCGATGAGCTGGATAGAAAGGCTGAGCACTGTGTGTTGGACGGAAATGAACGTCAACTCAGATTTGAGGCTGAACAGAGGCTCCGCTCTCTTCTCAGAGAGGAGGATATGAAGTGGGCGAATAGAGCTAAAGTTAAAGCTATTACTCTTGGGGATAATAACACGAAGTTCTTCCATTTAATAGCTAATGGCAAGCACAGGAAGAAGAGGATAGTGCAGCTTGAACAGGATGAAGGTACCATAGTTGGCCATGAGAACCTAAGATTATATATCTCTAACTATTATAGACAGCTTTTTGGTGCTCATCAAGATAGTTTTGTGACTATGGACGAGTACCAGGTTGCAGATATTCCCCAAGTTGGGGAGGCTGATAATGAGTCTTTATCTGCTCCCTTCTCGGAGAAAGAGGTGCTAGACGCGATAGGAGGTTTGAACTGTGGTAAGGCCCCTGGTCCGGATGGGTTTCCGGCAGAATTTTACAAACACTGTTGGCACATCATTAGGAAGGACCTTATGGCTATGTTTGATGATTTGTATGCTGGTAATCTCCAACTCTTCCATCTGAATTTTGGTACTATTACGTCGATACCAAAGAAGGAAGGAGCGTCTCGCATTGAGCAGTTTCGCCCGATTTGCTTGCTTAATGTTAGTTTCAAAATATTCACAAAGGTTGGAACAGATAGACTAACTAAGATGGCGCATTCTGTGGTGCAATCTTCGCAAACCGCATTTATGCCTGGGCGTAATATCCTTGAAGGGGTAGTGGTTCTCCATGAGACTCTGCACGAAATGCACTCAAAGAAACTAGATGGAGTTATCTTTAAAGTGGATTTTGAAAAGGCATATGACAAAGTAAAATGGTCCTTCTTGCAACAAACATTGCGGATGAAGGGGTTCGATGAGGTTTGGAGAAAGCACATAGATTCCTTTACCACAAGAGGGAGTGTCGGGATCAAGGTCAATGATGATATTGGTCACTTCTTCCAGACACTAAAGGGACTAAGACAAGGCGATCCTATGTCCCCTATTCTCTTCAATATTGTTGCGGATATGTTGGCTCTGTTGATCAAGAGAGCTAACGAAAAGGACCTTGTAGCTGGATTAGTACCTCATCTGGTGGATGGGGTTGTATCTATTCTACAATATGCTGATGATACGATTCTCTTTATGGAGCACGATTTACTCAAAGCTAAAAACCTTAAGCTCATCTTGTGCCTTTTTGAGCAGTTATCTGGGTTGAAGATTAACTTCAATAAAAGTGAGTTGTTTTGTTTTGGTGAAGCCAAAAAACAACAACATATATATAATCAGCTGTTCGGATGTGTGGCAGGGGAATTTCCTTTTACGTACTTAGGAATTCCCATCCACCATCGTAAACTATCTAATGCGGAGTGGAAATGTATTGAGGAACGGTTTGAAAAGAAACTTAGTACTTGGAAAGGCAAGCTTATTTCTTACGGAGGCAGATTAGTGTTGGTTAATTCAGTATTAACAAGTCTGCCTATGTTCCTCCTATATTTTTTTGAAGTACCTGTTGGGGTACGGAAAAGATTGGATTTTTACCGCTCTCGCTTTTTCTGGCAGAGTGATGAGGTTAAGACTAAGTATAGGTTGGCGAAATGGGATATTATTTGCCGTCCTAAAGACCAAGGAGGATTAGGTATTAAAAATTTGGAAACTAAAAATATATGTCTGCTCAGCAAGTGGCTGTTTAGATTGTCAATGGAAACCGATGGAATGTGGGTGCAAATTCTGACCAACAAGTACCTGCAGTCCAAATCTTTATCGCAGGTGGAAGCGAGACCTTTTGACTCGCCATTCTGGAAGGGTCTAATGCGGGTAAAAAGCTCATTCTACCACAAATCGAGGTTTATCATTGGAAATGGGGAATTGACTAGATTCTGGGAAGACACCTGGTTAGGAGAAGCGCCTCTGGCTATTCAATATCCGCGGTTGTACCATATTGCCCAACGTCGACAAGTGACAGTTGCGGTTGTATTGCGGGAGATTCCCCTTAATATTCACTTCCGCAGATCTTTAGTTGGGGATAGATGGGTTTCCTGGTTGCATCTAGTTAGAAGGTTAATGGAGGTTAACATTTCTGATAGGAGTGATCGAATCTCCTGGAGATTAACACCAAATGGGTTGTTTACGGTTAAATCCATGTATTGTGATCTCATTGATTCAGTCCCAATTCCAAAATCAAAACATATTTGGAAGGTTAGAGTTCCTCTTAGAATTAAAGTTTTCTTGTGGTTTGTTCACAAGGGAGTTATTTTAACTAAGGATAATTTGGCCAAACGGAATTGGAAGGGGAGTCCCAGATGTTCTTTCTGTCCAAGAGTAGAAAGTATTCAGCACCTCTTTCTCGACTGTCCTTTGGCTAAACTTGTTTGGCGCTCAATTCATATTGCTTTTAATATCTCTCCTCCTGTTAACTTGAACTCGTTATTTGGAACGTGGTTACAGGGAATTGATGTTCAATTGGCTAAATCTATTCGTGTCGGAGCATGTGCTCTTCTTTGGGCTTTATGGAATAGCAGAAATGATTTGGTTTTTAACAGAGCTCGTGATATTCAATTCTTGCAGGTTATCTACCGAATTACCGCACTGATCCGCACATGGTCGTTACTAACTCCTGTGGCAGCCAGGGAGCTTATGGTTACTGGGTGTGCCCGCTGGGAGATGGTAGCACAGGGTATCTTCAACCGGTTTGGATGGCGGCATATTAATAGGATAGGTGTTTAGTCATCTTTATCTTTGATCCACTCCAGGCCGCGGCGCGATGTTCGCCATGTATCTTTTTTCCTTTTTATATACTCTGTACTTTCTGAACACTTAGTTTGATCAATATATGGCTGTATGCATCCCTCGATGCAGAGGCCGGGGCAAGGCCTCCTTTTCTAAAAGAACTAACATGGTTATGCTTGAGTGTTAGGAAAATTTAGGCAACAACAAAGCATGGTCTTATGACATAACAGAATCATCTTATGACATAGCAGAATAAGGGTGATGACAGTGCTTCACACCTCAAGGCGACTAAGGTATATGAAAGCAAGCTAGATTTGGCACATATCAACTGTTTTACGCTGAACTTCAGTAATCTGAATCAAAAAGTCAATGTTCTATTAATTATAAGTGGTATTGCACTGCATTGAATAAGTAAGACAATATAGTATTAAGAGGAGATACACAATGATACACAATCCGTTGATTTGGTACCAAAACAGCATATAGTAGTATAGGAATAGTTATAATATTAAGCCAAAAGTTGTACTAATGTGAGTGTATAATTTTTTTTCACAACAGTACCTGTTGACAATATAAGTCGAAACTAAGAGACAATTTGAGCAACTCGAGAGACAATATAATTGTAAGTCGAAAGTTGTAGTAATTTAAGCAGACAATTTTTTTTAAAGAAGTTACTTCGGAGAATAGTTTCAATGACTAATTAAGATACATGGTGTAGAATCCACCTTTATATTATGAGGCCAACAGATAGAATTGTACATAGATGGATGTAAGTGATGCATTTTCATAATATTTGGACATAGGATGGAGAAACTCAAAGGAAACATCAAGACGACGTCGTGGTATATCCATTAGGAACTGAACTCTGCCAAAAAAATAGTTCTGTATCAACAAACAAATTCATCAGTTCCAATTAATTGGTCAAATCAAGCACCCTAAAATTAGAAAAATTCTCCTCTTATGTTCTGAAAGGTAAGATAGATTAATTATATTATTATACAACTTGAGAAGAAAGCATATGTAACATCATGTGGTTTTCAAGAAAGGCAACATGTATGTAATTAATTAAATCCGTTAAAGGTCATGACTTTACCCATAAAAAAATTGTGTGCCTTGCAAATATTGCCAACAACGTATGGAACCATGTTTTCTACTTAATGCAAAAGAAACAATATGTATCCTCATTTCCTCACACTAATCAATGTCTTCATTTCCAAATTTCATAGAGATCCATGTTGAAACAGTAGATATGAAAAAGAATAAAAAGGCAACATACCTTGTTGCTGCTGCTGTCGAAGAGTTGTTGACTTGTTGGCACCGGGTTGTAGCCTGGAGAGGAGGGGGGTCGCAGAGGCTGAGTGCCTCCCGCCCTAGATCGACGCGGAGTAGAGGGAAGAGGGCCTCGCTAGGATTCAGCTGCTTGTCGGAGGGCCTCGACGGCGAGCAGCAGACGAGCACTGAGATCAACCTCCCATGGAACTGTCTCTTGTTTGAGGGTTGGGGACGGGTGGGACATGGATCAAGCAAGCCATGGAGACCAAATCACGTGCTCGATGTAGAAGCTTGCTATGAATATGATCATTGAAAGTACCGATTGTGGCCCTCGTTCTACAACACATAGATTTAGCGTCAAATCACCACCAAAATACAACCTTTTCCAAATGGAAGGGCCATGTTACTGCTGGAAGCAGGATAAACATCCATCAAACTCATGTCCAAAGCCTCCATGAAAAAAAAAACTCATGTCCAAAGCCTCAAAACAATGATAGTGGGTCATGGGTGCCTCATCCCACAAGATTAAGTTAGTAGATATGACCTCCTCGAGGCATTACATCCACTATCATCATTAATATTAGCATCAAGTAGAATCCTAAACCAGGGATGAGCAGTCTGACCTGGCATTGATAAAAAAAATAACCGAGGAAGATGCAGCGGCAAGAGCAATCCCACCTTCCCATATCAAGTATTGACGGCGTAACAATACAATCACACTGAAAAATCTTGTCTATACAACCATGCCCAGAAACAAAGATACACCTCCCACTCAACATATCTATAGTCTATAGCATGTATAATTTTATTGTAAACAACCCCTTGATCATGATTTAACTCACCCCTAGCAATTCAACTTGGACTTTCAACCCAACCTTATTATATTGCATTTCGTGTACTATCAATTATAGTAGTCCCGGTTAATGTCCCGATCCAATCAAATTCATTAGATAATTAATTGTTTGTCTCAAAAATCTCTAAACTGAAACAATTATCAGGTTGGGTGTGATTTTTTATTGTACTCAGCAAGCTATGATGGTTTATAATTCACATAAACTTGAACATCCAAAGCATCATATCGGTCAGCATCATTGAGCAGATCAAAGTTACTGAGTTGATAATTCATAAGCTACAATAACGGCAACTATTGATCCCATTTAGGAAACAAGGTGAGAAAACAAAACAAATAAGGTATATCAAAACTACAATGAGGATTGTGGTTCCTGCGTCCATGTTAGTTGTTATGCAAAATATTGTAATAGAAGTTGAAGGTAGAACGAAAGAGAACCGCTTTCTGAAATGCAAGCTCACATAGTATGGTATGGCACAATGAAAAATAACATTATCTACAGTGCCATATGTGCAACGGCGGAAACGTCTTACCCGATGTGGGAGATGGTTGCGTGTTATATAGAGGGGCGCAAGATCCCTAGAGCGCCTACAAGTCAGTTTAGGTTGATACAATCTTGGAGAGAAAGAAAGAGAGATAGAGATAGCTAGTTACAACCGAATTTAGAGATAAGACTCAGCTAACTTAAATTACTCTATAAGAAATCTCCTATATGATTACAACTCTAACCAAAGTATGTTTAACACCCTCCCTTAATCACAACTTCATCAAGTTGAGATTATGTTTGAAGTCCTCAAAACTTTGTGTAGGTAAAGCTTTTCTAAACCCATCAACAACTTGATCTTTTGAATGGATAAACCAAATGTCCAGGAGTTTATTTGCAACTCTCTCTGACAAAATGAAAGTCTATCTCAATGTGCTTTGTTCTAGCATGAAAACTGGATTTGCAGACAAATATGTGGCTTCAAGGTTGTCACATCACAAACAAGGAGTCTTGGAGCTTTTTATACCCCAACTCTTTTAGCATGGATTGTACCCATATGACTTCAGCTGTTGCATTTGCTAGTGCCTTGTACTCTGCCTCGCTGCTAGATCTGGAAACAGTAGCTTGTTTTCTAGCAGACCATGAGATGAGATTAGGTCCAAAAAATATTGCAAAACCACCTGTTGAACGTCTGTCATCTAGATATCTTGCCCAGTCTGAACCAGAAAATGCACTAACAAGTGTAGAAGATGACTTGCTGAAGTTTAGACCAACATTCATAGTATGTTTCACATATCTTACTATACGCTTGGCACCTGTGAAGTGAACTGTAGTGGGTGCATGTAAAAACTCACACACCTTGTTTACAGCAAAAGAAATATCAGGTCTTGTAAATGTAAAATACTGAAGAACACCTACCAGACTTCTGTATTTAGTAATGTCCTCTGAATCTAGAGGTTTTCCTTCCATGAGAGATAGTTTTTCTATACTAGATAAAAGAGTGGGTGTGGGTTTACAACCTTATAGGGCAGCCTTTTTTACCAAGTCTGTTGCATACTTTTTCTGAGAAAGATGAAGTCCATCCTTGTGTTTCTTCACCTCAATTCCAAGAAAATAATGCAACTCTCCAAGATCCTTGAGAGCAAATTCTGCACTCAAATCCTTCAAAAGTCCTGATATTACCTCATTAGATGAAGATGTAATAATAATATCATCTACATAGATAAGAACAAATATTGATGTATTGAACTTATTGTAAATGAACGATAAAGTATCAGATTTTAAAGGAGCAAAACCAAGTGTCTGCATCTTTTTACTGAGACGGGAGTACCAAGCCCTTGGAGCTTTCTTCGGTCCATATAGTGCTTTATCCAATTTGCACACATGAGAGGGTGCAAGTTTGCTTTAAAACCCAGGAGGTTGTCTCATGCACAATTCCTCCTCCAGAACACCATGAAGGAACGTGTTCTGTACATCTAGCCGTCGAAGGCTCCATTCCCTGGATACCGCAATAGACAGAACAAGATGAATGGTGGCAGCTTTTACAACTGGACTAAACGTATCCTCATAGTCTATGCCATACCGTTGTTTGAAGCCTTTCGCAACAAGTCTAGCCTTATAGCGGTCAATGGTTCCATCGGCCTTTCTTTTTATTCGAAAGACCCACTTGCAGTCAATGAGGTTTTTACCTTGTTGTGGAGGAACCAGGTGCCACATTTTATTTTTTTGAGAGCTTTGTATTCTTCACACATTGCCTTTTTCCACCGATCATCACCAAGAGTAGCTTCAAGGGTGTTAGGTTCGCCTGGTTCACCTGTAGAGCAGACTAAACCATATTTATGTACATTTTTATAGTTTACGGGTTGAATTACTCCCTTTTTCAATCTTGTGTGGTGTGATATAGTTGCATGAGTTGTCACGGCAGAAGATCCAGCGGCCTGTGGAAGTGGCCCATCTGCAAGGGATCCCGATGGGGATCCAGGCGCATCAGCCGTGTCGGGCGATGTTGCAGCGACACTGGGATCTTCTGCGGTGTCGGATGAGGAGTCGATGAAACAGGATCCGCAGAGGATCCTGGGTATAGCGGCACGGCTCATGATGAGGCTACGAGGCAGCAGCCCTGCTGCGATCCGCTTCGGCCGCTCCTGCGCCCACCTGGCAAACAGAGACGCGCCGTTTGTACATCCGGACATTATATGTTCATGCACAAAGTTTGGTGAAAAGGACACCTTTTGTGGTTTGTGTAGAACAGTAAAAATAGGCATTTTTTCGATGTTTGATTATAACTATTCATGAGGCATTTTTTCATATTTTTTATGCATTCCAAAAAAGTGTTATTTCTTTGTACAATCCTGTGCGCAAAAAGGAAATGTCTGAATATGCACGCTAAGTTATTGTTCAAATCTTTTTAACATTTTAAAATGTGTATGTATATGTATGTAGCTCTCACCATATGCATCTGGCCACTGCACAACTCCTCAGCCAGCCACGCCTGCGCGTGGCCTCGTCATGTTTGCCGTCCGTCAAATAGATGTAAACATATAACTATTATAATTGTTTATGATTATTTTATATATTTTTAAACACCTATTTACACATTTGTTTCAGCATGGCTTTCACACAACGCGTGAGGCATTATCTAGTTTTCGAATATGTATGTGCGTGCGCTCGTCCAAATCATACATGTGTTTTTTGAAAGAAAGAAAAAGGGCAATTAACTAGAGCAATAATAATTGCTCGCTGATGATATATATATCAATACGAAGAGTACATGGCTGTTTGCCAAAAACAAAAATAGAGTGTTCTGCTTACAAGGATTCAAAATGTGGACACGAAAATAACAAGGAAGTACGGATCGAAAGCAAATCTTATTCAGCGCCCATTCAGCAGCACGCGACCGTTAATGGGCTGGGCAAGTGAACTCGGACGGGCACGTCTTGCCGCAGTGGTCGAGGAGGAGCCTGATGTCCACGTGCACGTCGAGGTGGATGCCGAGGACGTTGGCCCTGACGGCGGTGCAGAGGCAGACGGCGGCATCAAGGTCGACCAACCCCTGCAGCAGCGGGCAGCACTCGTCGCGCGCCGGAACGCCGACCTTGAGGTCGAGCAGGCCGCCGAGAACGTTGGCGCACACCCTCAGCTTCAGCGCGTCGATGGAGCACTGCCCGACGTGGCCTCCGTGGTACGGCGGCGGAACGACAACGGGCGGCGTCGGCACGACGACTGGCGGCTGGCAATAGGGTCCGCAGCCGTGCGTGGCGACGGCGGAGAGGAGGAGGCTCAGGGCCACGAAGGTAGCGGCTTTGGATGCCATCGTGAGCGTGTGCTTGAGTAGGATATATATAGGTGGTGCTTTGTGTGTTTGGGATGCATGAGAGCTTGGAGAGAGTGTTGTATTTATAGCCGGGGATGTGGGTGTGTGCCTGCATGGGATCGAGCCTGTTTGGTGTAGTTTGCATGATCATATATACGTGGGCCATGTGCGATTCGATCGGCTTGGAGACTGCTAGGTTGTCCTCTCGTCTGGGTGTACCATTTGTTTGATACGGCAAGATTTTAGCATGGTGGTATTATTAATCCTGGAGATATCACAGATATGGCAACAAGTTGAGCAATACCATTGCATGTTCATGCATGTTAGCCAATCTTGTCATGCCACACAACATATATATGTTAGAGTATATAAAAAGGACAAGATTATGCAGGCAAGTTGAGAGATGACCATGCGGTGTGAGTGCTTGGACTTCGTTATGCGGTGTAAGCCCTTGTACACGCCGCCGTCACAAGGAAATAATAATAGGGACGCGCATAACCACTGTACCGGAGGTTAAGGCGCCATCGAGGGTTACGCTATCTCCATATTAGAACCATGTTCCTCTTTGATAGTACCATCAGTATGATGTGGGCTCTACAGTCACATGCTTTGATAGTCATCTGGATTAATTATCAAATGGTAGGGATTAATCAGGTGCTAATCACTGCCATTTTATACTATATGATAGTGGGAACTTTGGCTGATTTTTCTTTTTAAGGAAACTTTTTCATGGAATAAGCTAGCTGGCTTAATTTGTGTGTGTCTTAGCTAGGCCTCAAGTCAAGTGCTCGGTGTGTCGGTCTATGAGACCTTAACAGTTTCTCTCTCTAATTAAACCCAACTTTAACAGATTTTCTAACCACAGCATGCTGCCTGCCTTTATATAGGTGTAATCAAATTACTAGTACTATACCATGTCAAGGCGAATTATTAAGAAAACTATACCTATATAGGCCCTACTTTTATCTTATGAAATCTCTTGCGGAGAAATAAAAATATACCACGTCCGTGACAATTTTCTTCCTTGTTCTGGGCAAGTTAACAATGGGTCAACAAGAGCAAGTGGAACGAAATGCGCGACAAATTTGCACGCGTCGTCGAGTTCACGGGCACCGAACATGAGCTAAATAATTGTCTTCCCGACCATGGCCACGCATGATTCCATTGACGTAATCGCGTCAATCTATTTTAATTTTTTGTTTCTCGTGACACTAGTAGAAAACAGGGTTAAGCCGACATCAAGGGTTATGTTACCTTCATATTGAAACCAGCTGGAACCATATTCTTCTCTGATAGTACCATCAGTATGATGTGGGCTCTACAGTCACATGCTTTGATAGTCATCTTGATTAATTATCAAATGGTAGAGATTAATTAGGTGCTAATCACTGCCATTTTATACTATATGATAGTGGGAACTTTGGCTGATTTTTCTTTTTAAGGAAATTCTTTCATAGAATAAGCTAGCTGGCTTAATTTGTGTGTGTCTTAGCTGCCTGCCTCTATATAGGTGTAATCCAATTACTAGAACCATACCATGTCAAAGCGAATTATTAAGAAAACTATACATATATAGTGTAGGCCCTACTTTTATGTTATGAAATATCTTGCGGAGAAATAAAAATATATCATGTCCGTGACAATTTCTTCCTTGTTCTGGGCAAATTAACAATGGGTCAACAAGAGCAAGTGGAACGAAACGCGCGACAAATTTGCGCGCATTGCCGAGTTCACGGGCGCCGAACAGGAGCTAAATAATTGTCTTCCCGACCATGGCCATGCATGATTCCATCGACTTAGGCCCTGTTTGGAACCACAATAGATTATAATAATCTGGATTATGGAGATAGATTATATAATCTGGTTTATAAAAATAATCCAGGTGGACATGTTTGGAGGTCAGATTATATAAACTGTAATTCAGGTTTTACATTGTACAATGACATGTCTGTCCTGTTTATAAAAATAGGACAGTGGCGGTGGCAGTAGGTAATTATCTTAAAGTTTACAAGGGTAATAGGTCATTAGTAATCTATAATCTGATTTTAGCTGGGGTAGAGTAGATTATGAGTTTTTAATAATCTGGTCATCTTGTTTTTAAAATCTATAATATAAACTGTCCTGTTTGGAAACATAATAGATTATAAAAACCAGATTATATAATCTGGATGGTTCCAAACAGGGCCTTAATAGCGTCTGTCTGATTTAATTTATTATTTATCGTGAGCACCCAGTGGGTCATAAGGTCATATATGTCGGTACAGTGGTGCACACATAAAGTTATTTGTTCGCATCTAAAATATTCTCAGGCAACTCGACCTACTGATCTGCGCTGTCCTGATCAAACTTTCACAAACCAGGACCGTACTCTGGTTTTTTGAAACAAACTTTCATCTAGCGAAAGAGTCCGTGTGTTACACTCACCTAACTCAATGACCATGATCCCAATAGATCTGCATCATTTATTTTAACATATGATATTTTATTTGTGTTGTCATTTATCATCCTTCTCACCTTCACCAACGGTGACCTTAATGCTCACACAATCACAACGCGATTGATTGTTGTCAATCCTAATACACCTCTCTCTCTCTCTCTCTCGAAAATTGTTTTTCTATGAGGTTTGGCAAGTCATGCATGCGTGGTTGCTGACGTGTTATTTTCAATCAAGATGACAGACCAAGAATATCACCTATAGTAGGTATAGAAATAAAGCCAAATATAGGACACACTCAAACTATACAAGGTAGTGATGAGATCATCAAACTAAGCAGATAAAAAAAGTAGCAAGCGAAATCGAATCAGAAAGAAAACTATAACACATAAACATTGCTTGGACGAGAGCACATTGTAGCTTGAATCCAATGTCATGGTTCGATCGCCGGTGATTCACGTCCATCATGACGCTCCTAGGCAAGTCACAACGCAAAGACACTGTTGTCTGAGTCCAAACTGGCCAAGATTTTCCTCTGAAACCCTGAAATTGGGAAGAGACCCACAACAACGTCATCAAGAGGAATGCGGCACCAACGAACGTCGTCATCGTCGGCGCCAAAGCACAAAGCTTTTGCTTGAGCTCTCACCCACACCACCACAAGGCACCTAATCCACCACCACGACGAGCGCAAGACCACCTGATCCAAATCTAAAACGTCTCTCTCTCTCTCTCTCTCTCTCTCTCTGTCTCTCTCTCTCTCTCTCTTTCTCTCTCTTGAAAATTGTTTTTGTATGAGGCTTGGCGAGTCATGCATGTGTGGTTATAGATGATTTATTTCATCTCCGATACTGATTTTGCTGATGGGTTCATTTTCAATCAGCATCGGCATCGGTATAAAAGAAAGACAAATTATACGCTATTGAATAAGGTTGCACCTCAAATGGATTGTTTAATGGTTAACATGTAATAACATCATATTTAGATTCTACATATTTTTCTAATCAAATTTCACATATAGCATGTTAATTTAAAGTCAGGCTTTATCAGATATTGATATTTTTTTAAATCATTTGGTATGTGCTACGGGTTGATTAACCCAAATACCGAAGGTTTCCAAAAATCTAACTTAAAATTGTCCTGCAGGTTGATTATCAGAAACATCTGAAGGGTTTTGCAAAAAGCAAAAAATCTTACTTAAAACTAGGCCACTACCAGAAACATTTGGGTGTTTTCTGCAAAATAGGATGACATACCAAGAAGGCAAGAATATCACCTAGAGGTATAGAATAAAGCCAAATATAGGACACACTCAAACTATACAAGGTAGCGCCAAATATCTGTCAAACTTCACCACCATATACGCACCGCACCCGCAACGAATCTCGGGTCTAACCCTGCGGGTGCATCCCTTCATGGTTATGAATTTTCTCTGCGTTCTCCCTGTCCTCGAGCAAAGGATGCGCATGTACCGTATAATTGCAGAAGCACCTTTCCCTCGTTTCACCTTCTGATTTCTGATGCTGAACCCACGCTCTTTGGCGCGAGTGTTGTAGAAATTATATGCATCCCGCTGCAAACGAAATTGTGACACTGGATACGCTAATTAACCTATCCCTTGATTCACTTCAACATATACACATATGTTATTCTGCATCCAAGCAAGTTCCAGGCCGAGGTAAGAGTATTTAAGTTTCATGACCTTCAGCGGGTTCAGTTTTACTCTTCTATACATTACTCAACCAGTAATAACCACATACCATTCTCAAAATAGCGCACAAATACGCTTATCAAATCAAGATTGGTTAAGAACCTTACTTCACCACAAATCAAGCTCTGAAATTTTAGAACTGGTTGGGCACGGAACTACTGCTGTATCAGCGCAAATTTGAGATTTAGATACCAAGCTTCCTGACTGGGACTGGTACTCCTAGATCCCTATGTGAACATCCATAGAATTATGAACAGCTTACCAGCAAGCTTGGCAGATGGGAGTGTGTGTTCTTGGGCATTTCCTTGCAGGGCCATTGATAGTACTGATGCTATTTACAGGCTCGAGACCCATGTATATCCTTGTATATGTCTAGCAGAGCGATACAGACAGGACTGATTTGGCCATTCACGTTTCTGCGGGGGCAACAAGAAACTGAGGACAAATATACTGGCTTCTGAAGATGTAGCTGGATTGGACACTGGCAAGGGAGCATGGTGCTCGAGGGCCAGGAGAGTTCCGAGGGGAGGGGACTGGCATGTCCTGCTCCTGGGTATATGACCACTAGAATCTTGTGTGCGTGCATAGAGATGGTGTATAGGCATTGGAACCCATAGAGCAACAATTGGGTAAAAGAGCAAAGGTCAATCAACTAGGGGGGGGGGGGGGGGGGGGCACCCTGTATTCACTTGGCCTTGGTGAACTGACAGTTCGATCTAGTCGGCGAGTAACTTGCGCAGTGGAAGCATTGTTTGTACCACTTCTAGCACTTGTTGCAGGGTATGCTCTTGGCGCACTGACCGTTGGCGCTACATTCAGCAAGGCTCTATCCGACGTATGTGTGCGTTGGTTTTGACTGACAGCGTCCTGAGGAGGAATCTGGTTGCTAAGAGAGGGGCAAACTCTGTCCGGCCGTTCCCTTGCAACCCTCACCACCAGGGTATGTTCCTCCAGAACCTGCAGAAATACAAAGTGAAGACCAGATTCCCGAATGGAAACTCAAGTTTTGACACTGAAACCAACCAACTGTTACACTAACCTGCTTGTTGAGGGCACCTATCGCCTTGTACGATTCCTCGTCCGTTGCCATTGTGACAAAACCAAATCCCCTCGAACACGAGGCGCCTTCTCGCCGCTCGTAGATAACTCTGGCATCAACTACTTGGCCATGCTTGTTGAACAGCTCCTCCAACCGAGAGTTGTCCACTTGACTAGGTAGATTGCATACGAATATTCTGAGTGGAGAACCAGATTGACTGCGAGTGGCGCCCACCCGGGTGCCTCCTCTAGGAGCTGCGATACTTACAGTCAGACGCCTGCCATGCACCTCCTGTAACGTCCACATAAAAGGTTAATCAGTGAAGCCCAATGCATAATATTTCTAGCCTTTAGCATATAGGCTGTACGTGCTGCATATACCACCTATAAATGAAAATGAGCTAGTAAACATGGCTAACAGAAAAAAAAATGCTCAAGTTGGCTTAGATTAAAAGTTAGAAATAAACTAGCCCCATAAAGTTGCAGAATATACTCACAGAGCCATGGTAGATTCTCACAGCCTTCTCAGCCTCCTGAACAGTATTCATGATGACATATCCAAATCCACGGCTCCGGCCTGTTTCTCTGTCATAAATGACCTGCACATTTTATGCATTTTAGAACAAAAGGAGAGAGAACACATAACCTACAAGCTGCATCCCAACAGAAATGGTGAAGAAAACAGTGCCGATGAAACAGATTGCCTAACAAATACTCCCTCCGTTCCTAAATATAAGTCTTTTAAGAGATTTCACTAGATGACTACATACAAAACAAAATGAATGAATCTACACTCTAGAGTATGTCTATATACATCCGTATATAATCCTCTAGTAGAATCTCTAGAAAGACTTATATTTAGGAACGGAGGGAGTAGATGAGTAATGATCCACAGAGCTTGTAATCAGCAACCTCTCCACCCAGCACAATCATCCTTTGAAAATTGCAATAATACCACAGAGCAGTCTAAACATATCATACAGCAACCTTACTAACCAGCCAACTAGACTCTAGCAGCTCCACCCCTTGAGCTTCGACTATGCATAAGTTTAGTCATGCCGGTGGTGAGCGATCTGAGGCATTTTTCCATGTATGATTGTCTGTGACAGACAATGAAGAGCCAAAAATCTCACCTTTGAGAACAGGACAACCCCGGCATGCTGGAAGTTCAGCTTGAGTCCCTCATTGTCAAGGTGGTAGGGTAGGTTCCTGACATACACCGTGGCCCCCTCCCGCGCATCCTGCTCCGGCGGGTAGCCACTGGCCGTGGCGGGGGAAGTAACTTGAGCAGAATGAGCATTGCTTGAAGCTCTTGCCGCAGGGTATACTCTTGGTGCACTGACAGTTTGCTCCACGGGGCGAGTAATTTGAGCAGTGTGAGCATTGTTTGTACCTTTTTCAGTTCTTCCTGTCGGGTATGCTCTCGTTGCACTCACAGTTGGCTCCACGGGGCGAATAATTTGAGCAGTGTGAGCATTGTTTGTACCTCTTCCAGTTCTTGCTGCAGAGTGTGCTCTTGCTGCACTGACAGTTGGCTCTGCTGGATGAGTAATTAGAGCTGTGTGAGTGCTGCCTGTACCTCTTCCAGCTCCTGCCACAGGGTGTGGCCTTGATCCACTGAGAGTTGGCTGTACTAGGCAAGTAGCTTGAGCACTGTGGGCATTGCTTGTACCACTTCTTCCAACTTCTGTTGCAGAGGATGCTCTTGGCGCAGTGACAGTTAGCGCTAGTGGGCGAGCAACTTGAGCAGTGTGAACACTGCTTGTGCCACTTCCCTCTCTTGACTCTACATTCGTCGAGGCTCTAACTGAAGCATGTGTGTGTTGGTTTTGGGTCACAACATTCTGAAGAGGAATCTGATTGCCAAGAAAAAGGCAAAGGCGGTCGAGTGGCGTCATTGTTGGGTGGACAGCAGTTTCTGCTTCTCGATGAGGCGCTGGAAGGTCTTTGCACCTGAATTCCTGCCTCAGTATATTCCATTTGGTTTCCTTATCCGTAGCATGACAATGATCGCCAACCAAGAGGCCGTTACCCCAGTAACCGCATGGAGCTGGGACGTCACACACAAAACAGTAGCACTGCATTTGGAAAACGGAAACAAAATGCCTATTAAAACATATATACTGTCTGCTCTGCTTAATATAAGTATTATGTATCACATCGCCGGCAGCATCAGGGAGTGGAAATGTTCATGACTCACCATGGCACAATGCTTCTCGTGAGAGGTGGTGCCGAAGGGCATATTGGAGCATAAATGGCGCGAGTGAGGGAAGTCCCTGCATGCTACCTGCAGAAGCATAACCAATAATGAAAATGTGACACTGCAGGTAAACAGAAGTGGCATAGGTTCCACATAGATGCTCCTAAACTCTGAAATGTCTTTGTCAAATTAGACGAAATAGTTTTATTTTTTGACGAAATAGATGTCTTTGTCAAATTTGATGTGAACTAACAAAAACCACAGATATTCATAGACAATACGAGCAGATAAGCATGGAAAAATTATGTTATAAATTGAATAATGTATCTTTAACAACTTGTAATCAATTGAGCTAAGCTTGTATTGTATCCACAAAATCAAATTGCAATTCCAGAGAACAAAATGCAAGGAAAGGAAGGCAATACCTTGCCTTTCTCCGCGACTATCTGCAATTCCTCATCCGAGCCGCCATCCTTCTCATCATTGACGGTGACCGCGCTAAAAGGATCACTGTCTAAAATCACACAGTCATCGTCGTCGTCGTCTTCGTCTTCAACGCCACCAGCCATGTCTTTCGGTTGCGGTGGCGCCTCCGCCGGCGAATCCCTGGCCAGTGGGGGCAAGCCCTCCTCCTGACCAGCAAAACGCAGCTCCCGTGCCACTGGGACAGAGTACTCTGTCTCGGCCATTATCATCTCCATATCCCACGATGTCAACCCAACCATAGAAGAACGCGAGCACAGATCGCCCGCCATCGCCGGCGAGTTCCTCGACACGGGGGACAAGTCCTCCTCCTGATCATCAAAAAGCAGCTCCCTGTCCACTCGGGGAGACTCCTCCATGTCGGAGCTGACCTCCACATCCCGCGGCGACCCCGTCCTCCAAAGCTGAGAAAAAGAACTCGAGCACAGATCGCCCGCCGCCGCCGGCGGGTTCCTGGCCACGGGGGACAATTCGTCCTCCCGATTATAAAAACGCAGCTCCCTCGCCACTCCGGAAGAGCCGGGGCTGATCTCCACATCCCGCGGCGGCCCCGTCCTCCCAGCCTGAGAAGAAGTCGAGCACAGATCGTCCGGCTTGTTGGCGAGGATTCCAGCAGATGGACGCCCATGAGGAGGCAGGAAGACCTGAGCAAGGCCGCAGAAACCACGAAGAAGGCCGCCGCAGCAGCCCAAGCTGTCGCCGCCCGCCATGGATCCGTAACCCCCAAAGGCCGCGCTACCAGGGAACGCCCCCCAGGCCGTCGAGATTGCTCAAGGCTTGTTAGTTGTTACCGACGGGAATTCGGCGGCGACTGGGGGACGAGGAGCTCGACCTGCGGCGCCACCATGGCCAGCACCGTCTCTAGCAGACTGATTCCCAGTAAGATTGTAAACGGCTGAGCAACGCATTTGCCATTCCTCAGTCAATTGGAAAAAAGATCAATTCAGTCGATTCCTGGCAGACAGAGCAGCAGCTCGACGAAAAAGGGGCTGGGGGTTTAGAGGGATGAGCGGCGGCGACACCGGTCACGGGTGACCGTGAACGGCGGTTAGACCAGCGTCGGAACTGACGCCGTAGAGAGGAGGAGGACGAAGGCCATGGAAGGAGCAAACAGGGGAAAGTGACTGAACTTTGAATAATAATAATAAACAGGTAAATGCCGTAAAGGTACGAAAATCCTCTTCTCAGCACGGGCTCAGCTGATTCCACATTCCCACTCACGAAACAAATTTTAAAAAATACTAGAAAATTTTAAAAAAACACCTTAATATTTTATGGTACATAATTTGATATGTGAAGTCCACTCTAAATTTTATCTTCTTTGAACATATGAGAAGCTCTCAGCAAAAAAGATAAATCGGGTCAGAAAATTCGTGAACAGTCAACCTTTTTCATACACCCAGATTTTGTCTTCTTTTGCTGAGATCTACTCAGATGTTTAAATAAGATGAAATTTAGAACATACCTCACACATCAAATTTTCTACCACACACAAAAAAATGAATTTTCTAGTATTTCTTTTGATTTTTTTTTGTGAGCGGGGGTGCAGATGAGCCCGGTGCAGAAACGCCCTCTCCGTAAAGGTACTCCTATGATTGATTTGCTTTAATGCCACGGTCCAAAGATGCTTAATATTGGGTGATTGATTGATTAGCAACATATCTTATTTCTTCCGATTCATATTACTTTTCCCATCTTCAATATCCGTGTCACCACCAGGGCGGGAGCTTGTAACACAAGAAATCGAATCACCCCGACGCCTACTCCCCCCACCCCACACCCATGCAATACATAATCATAGGCATAAGTAGGTTATTATCTCCTCCATCTCCCCTGCCCCGCGTCGCTCCCTAGGGGCGGCTCGGGCGGAAACGCTAAACACCACCGCCGTCGTCCCCTCTCCCTCACCCCTCCTCGTTGTCGTCGACGCACATCGGCGGGCAAAGCTCGTTGGCGAACGGTGGCGGCGGGATCTGGCCTGCGCGCACCCGTGCTGGTCTGGCGCGACCCTCACGGTGATGGGAGTCTCGAGCTGCTGTGACGACGCGCGACAGAGCTTCATAGCGGAGTGGTGGTGCGCGGCTGGGGCTCGCGGGAGGAGTTGGTTGTGGTGCGGTGGCCCCTCCTGGAGGCGACGACATGGGACTTGGCGGAACAAGGAGGCAGCAACGTTGTGCTCGGGCAGGAGTTGTTGCGCTTGCAGCGACCGAGCACGTTGCGTCCCTTGTGCCTCCGTCGTGGTGCCCCCTCTTGGTCTTAGTGGTCATGGGTGCTAGATGCTGTCGAGCGTGATGGATGGGCCAGATCTGGGCTGCATGGTCGTGACAGAGTCGGCTGCTGGGAGTTGGCCTAACGACTGGTTGTGCGGTCCGGCGCCCCTGGTCGGGCATGGAGGGTGCTCGGGGAGTTCTCAGCCGTGGAGTGATGACCCACAAGTATAGGGGATCAATCGTAGTCCTTTCGATAAGTAAGTGTGTCGAACCCAACGAGGAGCAGAAGGATCTGACAAGTGGTTTTCAGCAAGGAAAAATCTGCAAGCACTGAAATTGTCGGTAACAAGTGATTGTGTGGTGAGATGATTCGTAACAAGCAACAAGTAACAAAAGTAGCAACGGTGCAGCAAAGTGGCCCAATCCCTTTTGTAGCAAGGGACAAGCCTGGACAAAGTCTTATAGGAGGGAAAACGCTCCTCGGGACACACGGGAATTTCTGTCATGCTAGTTTCATCATGTTCATATGATTCGCGTTCGTTACTTTGATAGTTTGATATGTGGGTGGACCGGCGCTTGGGTACTGCCTTACTTGGACAAGCATCCCACTTATGATTAACCCCTCTCGCAAGCATCCGCAACTACGAAAGAAGAATTAAGACAAAGTCTAACCATAGCATTAAACTAGTGGATCCAAATCAGCCCCTTACGAAGCAACGCATAAACTAGGGTTTAAGCTTCTGTCACTCTAGCAACCCATCATCTACTTACTACTTCCCAATGCCTTCCTCTAGGCCCAAATAATGGTGAAGTGTTATGTAGTCGACGTTCACATAACACCACTAGAGGAAAAACAACATACAACATATCAAAATACCGAACGAATACCAAATTCACATGACTATTATTAGCATGACTTATCCCATGTCCTCAGGAACAAAAGTAACTACTCACAAAGCATAATCATAATCATGATCAGAGGTGTAATGAGTAGCATCAAGGATCTGAACATAAACTCTTCCACCAAATAATCCAACTAGCATCAACTACAAAGAGTAATCAACACTACCAGCAACCTTACAAGTACCAATCGGAAGTCGCGAGACGGAGATTGGTTACAAGTGATGAACTAGGGTTTGGAGATGAGATGGTGCTGATGAAGATGTTGATGGTGACAAGTCCCCTCCGATGAGAGGAGTGTTGGTGATGACGATGGCAACGATTTCCCCCTCCGGGAGGGAAGTTTCCCCCGCAGGATCGTCCTGCCGGAGCTCTAGATTGGTTCTGCTCAAGTTCCGCCTCGTGGCGGCGGCGAAACCACGAAAAAGCTCCCTTCTGATTTTTTTTCCTGGACGAAACCCTCCATATAGCAAAAGAGGGGGGCTAGTGGGCCAGTGGGCTGCCCACAAGCCCCCATGGCGCGGCCTGGGGGTGGCCGTGCTGTGCAGGCTTGTGGGCTGATACGTCTCAAATGTATCTATAATTTTTGATGGTTTCACGTTGTTATCTTGTCTTCTTTGGTTGTTTTATGTACCTTTTATATTTTTTTGGGACTAACTTATTAAATTCAGTGCCAAGTGCCAATTCCTGTTTTTTCCGTGTTTTTGACTCTTTTCAGATTTGATTTTGGAACGGGGTCCAAACGGAAAAAAAAAACCCGAAATGATTTTTTCCCGAACGGAAGAAGACCACGTGGCTTTTGGGCCAAGCCAGGTGGCCTCGAGGGAGCCCACAAGCCCCCACTCCGCCACCAGGGGAGGCGGCGGTGGGCAGGCTTGTGGCCTCCCTGGCCGCCCCCTGACCTAGGTCTTTGGCCTATAAATTCCCAAATATTCCACAAAAAATCAGGGGAGCCTCGAAAATACTTTTCCGCCGCCGCAAGCTTCCGTTTCCGCGAGATCTCATCTGGAGACCCTTCCCGGCGCCCTACCGGAGGGGACTTTGGAGTTGGAGGGCTTCTTCATCGTCATCATCGCCCCTCCAGTGACTCGTGAGTAGTTCACTTCTGACCTACGGGTCCGTAGTTAGTAGCTAGATGGCTTCTTCTCTCTCTTGGATCTTCAATACAAAGTTCTCCATGATCTTCATGGAGATCTATCCGATGTAATCTTCTTTGGCGGTGTGTTTGTCGAGATCCGATGAATTGTGGATTTGTGATCAGATTATCTATGATATATATTTGAGTCTTTGCTGATTTCTTATATGCATGATTTGATATCCTTTTAAGTCTCTCCGAGTCTTGGGTTTTGTTTGGCCAACTAGATCTATGATTCTTGCAATGGGAGAAATGCTTGGTTTTGGGTTCTACCATGTGGTGACCTTTCCCACTGACAGTAGGGGCAGCAAGGCACACATCAAGTAGTTTCCATCAAGGGTAAAAAGATGGGGTTTTTATCATTGGTTTGAGATTATCCCTCTACATCATGTCATCTTGCTTAAGGCGTTACTCTGTTCTTATGGACTTAATACACTAGATGCATGCTGGATAGCGGTCGACGTGTGGAGTAATAGTAGTAGATGCAAAAAGTATCGGTCTACTTGTTTCGAACGTGATGTCTATAGATATAATCATTGCATAGATATCGTCATGACTTTGCGTGGTTCTATCAGTTACTCGACAGTAATTTGTTCACCCACCGTCTACTTGCTTTCATGCGAGAAGCCACTAGTAAACACTACGGCCCCCGGGTCTATTCACATCCATCGTTTACACCTCCGCTTTTACTTTGCTTTGTTACTTTGTTGCTTTCAGTTCTCACTTGGCAAACAATCTATAAGGGATTGACAACCCCTTCATAGCATTGGGTGCAAGCTTTTGTGTTTGTGCAGGATCTTGAGATACTCCTCCGCCGGATTGATACCTTGGTTCTCAAACTGAGGGAAATACTTACCGTCGCTGTGCTACATCACCCTTTCCGCTTCGAGGGAACACCAACACAAGGCTCCAAGGCCACGGGGGAGATCCTTTGCATACTTGCCTAGGAAGTCCCTTAAGGCGTAGCGTAGCTGAAGGATTCCTGGTGCCGTCGACACAACTGATTTTTGCGCCGTTGCAAGGGATACACAGCAAACATCATGGGCACCCCCTGGTGCCCCTCCGGTACTTCTTCGGCCCAGTATTTTTTATAAATTGGGAAAAAAATCTCCGTTGATTTTCACGGTGTTTGGAGTTGCGCAGAATAGGTATCTCAACTTTGCTCCACTTTCAGGCCAGAATTCCAGTTGCCGGTATTCTCCCGCTTCATGTAAACCTTGCAAAATAAGAGAGAAAAGGCATAAGAATAGTACCGTGAAGTGAAATAACAGCCAAAGAAGCGATAAATATCAACATGAAAACATGATGCAAAATGGACGTATCAACTCCCCCAAGCTTATACCTCGCTTGTCCTCAAGCGAAAGCCGAGCTCAATAAATAATGTCCACATGTTTAGGGAGAGAGGTGTCGACAAAACAAGATATGAACATGCATGCATCATGATCAAGATCAGAGCAGCAATACCAACATATAATTTCTCATGCTAAAGTGATAATTCCTTCACAAAGTAAAGCATGGATCAAGAACCTTACCGAGAAGTAACAACCGATAGCCTTTAGTCATTGAAGCAATTGCAATTTATCACAACATCGGAAAGAGTCAAGTAAGAGCTTGTAAAGCAAATTCACATACTCAATCATCCTTTCGTTCTCTACAATTGCTACAACTCACGTGGTACTCATGAGATCAAAGTTTCAGCTGAACATAGAGAAAGATAGGGGCTTATATTTGCCTCCCAACTGCTTACCTCAAGGGTAATGTCAACAATAATAATTCATGGATACTTACCTCCAAGTTGACATATGAATGTAGATCTTTCCCAAGCATGTGACGGTAGCCAAGACAAAGGCAAAATAGGGAATTGGTGAAGATCACCATGACTCTTTCAAGGGCAAAAAGTAAAGGTACAAGATAGGCCCTTCGCAGAGGGAAGCAGAGTTTGTCATGCGCTTTTGAGGTTTGGATATGTGTCCTCTTATTGCGGAGGAACATCACTTTATATTGCCTCCTGTGATAAAGAACTTCATTATGCAGTCTGCCGCTTTTATGTCTTCCTCATCACAGGTTCGTACAAAGCTTATTTTCCACACACTAATAGATCATACATATTAGAGAGAAAATTTTATTGCTTGCACCGATGACAACTTACTTGAGGGATCTTATTCAATCCATAGGTAGGTATGATGGACTCTCATGGCAAAACTAGTTTGAAGGTTTATGGATGCACAAGTAGTATCTCTACTTGGTGCGGGAGGTTTTGGCTAATATGAGGTGGAAGCAATCGTCACATGCTAAGGGATCTCTAATCATATAACATTGTTCAGAGCCAAGCAAACACAATTCATTACGTTGTCTTCCTTGTCCAACATCTACTTCTAGGCATGCAATAGTTTAGTGAGTGTTCACAATCATAGATGGTTTTAGAGATGATATATTTATATGTGAACCTCTCCTTCTTTATTACTTCCTATTAATTGCAACCATGACCAAGGTCTACGTTTGTCTACCCTCAACAAGTTTCAATCATCATCCCTTTTATATGTGAAGCTATCACTTCCCATAAGATCATTACATGATCTTTCATGCTTTTGTTATATTCTCACTCTTTTGATCATGACAAGAGGCAAACCCCTTCAACTAAGACACTCTTTATTATATGGCTCACGAGCAAGAATAAATCGGGGGTGACACAAAGAAAAACTCAAGACTAAAACACTAAGACTTTTAAACTACTAGAGAAAAAGAAAACTGAAAAGGAAAACTAAAACAAAGGTAAAGGCAAAAGATGTGATGGTGATACGATACCGGGACAACTCCCCCAAGCTTGGCAAAAGCCAAGGGGATTGCCCATACCAATGCTCAGTTGTCTTCCTTTGGTGGTGATGGTGGTGGAGTTGTTGCAACCTTTGATTCCAAGAGGGCCATCAGTCTTCGATTTATACTTTGGAGATCTGTGATATGTTTCTCCAGCAAAACAACTTCACGAGTGAGACAAGTATTACGAGCACGAGTTGTTTCACAAAACCTCAAGAGTTCAATCAAAGATGGAGACAGTAGGTGGAGGTAGGGTTGGAGGAAATCCACTCCTTCAACTTCTTCCTTGTTGAGCACAGATTGCACTTCATCCCCTGCGTGATCCTTCTCCTTGGCTTTGCCCTTGTTTTCTTTAGGTAGCCTCTCTCTAGCCTCCATGACCTCCATCCTTTTCAGATTAGCATGAACTTCTCCATAGAATTGACGGAGATTGTTCTCCCCCACAGATTCCTGGGACGACATCTTGCTCTAGATCTGCGGCAGAAAACAGGCTCGAAACGAAAAACAGAGGAAATCTGCGTGATGCACGGGTCAGACCAAACGGGAGTATATATAATGTTTTTTTCAGACTAGAAGGAGTACCCTGCACGAAAACGGAGTCCGGGAGGCGCACGAGGTGGCCACAAGACCTCACGGCGCGGCCAGGGGGTGGGCCCGCGCCGTGCAGGCTTGTCGCCTCCTCGCGCACTTTTCGGACTACTTCCAATTTTTGTATTTTTTTCAAATATTCCAAAATGGAGAAAATTTCCTACTGGAAAATTTTTGGACTTTGTTTTCTTACCGAATAACATACCTCTTTGTTTTCGGATTCTGAAACAGGCTGATAAATATCCCTTAGGTATTCCTCTGGAGTTATGGTATTGATGATATTGCTTTCAACATTAATGGGAGTACCTGAGATATAGTGCTTGATTCTCTGCCCATTTACAACTCTCGGACAATTACCTTCCGTGTTGTTGATCTTGATAGCACCGGAACGATATACTTCCTCAACAACATAGGGACCTTCCCATTTAGAGAGAAGCTTGCCTGCAAAGAATCTTAAACGAGAGTTATATAGCAAGACATAATCACCTACATTGAACTCACGCTTTTGTATCCTCTTATCATGCCACCTCTTAACCTTCTCTTTTAACAACTTGGCATTCTCATATGCCTGAGTTCTCCACTCATCAAGCGAGCTAATATCAAATAACCTCTTCTCACCGGCAAGTTTGAAATCAAAGTTGAGCTCTTTGATTGCCCAATAAGCTTTATGCTCTAGCTCAAGAGGTAAGTGGCATGCTTTCCCATACACCATTTTGTACGGAGACATTCCCATGGGATTCTTATAGGCAGTTCTATAAGCCCACGGTGCATCATCGAGCTTCTTAGACCAATTCTTTCTAGACCTGTTGACAGTCTTTTGCAGAATTAGTTTAATCTCTCTGTTGCTTAGCTCTACTTGACCACTGGACTGAGAGTGATAGGGAGACGCAATTCTATGGTTGACATCGTACTTAGCAAGCGTTTTACGGAAATCACCATGAATGAAGTGTGAACCACCGTCGGTCATTAGATATCTAGGGACTCCAAATCTAGGGAAGATAACTTCTTTCAACATCTTGATAGAAGTGTTGTGATCAACACTACTAATGGGGATAGCTTCTACCCACTTAGTGACATAATCAACAGCAACTAAGATATGCGTATACCCGTTGGATTTTGGAAAAGGTCCCATATAATCAAAGCCCCAAACATCAAATGGTTCAATGACAAGTGAATAGTTCATAGGCATTTCCTGACGTTTGCTAATGTTACCTATTCTTTGACATTCGTCACATGACAAGACAAACTTACGAGCATCCTTGAAGAGAGTGGGCCAATAGAAACCTGATTGCAATACCTTGTGTGCAGTTCTGTCTCCCGCATGGTGTCCTCTGTAGGCCTCGGAGTGACACTTCTGTAGGATCTGTCCCTGTTCATGTTTAGGTACACAACGTCTAATAACACCATCTAGTCCTTCCTTATAAAGGTGAGGATCATCCCAAAAGTAATGTCTCAAGTCAAAGAAGAATTTCTTCTTTTGCTGGTATGTGAAACTAGGTGCTATGTATTTGGCAACGATATAGTTTGCATAATCAGCATACCACGATACACTACGTGAAGCATTGATGACATTCAATTGCTCATCGGGAAAGCTATCATCAATAGGTTGTGGGTCATCAAGAATGTTCTCCAACCTAGACAAGTTATCCGCTACTGGGTTATCAGCACCCTTTCTGTCAACAACGTGCAAATCAAATTCTTGTAGCAAGAGAACCCATCAGATAAGTCTAGGTATAGCGTCCTTCTTCTCCATGACGTACTTAATAGCAGCATGATCAGTGTGAATAGTGACTTTGGAATCAACTATGTAAGACCTGAACTTTTCACAAGCAAATACGACTGCTAAAAATTCTTTCTTCGTAGTGGCATAGTTTCTTTGGGCACTGTCTAGAGTTTTACTAGCATAGTGAATAACATTCAACTTCTTGTCAACTCTTTGCCCTAGGACAGCACCAACATCATAATCACTAGCGTCACACATGATCTCAAAAGGCAAGTTCCAATCAGGTGGTTGAACAATAGGTGCAGTTATCAAAGCCCTCTTAAGTATTTCGAAG
The DNA here is from genome assembly GCF_904849725.1 of Hordeum vulgare subsp. vulgare. Lineage (NCBI taxonomy): Eukaryota > Viridiplantae > Streptophyta > Magnoliopsida > Poales > Poaceae > Hordeum > Hordeum vulgare. The sequence continues at coordinate 580,917,832 of NC_058521.1, forward strand.
GCTTCCTCACAATCATCGTCAAAAACAAAAGGGATATCCTTTTGCAAGATTTTGGTAAGAGGCCTAGAAATCTTAGAGAAGTCTTTGATGAACCTTCTATAGAAACCAGCATGACCAAGGAAACTTCTTATTCCTTTGATATCTGTGGGGTATGGCATTTTCTCGATTGCATCAACCTTAGCCTTATCGACTTCAATACCTCTTTCAGAAATTTTATGTCCTAAGATGATGCCTTCATTAACCATAAAGTGGCACTTCTCCCAATTCAAGACAAGATTGGTGTCTTTACATCTCTGTAAGACTCGATCAAGGTTGCTGAGGCAATCATCAAAGGAAGACCCGTAAACGGAAAAGTCATCCATGAAAACCTCAACAATCTTTTCACAAAAGTCAGAGAATATAGCCATCATACATATTTGAAAGGTGGCAGGTACATTGCATAAGCCAAAAGGCATACGTCTATAAGCAAAGGTACCGAAAGGGCAGGTGAAAGTGGTTTTCTCCTAATCAGATTGTGCAACTGGTATTTGGGAGAAACCAAAATAACCGTCTAGAAAGTAGAAGTGTGTATGTTTGGACAACCTTTCTAGCATTTGGTCGATAAAAGGCAAAGGGTAATGATCTTTCCTAGTGGCTTTATTCAATTTCCTGAAATCAATCACCATCCTATAGCCAGTAATAATCCTCTGTGGGATCAATTCATCCTTATCATTAGGGACAACGGTAATGCCTCCCTTCTTAGGGACGCAATGTACCGGACTCACCCAATCGCTATGAGCAACAGGATAAATGATACCTGCTTCCAGAAGCTTTAGTATTTCTTTTCTCACTTCTTCTTTCATCTTAGGATTCAATCTCCTTTGATGATCAGCAACTGGTTTGAAATCAGGATCAGTTTTGATCTTGTGCTGGCATAGAGTAGGACTAATGCCCTTAAGATCATCAAGAGTATATCCAATAGCAGCACGGTGCTTCCTCAGAGTTTTTAGTAACTTCTTTTCTTCATGCTCTGAGAAGCTAGCACTAATTATAACAGGATATATCTCCTTTTCATCAAGATAGGCATACTTAAGAGTATTAGGCAACTGTTTAAGCTCGAACACAGGATCACCCTTTGGTGGGGGTGGATCCCCAAGCAGTTCAACAGGCAGATTATTCTTAAGGATAGGATATTGTTCTAAGACAACTCTATCTATCTCATCCCTTTCATCCATATGCATATCATTTTCATGCTCAAGCAAGTATTGCTCTAAGGGATCAGTAGGAGGCATGGCAATAGAGGCTAAGGAAATAGTTTCATCCCTACTAGGCAACTCCTTTTCATGAGGTACCAAACTAAGAGAAATTGAACTCATGTGACACACCTTCAAAGCCAACAGTGGCAGTTTGCTTCTCACAATCAATATCAGCATTGACAGTATTGAGAAAGGGTCTACCAAATATGATGGGACAAAAGCTATCTTGTGCGGTAGCAAGAACGAGGAAATCAGTAGGATACTTCATTTTACCACACAAGACTTCAACATCCCTAACAATTCCCACAGGGCAGATAGTATCTCTATTGGCAAGTTGAATAGTGACATCTATAGGTTCTATCTCAACAGGTGCAATATCATCTTTGATTTCATCGTATAAGGATTGAGGTATTGCACTAACACTAGCACCCATGTCACATAAACCATGATAACAATGATCTCCTATCTTAACAGAAACCAAAGGCATGCCAACAACACACCTATGTTTGTCTCTAGCGTGAGGTTTAGCAATTCTAGCAGCATCTTCACAGAAGTGAATATTATGTCCCTCAACTTATTCAGACAGAAGATCTTTGATAATAGCAATTCTAGGTTCAACTCTAATTTGCTCAGGGGGTGTAGGTGTTCTAATATAGCCTCTACGTATCACAGTTGAAGCTTTAGAATGATCCTTTATCCTAACAGGGAAAGGTGGTTTCTCAATGTAAGCATTGGGAACAACAGGTTCATTATAGGCAATGACTTTCTCTTCAACTGGAGTGGGTTTAACTACATTGACTTCTAAAGTAGGATGATATTTAAACCACTTCTCTTTGGGGAGACCAATATGAGCAGCAAAGGATTCACACAGTGAAGCTACTATCTCAGAGTCAAGTCCATACTTAGCGCTAAAGTCACTAAAGGTATTTGTCTCAACAAAGGATTTAACGCAATCAAAGTGAAATTCATACCTGACTCCTTACCTTCTTCAAGCTCCCAATCTTCAGAGTTGTGTTTAATTCTCTCCAATAAATTCCATTTGAAGTCAGTATCTCTCTTCATAAAAGAACCGGTACAAGAAGTGTCAAGCATGGTGCGATCATCATGAGAAAGCCGAGCATAGAAGTTCCGAATGATAATTTCTCTCGAGAGCTCATGATTGGGGCATGAATATAGCATTGATTTAAGCCTCCCCCAAGCTTGAGCGATGCTTTCTCTGGCACGAGGCCAAAAATTGTAAATATAATTCCGATCACAATGTACTAAATGCATAGGATAAAACTTTTGATGAAATTCCAATTTCAACCGATTGTAGTCCCATGATCCAGTATCATCACATAGCCTATACCATGTCAATGCCTTATCCTTCAAAGATAAAGGAAAGACCTTCTTCTTGACCTCATCCTCGGGCACACCTGCAAGCTTAAATAAACCACAAACTTCATCTACATAGATTAGATGCAAGTCTCGATGTGATGTTCCATCTCCTGTAAAAGGATTAGCCAGCAGTTTTTCAAGCATACCCGAAGGAAATTCACGGAAAATATTTTCAGTAGGTGCAGCAGGTTGAGGAGCAACTCTTCGTGCTTCCGTTTGAGGTGAAGATACCCCGAACAAGCCCCTCAAAGGATTAGTATCCATAGTGACAAGTGACAATAAATTTCAGCACACTATATGAATGTTTCCTTAGCAAGTTCCACTTACCAAAGGCGCTTCACTCCCCGGCAACGGCGCCAGAAAAGAGTCTTGATGACCCACAAGTATAGGGGATCAATCGTAGTCCTTTCGATAAGTAAGAGTGTCGAACCCAACGAGGAGCAGAAGGATCTGACAAGTGGTTTTCAGCAAGGAAAAATCTGCAAGCACTGAAATTGTCGGTAACAAGTGATTGTGTGGTAAGATGATTCGTAACAAGCAACAAGTAACAAAAGTAGCAACGTTGCAGTAAAGAGGCCCAATCCCTTTTGTAGCAAGGGACAAGCCTGGACAAAGTCTTATAGGAGGGAAAACGCTCCCGAGGACACACGAGAATTTCTGTCATGCTAGTTTCATCATGTTCATATGATTCGCGTTCGTTACTTTGATAGTTTGATATGTGGGTGGACCGGCGCTTGGGTACTGCCTTACTTGGACAAGCATCCCACTTATGATTAACCCCTCTCGCAAGCATCCACAACTACGAAAGAAGAATTAAGACAAAGTCTAACCATAGCATTAAACTAGTGGATCCAAATCAGCCCCTTACGAAGCAACGCATAAACTAGGGTTTAAGCTTCTGTCACTCTAGCAACCCATCATCTACTTACTACTTCCCAATGCCTTCCTCCAGGCCCAAATAATGGTGAAGTGTTAAGTAGTCGACGTTCACATAACACCACTAGAGGAAAAACAACATACAACATATCAAAATACCGAACGAATACCAAATTCACATGACTTTTATTAGCATGACTTGTCCCATGTCCTCGGGAACAAAAGTAACTACTCACAAAGCATAATCATAATCATGATCAGAGGTGTAATGAGTAGCATCAAGGATCTGAACATAAACTCTTCCACCAAATAATCCAACTAGCATCAACTACAAAGAGTAATCAACATTACTACCAACCTTACAAGTACCAATCGGAGTCGCGAGATGGAGATTGGTTACAAGTGATGAACTAGGGTTTGGAGATGAGATGGTGCTGATGAAGATGTTGATGGTGACGAGTCCACTCCGATGAGAGGAGTGTTGGTGATGACGATGGCGACGATTTCCCCCTCTGGGAGGGAAGTTTCCCCGGCAGGATCGTCCTGTCGGAGCTCTAGATTGGTTCTGCTCAAGTTCCGCCTCGTGGCGGCGGCGAAACCACGGAAAAGCTCCCTTCTGATTTTTTTCCTGGACGAAACCCTCCATATAGAAAAAGAGGGGGGGTAGTGGGCCAGTGGGCTGCCCACAAGCCCCCATGGCATGGCCTGGGGGGGTGGCCGCGCCGTGCAGGCTTGTGGGCATCCCCTGGTGCCCCTCCGGTACTTCTTCGGCCCAGTATTTTTTATAAATTGGGAAAAAATCTCCGTTGATTTTCACGGCGTTTGCAGTTGCGCAGAATAGGTATCTCAACTTTGCTCCACTTTCAGGCCAGAATTCTAGTTGTCGGTATTATCCCGCTTAATGTAAACCTTGCAAAATAAGAGAGAAAAGGCATAAGAATAGTTCCGTGAAGTGAAATAACAGCCAAAGAAGCGATAAATATGAACATGAAAACATGATGCAAAATGGACGTATCATGGAGGTGCTGGTAGTTGGGCTGCATGCTCCCGGCTGTGCGGGTCTTGGGTGGACCCAGACTTCTCGGCTACAATGGCGAAGTGTTGCGGCGACGGCGGAGTGGTCAACTTGGATGGTGTGGCCCAATCTGGTGGGCAAGGACGGAGATGTGGAATGATCCGGAAGAAATTCCTGGCCGTGCTCGATCGATGCTGGCGGCGACGGCACCCGCGGGTGTCGTTCCCCTGCTTGAAGGTGTTGCCAAGGTGCGTCGGCATCTCCATCTCTCGTTCATGTGATTGGTAGCGGTCTTCGGGCGAAAGCCTAGGTTCAAAGTTGAACCGACGCGATGGCATGGTTTTAGCACTATAAGTGGTGTGGAGTGTGGTGGAGGTTGCAAGAAAAACAAGGAGAAGATGGTCACATTAACTAGGCATATCAATGAGCTGTGGAGAAGCTCATCAATAGATATCAATGTGAATGAGTAGGGACTGCCATACAAATGATGCACTAGAGCTAAGAGTATGTGAAAGCTCTTAAAGAAAACTAGTGGGTGTGCATCCAACTTGCTTGCTCACGAAGACCTAAGGCAATTTTGAGGAAGCCTATCATTGGAATATACAAGCCAAGTTATGTAATGAAAATTTCCCACTAGCTATATGATGGTGACAAAACGAGAGACTCTCAATCATGAAGATCATGGTGCTTAATAAGCACAAGTGTGGAAGGATAGTAGCATTATCCCTTCTCTCTTTTTCTCTCATCTTTGGTGGACTCTTTGGCCTCTTTATATATATATATATATATATATATATATATATATATATATATATATAATATTTTGGTGGGCATCTTTGGCCTCTTTTATTTCCTCACATGGGACAATGCTCCATCAATGATGATCATCACACTTTCAACTCAAAACTTAGAGCAACGATGACTCTATATGGAATGTCTTCGGTAGTGTACCGTGACAATGATCTAGCATGGCATAGACATTAATGGAAACATCATGCTAGCTATCTTACGATCATGCAATGGCAATGTAGAAGTGGTGGCACATGTCATGGTGGTAGTTGCATGGCAATATATCTCGGAATGACTTTGAAAAAGCCATAGTAGGTAGGTATGGTGGCTGTTTTGAGGGAGGCTAATGGTGGGTTTTGTGCACCAGCGAAAGTTGCACGACACTAAGAAGATAGTGATGGTGGAAGGTGAAAGTGCATCTAAACCATGGACTCAACATTAGTCATGAAGAACTCATATACTTGTTGCAAAAGTTTTATTAGTAATCAAAACAAAGCATTCAACGCATACTCCTAGGGGAAGGGTTGGTAGGTATAAACCATCGCGCGATCCCGACCGCCACACAAAGGATGACAATCAAAAGACTAATCATGCTCAGACTTCATCACATAGCGGTTCACCATATGTGCATGCTACGGGAATCGCTAACTTCAACACAAGTATTTCTAGATCCACAACACCTTACTAGCATAACTTCAATATTACCATAACCACAACTCAAAACTAATTGAGATGAATCAAACTTCTCTAACTATTCAATGCACATGAAGGTGGAAGTTTTCGTATCCCTTTGGATAACTACCCATTTTGAGACTACTTTCAAAGAATAGATCAACTACCAAGCCACGCACCGCCGTGCTCTAAAAGATATAAGTGAAGCACATAGAGCAAAATCAACTAGCTCAAAAGATATAAGTGAAGCACATGTGAGCTGAATTGTCTACCAAAGGATATAAGTGAAGCTCGACAAAATCACGATGAGTGCATGTCTCTCTCTCTCTAGGTGTGCAGCAAGGATGATTGTGACACAACAAAAATAAAAGACTCCTACAATACAAGACGCTCCAAGCAAAACACATAACATGTGGTGAATAAAAATATAGCCCCAAGTAACGTTACCGATGGATTTGAAGACGAAAGAGGGGATGCCTTCCTGGGGCATCCCCAAGCTTAGGATTTTACGGCATCCCTGAATCTCTTGGGGTGCCTTGGGCATCCCCAAGCTTGAGCTCTTGCCACTCTTTATCTCTTTGTCCATAAGAACTTCACCCAAAACTTGAAAACTTCACAACACGAAACTTAAACATAAACTCGTGATAACATTAGTATAAGAAAGCAAACCACCACTTCCTTAGGTACTGTAGCAAACTTAAATTCTACTTATGTTGATGCTGGGTTACTGTATTTTCAATCTTCCATGGCTAATACCCCCCGATACTATCCATAGTTTCATCAAAATAAGCAACCAACACAACAAAAACAGAATATGTTAACAGCACACCCGTCTGTAGCAATCTGTATACTTCATATACTTCTGGTACTTCAAAACTTCTGAACAATTACGACAGTCTGAAGAATTTGCTTAGCAATCAGCAGCAAAAAGAATCAACTCAAAAACTCTTACAGAAAAAATGAAAATTCTTTTCGTGAGCAGAAAGTTTCTGTCGTTTCGAGCATGACCAAACGATCATCCCCAAGACTAATCATAACGGTTCTGCTTGGCACAAACGCAAAAATAAACACAAAAAAACACAATCATAACAGAATTATGAAAGTGTGGAAGACACAAAACAGAAAGAAAAAGGATAGATTCGTTGGGTTGCCTCCCAACAAGCGCTATTGTTTAACACCCTTAGCTAGGCATTCAATGATGCTCTCACAAAAGACAAGAATTGAAGCACAACGAGAGTATCCTAAAGCATGTGAAAATCACATCTAAGTCTAACATACTTCCTATGCATAGGCATTTTATAGAAAAACAAATTGTCAAGACAACCAATAGTTACCAAATGCAAGGAAGAAGAAAGAGACAATAGCAATCTCAACAAAACGAGAGGTGATTTAGTGATATGAAAGTTTCTACCACCATATTTTCCTCTCTCATAATAATTACATGTGGGATCATATTCGAATTCAACAATGTAACTATCACATATGATATTATTTTCATGATCCACATGCATGCAAAGTTGATGCTCTGCAAAAATAGTGGGATTATCATCAACTAAAGTGATGACTTCTCCAAACCCACTTTCAATAATATTGCAAATATCATATTCATCATGAGGCTTGAACAAATTTTCAAGATCATAAGAAAGATCATCACCCCAATCATGATTATTGCAACAAGCAGGAGACATAGCAAAACTAGCATCCCCAAGCTTAGGGTTTTGCATATTTTTAGCATGATTGTCACTAATAGGATTTATAGTGAAACCATTGCAATCATGCTTTTCATTCAAGGAGCCCTCATGAATCACTTCATAAGTTTCTTCATCACGATTTTTAGATTCACGCATCTCAAGCAAAACTCCATAAAGATAGTCAAGTGCACTCAACTCACTAGCAATTGGATCAACATAATTGGATCTCTTAAAGAGATTAGCAAGTGGATGAGGATCCATATCATTAGATTTTCAGCAAGCGAAGATGCAAGCATATTGAAGGCACATGGCACACAAGCAAACAGAAAGCAAGCGAGAGAAGAGGGCGAACGAAAAAGGCAAACGAAAAAAGGCAAAAGGCAAATGAAAACGGCAAAGGAGAAAGGCAAATGAAAACGGCAAATGTGAAGTGGGGGAGAGGAAAACAAGAGGCAACTGGCAAAAAAGTAAATGCAAGAGATGAGTTTGTGAGACCTACTTGGATAGATCTCTCCTTCCCCGACAACGACGCCAGAAATACTTCTGCTACTGCAACAAAAGACCTTCCAACGGTGCCAGAAACACGTGATGACGGGAGACTATTCTTGTCTTGATACTCCTCAGAAACGGCACCAGGAATCCTTCTGCTACGGCTATGCCTTAAGGGACTTCCTAGGCAAATATGCAAAGGATTTCCCCCGTGGCCTTGGAGCCTTGCGTTGGTGTTCCCTCGAAGCGGAAAGGGTGATGTAGCGCAGCGGTGGTAAGTATTTCCCTCAGTTTTGAGAACCAAGGTATCGATCCAGTGAAGGAGTATCACAAGTACCTGCACAAACACAAAAAGCTTGCTCCCAACGCTATGAAGGGGTTGTCAATCCCTTATAGATTGTTTGCCAAGTGAGAACTGAAAGCAACAAAGTAACAAAGCAAAGTAAAAGCGAAAGTGAAAATGATAGGTGTGAATAGACACGGGGCCCGTAGTATTCACTAGTGGCTTCTCTCATGAAATCAAGTAGACGGTGGGTGAACAAATTACTGTCGAGCAATTGACAGAACCGCGCAAAGTCGTGACGTCATCTATGGTAATGATTAAATCTATAGGCATCACGTCCAAAACAAGTAGACCGATACTTTCTGCATCTACTACTATTACTCCACACTTCGACCGCTATCCAGCATGCATCTAGTGTATGAAGTCCAAAAGAACAGAGTAACACCTTAAGCAAGATGACATGATGTAGATGGACAATCTCATATCTACGACAAAGCCCACCTTGTTACCCTTGATGGCAACTACACGATGTGTGCCTTGCTGCCCCTACTGTCACTGGGAAAGGTCACCACACGTTAAGAACCCAAAACCAAGCACTTCTCCCATTGCAAGAATCATAGATCTAGTTGGCCAAACAAAACCCAAGACTCGGAGAGACTTACAAGGATATCAAATCATGCATATAAGAAATGAGCAAAGACTCAAATATATAACATAGATAATCTGATCACAAATCCACAATTCATCGGATCTCGACAAACACACCGCCAAAGAGGATTACATCGGATAGATCTTCATGAAGATCATGGAGAACTTTGTATTGAAGATCCCAGAGAGAGAAGAAGCCATCTAGCTACTAACTACGGACCCGTAGGTCTGAAGTGAACTACTCACGAGTCATTGGAGGGGCGATGATGTTGATGTAGAAGCCCTCCAACTCCAAAGTCCCCTCCGTCAGGGCACCGGGAAGGGTCTCCAGATGAGATCTCGCGGAAACGGAAGCTTGCGGCGGCGGAAAAGTGTTTCCGTAGATTCCCTGATTTTTTTTCTGTATTTTAGGGAATATATAGGCGAAGGAGTTAGGCCAGGGGGCGCCAGGGAGGCCACAAGCCTGCTAGCCGCCGCCCCTGGTGGCGTCTACAGGGCTTGTGGGCTCCCTGTAGCTCTCCTGGCTTGGCCCTCAAGCCCCGTGATCTTCTTCCGTTCGGGGAAAAATTATTTCGGGGATTTTATTCCGTTTGGACTCCGTTCCAGAATGAGATCTGAAAAGAGCCAAAAACACAGAAAAAACAGAAACTGGCACTTGGCACTGAATTAATAAGTTAGTCCCAAAAAAGATATAAAAGGTACATAAAACATACAAAGATGACAAGATAACAGCATGAAACCATCAAAAATTATTGATACGTTTGAGACGTATCATTACTCTGTTGGGAGCATCTTTCTTAAAGACACGGTCTTAGTTCCATGTTACGCACTTACGCTACTTGCGGTGTTCGCTGTTGTCCAAGACGATCTTCAATGGTGCAATGTACGTCATCATCGGTGAATCCAAGACGGTGCCTTTTGTGGACTGTTCAAGTTCCGCCATCTACTTGCCACCTCCTTTTAGGCATGATAGGGTGGATGATGCGTCGACTGGGAAGTTCACCCGGTGTTGGTGTTGTCTTCGGAGATGATCGGCGATGGTCGAGACGCGGCGTTGTTGCTCTCTTGTAGGACAAATTCTTTTTTACTTTGTAGTTGTGTCGTCGGTGATGGTTGTCTTCGGACTAGCCCTCGTGTGGTGTTTGCACTACGCTTGTTGTTCGCAACAAGTTGTAGTCTTCTTGTAATTTAAATTCTGCCTTCCATAAAAATATGATACGCATTCGCGTAATCTTGAAAAAAGGTTATTATCTCCTCTCAAAGGGCCCGTATGTGGGTAAACTTGTCGTCTCCTCCCTTACCATCACTATTTGTCGCTCGCATGCCTCTCCAAAAAATATGACGTCCTCAAAGGTACTGCCGGTCACAAAACACCGCCAATTGGCATGCTAAGTAAGGGTCCATGCACAGAGACCATTGGAGCGGATTAGGATGGCTTCCTCGACCCATGTCGACGGCAGCATGCTGCGATGATGAGAACTCTTCACCCCCCAACACACACACACACACACACACACACACACACACACACACACATTTCATCTCCTACATGACATAGGGACGCATCTACCCTATCCTCTTCCGGGAGGGTTAGGTCTTTCGCTTTAGTGCCATGGATATAAAGTAAGTTAATAATATAGTAGATATTTAGGGGGGTTGAAGGGTTTATGTTTGCCCCATAAAATAGAAACGCACAATTGAAGAAGATGACCAGGAGGCAAACTCATGCTTACTCCCACAGGAGTCACTGGAATTCCCCAAAGAAAAGGGTGAAGTAGAACAACAACAAAATATTTAGTTAAGAACCAATGTAATCAATCCAATAAGAGTCAACTAAGCTAACAAAACAAACAACACCTGCGCACAAACGAGATGAAGACTTGCACCCAGTGCAGCAAGAGGGTTGGCAAGCCCCTTGTCTTGCTAGTTACAAGACTAAAAGCAAATAATACAAATAGATAGTGGTAAAATAGGAAGGCAAATAAAAAGGCAAAAATATGTTGAAGATTTAGCAATGGGGAATAGACTCAAGCGCCATATGTTCACGAGTGACATCTCTCTCCAAAACAAGTGAATGACATGGTAAACAATTTACAGTTGGGCACCTAAACACATTGCAATATTTATGACTATAATCATTCATGGCATAATGTCATATAGGTATTAGGTTCGTGATAAATACATTGCTAATCGAATTGCATCTACTACTAATACTCCATCCCAAAACTGATATCCAAAATGCATCTAAAGTTATTAAGTTTGCAAGAAAAAGAGTAACAAATAAAAAAATATGACATAATGTACACAGGAATAAGTAAATCAATATGACTAAACTTCATCGTTTTTTTCCTTATTGGCAGTAACACAATACGTACCTTGGTTCTTTTTGTCACCGAGCTAGATGATCGTAAGGTTGAACACACTACAAAGTACACTCCCCGTGAAGAAAAAACTTCTCAAACTTGGCCAAAGAAGATAGATATATCGAGGAGCATACAAAGCTATTTTTATTACGCAACAAGAAATCCTCAAAAGATTCAGTTAATTTCAACGAACAATCTGGTCATAAAGTGACATTTCGTCATGTCCCAACAAACACATCAACGACTACATAGAATTGACCTCGATTAAGAACGAGAACATGGTATTGAACATCAAAAAATAGAGAGAACCATCTAGCTACCGGTATGGACCCGTAGGTTCTAAGGAAACTATGCACACATGGTCATAGAGACAACAAGGTTGATGAAAATGGCTCCGGCAATAGCTTCTCCCTTCTGCAAGGCCCTTGATGAGGTCTTCACAGAACAAAGACTTGTGGTGGCAATAAAATTATTCTAAAAATACGTCAAAGGGTTTTAATATTTATAGAAATTTATGATGATGAAATTGGACCAAGGCTAGGCCTACACGAGCAGGTGGCGCCCCTGGCCGTATGGGGCAGCCGTGTGAGCCCTTGGTAACTCCTCTCCAGGTCTGGTAATGCTTCGTGTGTTTTTTGTTGCCCCAAAAATCACATTGAATCAACAATTTATTTTGACCTCCGTAGATATTGATTTCCTGCGAAATAAAAAATAAGCAGAACACATAAATTGATACTACACATTAAATCAATAAGTTAGTCCATTAAAATAAAATAAATTGCTATAAAAAGTAAATGAAAGTAAAAATATAATAACATGAAATAATAATAAAAATGTAAATACATTAAAGATGTATCAACTGCTAGAAAAATAGGCGATGGACATCGCCCGAATCCTAATTGTCACTCATTGCAACAAACTGCCTACAAAACACAAAACCGAGGAAACAAAAATGCGTCGACCCACTTGTAGCTAGCATGGGTGACTAAAGTACCCAGATTGGAAACCTTCTAGAAGGTTCCATACCTATTATGGGAATTTTTTAAAGGTTCATAAATTGTTTTTCTTTCTTTCTATTGTTTTCTATATCAATTTCTTTTGTTTTTAAGTTTCTTTTTTTATAATTCATATTTTTCAAAAAAAATGTCCCCCTTTTATAAATTTTTCAAAGTTTAGAAAATGTTTGCATTTTCCAAAACTTTTCAAAATTTAAAAATTGTTTAGTTTTTAAAATTTGTTGATAAATTTAAGGAATGTTCATGTTGCAATAAATGTTCATAATTTCCCAAAAAATCAAAATTCCATTTTTTTGCATCTCATGGAAAATACTTTTGATTATAAAATATAATAGATAAGTATATTAAAACAATTATCATTATAGTAGGGCATGCTACAATGCCTACAATAAATATGAATTGTTCATTTTTCTCGGCCCTGCTATAGTCTATCTCTTACACATTCTCCTGCTTGCTACAATGACTGGTCGCTTCATGTATCGCCAATGGATCGGTCCAATCAGGGGGCACCATATATGATGGGTCGACTGTTTCTCCCATAATATGATGGATCTGTCGACCGTCGTCGGTCATTTTGCAGAAAAGCCCTTGCAGATTCAGTTAATTAACCCGTAGTCCAACTTTAAGTCAGAACAAACCGTTTTCTATCGTTTTGTAGAAAAGTCCTCACAGTTTTAGATAATCAACCCGCGGTCCATCTTTTAGTCAGAGCCGAACCGTTTTTTTTGCATTTTACAGAAAACTCCCTGATGTTTCAGGTAATCAACCCACCGTCCCTATTTAAGTCAGCCGAAACGCTTTTTGTTTTAACAAAAAAAACCCTAACTTTTCAATTAATCAATCCATATTTTATCTAAAATAAAATTATCCATATCTTTTAAACCGTAACTCCGATTTTAACATGTTATATATAAAATTTGATTGAAAAAAATGTGTAGAATCTAAATAGGATGTTATTTTTAGCTGTTGAATAATTCTTAAATATTATTTTTGGTGCAAATTTAATCTGTAGTGCACGATCTTTTTTTTTCTCTCTTTCAGACGACCATACGAATTGCAATAAATATCCATTAAATTAAAATCAAATTGAGAGGAAAGAAAACATCGTTAACCACACATGCACACCTTTGGAAAATTTCGTGGGGAGAAACAACATATTTCTCATCTTATTCCGAGTGAGTGTACATTCAAACGCGTTTTCGTTGTATGAGCACTGAGGCCATCGTCGACAACACAAATATGATGCCATGTGAAAATATATTACGTTTAAAGTGTGTGTTATTTTCTCTTCCGTTGCAACGCACGGCCTTTTTTCCTAGTAATTGTTAATGCGCCCAATAGGAGCTCCTGCACATGGCGTTGGAAGAAGCTGACAAAATGGATTAAAGATGCCTCTCCAACTCCTGGTGTCTAGCTCTATACAAACCCAACCACGGAGCCAGCATGGGCCCGTAGTAAGGAATCATTATTTGGCGCTCCAGGCGCCCGTTCCTACTGTTTCTGCAAATGAGCGTTCACTGGCGTGTCTAATTGGGTTCGGCCCATTTTCCATCTATTTTTGTAAACCAAAAAATGCACGCGTGGTACCACGCAACCCTAACTACCCAACCATTTTTCGCTCTGTCTTATTATGTCATTTTGTTGTTGTATTACTATTTCACTCTGTCTTATTATATTTTTCACTCTGTTTTATTATGTCATTTTTTCCTTGTATTTGTTTCTTTTTTCTGTTTTCTTTTTCCATTTTCAATTTTTAGTTCTATTTTATTCAAAATGGCTTTGTTCGTTTTTTTTATTTTTGCTAGCTTTCATTAACTTCCATAAACAAATGATGAACTTCTTTTCAAATCAATATACTGTTTTCATGAATTATTTCAAATCAAATGAACCTTTTTCAAATTATACAAAGCGAGACTTTAGAAGACTTGCTAAAAAATACAAAGTGACCTTTGGCTTGACAAATATGTAAAGTGTGGATGCAATATAGCAAGCTTTGTAAAAAAATGGTGATGGACCACTTATACAAAGGGAAACGTTTCCCTTCGGCGCGCCGGCCGAAACTTCGGTCGGTCTCGCCCACTCACGCTTCTTCCGACGAACCAACTAGCGACACGTAGATGTGGCCCAGCTCCTCTGTTTCTTTCACCTCCCGCGTCTTTTTTTTTCTCTCTCTCTCCGTCGCACATGGTGCCCTCCGCTCTGTCCGCTGCTCCTTTGCTCCTCCGCTCCCCCTTCTTTGCAGCACACAGCCGCAACTCCGGCGACCCTTGACTGGTCGGCGGCTGAGGCATCCCAAAACCCGCTGCACGCCCTCATGATACAACTGTTATAAAAAAAAAGCTTCAACCAGGCATATAAAAGGTTGCAAGCGGTCATTGTCATGGCGGAATATTACAACAGTTTATGAAAAAAGCTGCAACAAGACATATATAAAAGCAACAAGCGGTCATTGCCATGGCGGAATGCTGCAACCTTGACATAAAATGCTACAGACATATAAAAAGTTGCAAGCGGTCATTGCCATGACGGAATGCTGCAACCGTTGACATAAAATGCTACAACCATTGATGAAAAAAGCTACAACGAATGACCGACAAGGTGCCCGTGTTTGTTGGCTCTGCAAGGACGACGACCAGGGGCGAGGAAGTCCGGCGAGAGGGGGCGACTGGAGAAGGACCCCTCGATCGCCAGGGGGCAGGGGAGTGCCGCTGCGCGTTGGACGAGAATGGTCGGCAAGGGGCTCACGTTCGTGGCTCGAGGTTGAGGACAAAGATGAGATCTGACGATCAAGTGCCCCGATCTGACGGTTGCTGTGCGACCGGCGCGAGCCCTCAGTCCGGCGCGCCGGCACCCATCACTGCGCGTATACAAAGGCTATTAGAGAAGATTTTTTATCAAGATTTATAAAATAGCATGGGAGTGCAAATATACAAATTTGTTTGCTCTTACTCGTAGATCTTTTTCCTACAGCAGGTCAACAGTATATGTGCGACAATACCGGAACAATTTATTTTGCTACAGGGCACATATAGGGCGTGTTTGGTTCCTTGCATAGCTTCACGCTGCATCGTATGCACCATCCTGGCCGAGTCAAGCCTGGCTAAACCGATGCAAAAAAGAATTGAGATGTATGTTTGGTTCTGTGCATACCATGGGGCAGGCCAATGCAAGAAGTTGTTTGTTAGACTGTATGAAAAACCGGCACATACTGCCCAAAAGCAGGAGAGGGAGCTCCTCCCGGCAGCGCAAGAGGGAGCTCGGACCGGCGGCAGAAGAGGGAGCTCCTACCGGCGGCGGCACAAGAGGGTGCTCGGACCGGCGGCGGAAGAGGGAGCTCCTCCCGGCGGCGGCGGTGGCCCTCCTCCCGGCGGCGGCACAAGAGGGTGCTCGGACCGGCGGCGGAAGAGGGAGCTCCTCCCGGCGGCGGCGGTGGCCCTCCTCCCGGCGGCGGCACAAGAGGGTGCTCGGACCGGCGGCGGAAGAGGGAGCTCCTCCCGGCGGCGGCACAAGAGGGTGCTCGGACCGGCGGCGGAAGAGGGAGCTCCTCCCGGCGGCGGCGGTGGCCCTCCTCCCGGCGGCGGCACAAGAGGGTGCTCGGACCGGCGACGGAAGAGGGAGCTCGGACCGGCGGCGGCGGTGGCCCTCCTCCCGGCAGCGGCACAAGAGGGTGCTCGGACCGGCGACAGAAGAGGGAGCTCCTCCCGGCGGCGGCGGTGGCCCTCCTCCCGGCGGCGGCACAAGAGGGTGCTCGGACCGGCGGCGGAAGAGGGAGCTCCTCCCGGCGGCGGCACAAGAGGGTGCTCGGACCGGCGGCGGAAGAGGGAGCTCCTCCCGGCGGCGACGGTGGCCCTCCTCCCGGCGGCGGCGGTGGCATCGATTGCATCGGTCTGGCTGAGAGGGCTGAGAGGAAAAAGAGATACGGGAGGACGTGGGTGCAGGCACAAGCCTGCATGAATGATACGCCCGATTCCTGCGTTCCTCTCAGCCTGGCTGAGAGGGCTGTTTTTGCATCAGCCGGGCCAGGCCAAGAGGCCCGTGCGGAAAACCAAACAGACTGAATTTTGTATGCCCGATGCGATCCAGGTGCGAGCCACCCAACCAAACACGCCCATAGTGAATGCTACACTCCACCCTCTGTAGCATCTCTGCCGTGTCCATTGCACGGTAGAGGAGCCGCCCTCCTCAGAGCAGAGCAGCCCATCACGTCAAAAAAAAAAAGAAAAGAAAAAACAGAGCAGCGCATGTCAAAAGAAGAAAAAGAAAAAAGAACAGAGCAGCCAGTCGCCCCTTCCCGACCCCGTGACGCTAGGGTTCCTAGCCGCCGCCGCTGCAACCGGCCTCCGGTCACCCTCCAGCCAACGACGCCGCCTGGAGCAGCGGTCCCAAGTCAGCCCAGGTACTCCTTCCTCCCTTCCCTCCCTCTTCCATCCCCTTCTTCTTCCCTGTTCCAACCGCGGCCATGGTCCAGCCGGCCGGCTATGCACGGACTTCCTTCCTCCTCCCTCTTCCTGCATCGGCTCTGGCCTGTGGGTGGCATGCACCAATCGGATCTGGGCATCCCTCTTCTCTGTAATTGCTGATTGTGTCCATGTATACACTGCAGATTGTGTCCATGGATTGCCATGTAGGAGTATTATTGTGTACTCCCTCTGTTCCCAAATATAAGTCTTTTTAGAGATTCTATACTGTGAACTACATACGGAGAAGCAAAATGAGTGAATCCAACTCTAAAACATGTCTATATACATCCGTATGTAGTTCATACCGAAATCGATAAAAAGACATATATTTTAGGAACAGATGGAGTAATATGCAACATGAAGATATAATCGTTGAGTTTGTATGTTACATCATTCCTTTTCATTCGACGGAACATAAAATTCCCGATCGGGCAAGCAGATGGAAGCCGACGCCGCCTCCTCGCTCAATCCCCCGGCGCCAGAGGAAGCCTTACAAGAGGATCCCTCGCCAGTGCGCTTCTACTCCTCCTGCGCGGCTGCCCCTGCGAGTGCGGTGATGTCTCCCGGAGCAAGGGAGGCGGCGGCGGCGATGGAGGCAGTGGAGCGAGACGCCGCCGCCATCGCCGAGAGCTACGCCTCCCTATTCGCCTCCCTCCGCATCACACTTTCCAATGTACTCGCACCAACTAGTCGTGAATTTTCCAAGTTTCCTTGCTTCTAGTACAGCAATAGTTACAGCTCGCCGAGCGCCTAATTCAGCTGCTTTGACACACGAAAAGGTTACCTCGACGTCAGCGGATAACATGGAGTGCTTGGGCGAAGTTGTAGGCCGCCTCCAGGAGTCAGGTGAGGGTGTTTCCACATGTACTAAGCTCCTGGAGTATGTGTCCTCTGCATCTGAATATCTGAAATTGTGCGTTCAAGGGTTGCGCCCTTTTGTATACTTATTATGTAATTGAGACTATATCATTTCCGTATTTTTTTTGTTAATTGACAATTGTTAGTTTGTTTTCATAGTAGAGCACAAAAATGACTCACATATTAGTCAACCATATTGCAAGTTTTATATCATTACTTTGTTTTTGCAGCACTTGAAGCGTCTTCTAGAGGGAATAAGTACATCCATTCGTGCCTGAGGTGATTACTTTGAACTAGTTTCTTTCTCTTCCGCTCTGCCGGGCGATGTGTTTCATAACTAAATTCGAGAGAGATAGTTCCCCTCTAAATTACAAATTCAGGATAAATCATATACTTATACTACTGATATTGGCTCAAAACCAAGTTGCTTTGAGGAATTCCTTTCATCATATCAAAATGTTGCAGCTCCATAGAGAAGAAAAAGCTTTTTAGACAACGGTTGTATTTTCTCTCTCTCCAAAATCATGTGCTGTTTCTATGCATCTGTATTGTTACAGTTCATTTTGTCTCTCTTGCAACTGCTTTATGGAGCATAATATGATGTATGTTGCAGGTTAAATGAGGAAATGCGAGGCTTGGAAAGCCTAAGTATGCAGCTGTATCCTTTTGTTAGTTGCTGATAACATATAATTCTGCTGCTATGTTGTCCAACTGGTGAAAGGTCATTTTAATATGATTAAGTTGCTTAGTTTCATAACATCTTTGCATTGCTTCTCTTGGAACTATGTTATATCTTAATTCCTGGAAGAAAGATCATGCGGAAGATCGTTGATTCACTAGATTTGGCTGTTGATCGGCTGCTCCACCTCCCGTAGTTCATGCATACTATCAGCAGCTTCTACAAGGTAACTACCAGTTACATGCGTTTTTGGCTCACTTGCTTTTAGTTTTTGTCTAAAATGTACAGATATGCAAGAGGAAGTGCTTCAGTGCATATTTCCAAAAAAGAAACAACAATATTTTTGAGCAAAATGACAACTTCTCATTATTCTATTACTGATTATTATTTTTCCAATATTTTGTGCGATCTAGTATCTAGAATGCATGGAGTCACTGCACATATGCATATGAGGATACCTTGTTGCCACCATTAACTTATTTGGAAAATATTGAACATTCTTAATACTCTAGAGCGGCCTCCTTGCCAAATTATACTGCATATAAGTTTTTTTTTGAAGTCATACTGTATGAACTTTAACTAAGTTTATAGAAAAAATATGAACATTTAATGTAGTCAGCAGATGGTTCTTATATGACTCATGAGTTTGACTGGGCATATGCCTTTATTAGGGATGCCTGGAGTATTTACTTTTCACATCATTAAGAGAAGTCGCTATAGCATGCAGTACTTATGGTTGCAAATTAAGTGCTGCAGGAACTTCTAATGAAATCTTTATTCACCAAGTAGCTTTCGCATTTGAAGAGGCAATCAAGTACTGTAAATCTTAAGTGGCGTGTACAAGCAACGGAGAAGTTTTCCCCTTCCTCGGCATGATGAAATTCTCCCAACCCTTGACTTTATTGCTCTTCCTTGTGTGTATTTGGGAACAATGATATGTATTTATTGAGAAATAACTATTTGCAACTCTTCCATCCTTTACCTTCTTGCATATTTGTATCTCGGGTTGTGTTTGTAGAGTGAGTCATCCAATGGACACACAAGTTTGTTTTCCTCTGTAAAAAATAAAATAAAAAAATAAACACACTTTATTTTCATAACCATTAGCTTATCTTACTTTTGTTTGCTTAATCTTGGATTCATTTTAGAGTTGAAAGATCCCCCAATGGTATTCTCCTCTCCACCCAACTCGAGCTGAGCTCTTTCTTTCTCCTCCATTTTTGAAAGCTCTAAAGCTCCATATTCTGTTGTTCCTTTCACCAATCATTTCACTCCTTTGAGAGAAAAGAGAGAGGATCACGATATACATTTGTTACTCTTGGAGTTTGGGCTCCTAGATGGTTATGTTCCGCCGGAAGCTTCCTTGCTTGTGGTGTGTTCCGGAGATGAATGTAAAGTGATTCGAGGCTCATTCGTTGTGGGTGGCTCGAGGAGAATACGGTGAGCCTTCAGTGGTGTTCCGGAGCCTTGGTTTCGGCACCACTCCAACAGAGATTTGCACTTCCCCAAGGAAGTGTGAATTTCGGGATAAAACTGCGTCATCGACTTACTTGTGGTAAATCCTTTCCCGCACATTTACATTTCTATGTATGCTTGTTCGCTTGCTAATTAGATTGTTGCCTAGCATACTTTGCTTTGAGCTTGCTTGCCATATAGTCTGTTTTCATCTAGTTGCATATCTAGCGAACCTAGTTTATCCGGAAAACTGTAAAATTGGTAATTAAGCTTAAAATTCGTAGTATCCTATTCACCCCACCCTGTAGTTAACCGTATCGATCCTTTCAAGTGTGCTCACTTCTGATTGTATTATCTTATATATGATAATCAGTTTTGAACTTTTTTTTGCCAATATTTTTAACCATTAAGCCCCCCACTGGCCGAGGTGGTTATTGATTTGTTGTTTGTTCCAAACTTTTTAAAGGATTGGCACCATTTTTAATTTGTTTTTGTACTGAATAAATCTTGAGTTGTTCATAAATGTTAATAATGAACTAGTTTCCATTTCTTCAAAATCGATGGTTGATGTCAGTGAGCATAATGACACCTTTCTCTCGTGCCGCTCCCGTGGGCGGCCCGAGAGACAAACCCTAGACGCCATCGGGTAGCTTTACCTCACCTGCTCCTTTCGCCGCCGTCGCCGCCAGTCAGTGCCGCCGGCAAAGCCCGCGCAACGTCGGCGGTTGTGGGGACATGGGTTTCTCTCGCGCAAGGTGGAGCGGCGCGGGACGCTTCTATCTAGCCGAGAGCAGGGTGTGGCAAGGCGTCGCTGGCCAAGGTGCTTAGCGGCGGAGGGACGGAGGTGCATTCGCACGATGTTGGCGCCGAGTCGCGCGACTGGTGTGGTTGCGGGGGGTCCACCGCGTCGATCTGGGCGCGACTTCGCTCCTGGCGGCACAGTGGCCCATGGCGGCCGGAGAAGCGGGCGGGTGCAATGGCCCAGGGCGGCCGAAGGAGCGGGCGTAGTGGCCATTGTAGGACGACGCAGATCTGCACGTGCGTGCAAGCGTGAGGTGGGCGCGAGGGTCGCAGAGGCCGGAGGCGATCTAGTGCACATCTCCCGGGTGGACAGCTGACGACCTTCGAGGCACGACATGAGGTGCCTGCCATGGCGGGCAGCCGAATCTGGGTCAGCCATGGCGGTCGGATCCAGCGTAGGAGCTTGAGACCGAGGTGCAACGGGTGAGGTGTTTGGGCTCGTGTGTCGTGGATGTGGTTGGCCGGGGGGGTTGGCTGGGTTGAGGGGTTGGGCAGGAGAGGATGCCGGTGAAAGCCGTACTCTGGCGGTGTCCGGAGTTGTCGATGGCGACGTGAAGGGCGCCTTTCCCTTGTTGAAGGCGCCGATGTGGCAGCCCTTGCCTTCTTTCCCAACATGCTCCAAGGGAAACACTAGATCTGGATTATCAGATCGGACGATGGCGTTATTCTAGCTTTGTTGGACGTCGCGTTCCCTCTCGAGGGCATCTTTTTGGAGATGTATCTGGTCAGTGGGACTCGTGGCTTGTGGAGTTGATCAACGACGGCTCAGATGGTTCGTTGCTTCGGTGGACGTGGGATCGACGGTTATGTTCCCGTTGGTGGTGGGCAGCAGGAGCATCCTTCACTTGCGAGGAGCGTCGGGCAAGCTATGTCTGTCAACATCGTCTGATCGGAGCGGCATAGATTCGCCTCCTTTCGGACATATCGTTCCTCCGGTGTTGTTGAGGTTGGTGGATATGCTTGTGGCAGCCCGGATCGATGCGACAGTTCTCGGTATTCATCTTGGTAGCAGCAAAGGCGCTTGGGTGACCGGCTGGGTGTGTTGTGGGGGTTTGCCCTTCCGGCGTCTTGTATGTTTTGTGGTGCTTTAGACCTAGGTTGCTAGGTGTGGCTTGCCGTTGTACAGGTTTTCGTCTGGTTTTCCTTTAACAAACCGAGCAGTTCGGGTCCTCGTACCACCATCTTCTTTACAATGGAGAGTGAAGCTGCTTATTCAAAATGAGTGCAAATAAATTAATTCTCAGTTAATTGCCTCTAGTTGTGCTGCAACATGCAAGACAAGTTACACTTTTCAGGCATGGTAAGGTTCTGATGCTCATGTTCACAATAAAACATTGCATCTCAGCAGATGTGTAAACTCATTAACTCTTTTCTTTTTTGAGGGAAAATTCGTTGAACTTAACATAGAAGAATGTTCACATGCAGAGAATCTCAAAAGCTTCAGTTTCATAATTGCAGTGTAATGCTCTTATAACCATCACAGTGAACTGGCTTTGAGGGCAACAAGCTTGACTCAGTTGCACAAACTCTTATGGATACAAACATATTATAAACAACTTGTACTGTATAACTTAAAGTCTGAATCTCCTAATTTTTTACCAGGAAATTATCAACTCGGCTTATTTTACTCTCTTACATGGTACAACAATACATAGTATTACTTAATGAAATGCTATTATACAACAGTATTCTGACAGTAGTAAACAGATACAAAGAAGTGTAACATGACATTGGTAGCTCATGTCCAAGGACCTCTACAACAATGAGTCCGTCTTTGCAGGTAGCCTCCTGAAGAAGTTTACTGGCGCTGCGGGCACCTTGTGGCGAAACCGCGGGTGTCTCATCCAGAAGAAGCCAAGGCAGAGCGCAATCACTTGAAATGGTGTAATATACAGTATGATTGCAGTGAACAGGCAAAATAATAGGAACATAGCTGTTGCTCTTGGGTCCCTCCAGCTCAGCAGTGACTGCAATCTCTCACCCTGAGTTGCAATGTCCCCAACAACTGTCTGTATCCTCCCAGCAACGTGCCGTAGCCTGTCATACCTCATCCTAATCAGGTCAGGGCTCTTGGAGGTTGGGAACGTGTCAAATTCCTCATCAAGCTCGTCTGGATGAGCAACATCCGCATAAGATATCCTTGTGTTCATATGTGGTGGGACACGTGGCCGGAACCGATAATTCCACAACCCAATCAAGAACATGTAGAGGAAGATCGTCGGAAGGATAAGGTCTGGGTAGAAGACGAGCATGATGAAGAGTACATGCACCAAGACTGTGGTGACTGGGTTTTTCCACTGGCAAACGTCGCCAAACCACTTCCCTGCAGCAATGAATCCAGAGAAGACTTGCATCAGACGGAAGAAATTTGCTTTGCTTCGTCGCATGCTCCATAGGTGAGAGCGTGCGTCTGACATGAACTCAACAACTTCCCTGCGAACTGGTGGCTCCATGCGCCCAAGGCGCTGTGCAACGAGCTGCACAGCCTGGTGGCGTAGCATTTCCTGCTGGACTATTGACAGTGGCTGGGCGTAGTGCATCTTGGGCAAGAGAGGCCTTGAGTATGTAAGGAACACATTGAGGAGGGATGTGACTGAGAACCTGATAGCAAGGTGGATTTCACCCATCTTTTTAACTCCCGATGGGTGGAGGACAAGCAGTGGATATGTGTGCGTGTACACCCGCCTAGTTTCAAGGGTTGATATCCTGATTCGGACTTTCCCAATGGGTTTATCCATATGGCTGGGGGAATTGCTGCTGTGGCTATGACTCTGGTTGTGGCTGTGGCTGTGATTGTTGTTGTCTCCTCCTATGTGGCAGTTGTCAAACAGACCAATGGTGAGTACTGTTCCATGGTCAAAGACATCCCATGTATACTGCTCATTGAACCGAGGGTTCAAGTTATCAACAATTGTGCGTGTCCGCACCCATTTATGACCATACTTGGCAACACAATATGGATCACATGACCCCCTTTCTTGCCTGGTCTTTGTTGGGTTGAGGCCATTTGCACTTAGAATGCCAACTTCAAGCAACCCAATTGGTGGCTTCCACAACTGCTTCATTGTTGGCCGGAGATCGCTACAATACTGTGTTGACTCATCAAGCACATGATAACCACCTTCAAGGCAAATACGAAGGCTTACCTTTGCGTAGAATTTGTCTTCCTTTAGCTGGTTCACGTCAATCAGTCCTGGCCTTCTGAGATCGAACCACAATGGACGTACTACTGCCTTGTGATCAGCCCGCTTTTGAATCCTCGCGAGAGGTATCATAGCTTCACCAATCACCTCATCTTTATTCTGTGCAACACGATTTTCTATTTGTATGATCAAGTCATCCTCAAAAGGCTCTGCTGCGACAAACATCATTTCTTCATTCCACATGAAGTTCTTGGTTGGTGAGCGAACTTGCCTTGTCTTCAGCAGTTGGTGACCCAGCCTCACCTTTACAAACACATCAGGTATGTGGTGGTGTTCCATTGTGAATATATCCTGTGCCTCAATTACATTGACCCTGACATACCACATTCTTGGTGTAGGGTAGACCTTTCCACGGATATAGTTGTGAAGATGGGAATCTATCGGTGTTGATCCTGCATGGATGGCACTTGGGAAGCATTCGTCTGCTTGGGTCCCGTACCAGACTGCAAGCATCAACTCCCCTCTGTCCCTCATCCCATCCTTGCCCATAAGGCGATACCACTCTGGCGCCAATGGGCTGTCAGGAGGGACCCTTATAGGTACCTCATTCAGGTCAAGCATCACCCGACCGACATAGTCATCCCGAAGGATGTCCTTGTCCTTGACAACAACTTCAAGTGTCGATGACTGCACTACTTCTTTAGGGAAGGCAAACACCTCATCCCACTCAGGCCTCTGGTTCTTCTCAAAGAACTTTGTTTTCATTTTGTAGTTGCCAAGGTGTACCTCAACATAAGGGTCAAGACTTCCAGTGAGGTCCATGTGGGGCAGCTCACGGGCCTTGACGACACGTACAAAGAGGATTTGCATCTTCTCCACAAGGTCATATGCCCCAGCCTTCTCACCAGGCATCACCCGCCCATGAATAATACGCCCACCACCAAGTGTTGGGCTCGTCTCCTTGAGCTGAAAGTCTACAGGCTGCTGTGGACCTGCGGAATACATCCTTGCTACTTGAGGGGCTTCAGTTTTCATCCCTGCAGCAGAGTAGCTTCTCTGTTGCTGATCTCCATATGAACCCTGGCCTTGTGCGTAGTACTGCTGTCCGGCCATGGGTGGTGGACGCTGTTGCTGTTGCTGTTGCTGTTCCCGTGGCAAGTGTTGGAATTGTCTCACTTGATTTGTCCTGGGGTCTTGGAAAGGATTTGGAATAGCATTGGCGACTGCCTGCTCTTGGGCAGTGGTGGGTGTGCTTGCGAAATCAAAATCCTGACCTGGAGCAGACACCCTCACAGACGGATCATCTGTAAGGAAAACTCTGAGGCCGAGCTCACCACTAGCACGCGATAAGATGGTGCGCTTCTCCAGGGGGTAATGTAGGGGCGCAGCATCAGCTTGGCTGACAAAGGATGTGCCAAAGATGCGAACCTTGCCGAGGCAAGTCTTGTTGTTGCTGACGCGGTTTGCATGGTACACATAGGCCTGAAGCTCTTTCTCTAGGAGGCGAGATGGATCTGATATGTTGAAGAAGAACTGCTCGTTCCAGACAGGGTTGATGTCGCTATCTTTGATGGCCGTGCGGAACTTCTGGCCATCAAATTCAAGCTCTACAAAGGCATTGGCTGTGCCCTGCTCTTTAGGGAGGAGGCCATGAGCACTGACAACCTCAACGCCAAGCTTTAGACTGTTCATGATGGCCTGCCGCCACTGATATTCTGAAAGTAAATAGAAATGTGTCAGTGCAAAACTTGGGTAGATCATAACTGCTACTTCCTCCGTTCCTAAATATAAGTCTTTTGAGAGATTGCATTACGGGCTACATATGGATGTATATAGACATATTTTGAAGTGTAAATTCACTCATTTTGCTTTATATGTAGTCCGTACTGAAATCTCTAGAAGGATTTATATTTAAGAAGGAACCGAGGGAGCAGTTGGTTAACTGTTGTAGGTTGCAGCATGGGAGAAAATGTACATGGGAATAAGGAAGAAAGTTGTGCAAGCTGCAAGTAGTTGGTTGGAGAAATATTTTGTTTTCTTGTGTGCGCCGACAAGTTTTTTTTTTTGCTTCGCCCATCTACCAAGGAATCATCTGTGGTACTAGTAGGAATCCACGGAATCATATAAGAGTATCAGGTAGAGTATTCAGTACTAAAAGTTGCACTACCTGGTCTCGCCAAAAAATACTTTGTCCCGAGGAATCGAATGGAATCGAATCAAATCAAATATTGGTACTAGCAGGAATCCGTGGCCTGTTTGAAGATATGAGGCACTGAAAGTTGAAAAGGAAATATTCGTGGTGATGCCCATGAATACTTTTGGCCAAGGAATCAAAGATTGGTATCATGAAATCTGCTCTAAAAGTTTACTAGAAAGCGTTGACAACAACAGAAAGCATAAACAAGCAAAGTGTTTCTGATTTCTGCAGATCCTGTATTGTGCGTGATTGGTGTGTTGTATTGTGCTCCAAGTCTTTGAGGATTATTAGCTTGTACTCCCTCCATACCATAATATATGATGTTTTATCAGTTTAATTTAAGCTGCTAAAACGTTATATACTCCTTGATATAGAGGAAGTAGTAACTGGGGCAATCATTTACCCACCAAGTGTTCCTTTCCCATGCAATGCAAAAAATGATCTTGACATGTGAGGAGGTAGACCTAATCACATATTTTTAAATTTAAAAGAATCCAGGCAATTGCATGGATAAGAATAATGCGGTGATACAAGCAAGGTGTGGCCATGAGCAGCAATTGGTGCTAGACCAGACATGTGTGCCGGGATAGCGAGAGGCCACCGGCCGCTTCCTTTCCGATTGAGACGTCCACTGCAACCACACATAATTGCAAATGAACAGCACCAAAAGAAAAAAGGGGTGTGCATACTTGGAACGCGTTAGAACCTAAGTTTTAGAACCCAACTTTTTTTTTTTTTAAAAAAGGCACAAGGTTTGTTTTCTTGAGAGGCGCAAACTCAGCAAGAATAGGCGCTACCCGCAAAAAAAGAAGAAGATATAAGCAAGAATAGGTGCTGGTATGGTATGGTACCAAGGCAAAAATGAAGCGGCACGGGTCACACGTCAGGAAAGTAGCATCTGAATTATTCAATGGAACACTTATGGGATGTGGATACATCATGGACCAAAAGGTTGGCAGGTGATGGGGCTATGAGATATGGCCATTGAGCTTGGGGAAGAAGTTCTCCATGATGTAGAGTCCAAAAGATATCAGAATCATCAGGCAATAAATACCAAGGAATACATTGGTATCACCGGAGAATTCGGCAACTTCATTAAACAGATCATTAATTGCTAAGCCGTACTACAAGCAGCATGCTAGACAAGGGAGTATACTAGTAGTAGATCTCGATTGAGAAGAAGAAAAAATGTACTGTACGTAGCTTTTTCAAGGGCCCCAAATTGCAACAAGAACTTGGGCTCCCTTTTTCACTTAGAGTTCGTATGGTTTCCCCAGGAGAGCGTGTTTATAGTGTTCGAATTTCACAAGAACATCTATAGGACTATATATACTAGTAACAAATAGGGAGCAAAACTGTTGCGATGGTAACTCTGCAACCCACCCAGATGGGTTTCTGAGAAGCCGATTTCTCATCCCTAGACAAGCATGGCTCACACAATAAGAGTAGAAAACGGGGCTCAAGTTTTGGATCCAGGCAGGCACGGCGACCAGAATTTCATTAGCAGTCAAACTTGAGCAAAACCAATAGAAGAAAGAGGGAAGACGAGAAGAGAGCGGACTAAGCTTGAGCTATCTATCGTTTCATCATCGGCGAAGACGGTAGAGGAAGCTGAGAGAGACAAAGCTTTGCGAATTAAAAGACGGAGCAAGTAGTGACCTTGATGTTGTTCAGGGAGGCAGCATGCGGCTCGATGACGATCGGCCTTGATTTCAGGAACGAGAGGGATTATCCAGCCTGCTCGCTCGCTACGGGGACAGCGGGCAAACTTGTCAACACAGAGAGAGGGAGGGGGAGGGGGAGGGGGTCGAGTTGTTGAGGGGGTGCGAGGAACACATTGTTTGGCTGTGGTGGTGGTGATGGTGCTTGTTGTGGCCTGCTGGTGCTGGGTAGCGTGGTTGTTGGGTGCGGTTGCCGTGTTGGATTAGCGGACGTTTTTAATCGGGGTGGGAAGAAACGGGAGGAAGCGGAGCGTACGTGTGAACTGTCAAAGACAGGCTGATAGCAAAAGGCCAACACACGCATAGCTTGTACGTACCTTGCCTTTCTCCGCGACTCCTCATCGTCATCATTCATTCACGGCGACCGCGCTAAGACGACCACTGTCTAGAATCACGCAGTCGTCGTCTTCAACGCCACCGGGCATGCCCTTCGGCCGCGGTGGCGCCTCCGCCTGGCCGCCGGGGACAACAAGGCCTCCTCCTGACAGCCACTGGGACAGAGTACTCCGTCTCGGCCGTTCTCATCTCCATGTCCCACGATGTCAGTCCAACCATAGAAGAACACGAGCACAGGTCCTCCTCCTGAGCGTCAAAACGCAGCTCCTCCTGGCCGCGCGGGGGCAGGTCCTTCTCCTGACAATAAAAGAAACGCAGCTCCCCGGCCACTCCGGAAGAGCCCGCGGCGACACCGTCCTCCCAAGTCGAGCACAGATCGTCCGGCCTGTTGCCGAGGATTCCAGCAGACGAACGCCCCCGAGGAGCCAGGAAAACGTCAGGAAGGTGTTAAACGTGAGATGGGCTAGACTTCATAAGATAATAGGTGTTGAAAAGTTTAGTCCAACCTTATTACTAATAGAGAAGGAATCGGACCTCTTTAGAGCATCTTCAATAGATGGTCCAAATGTAAAAGTAACTAACTTTTGAACCGTTTCAGGTCAAAAACGCAGCTTCAACACACGATCTATATGTAAAAAAAATTGGACCGCGGCCTCCTCGTGATGTAAAATGCAACACCTCACAGTGCAAATTTACATCACGAGATGCATTTGGTCCAAAACCAGCCGCCGCCCGCAAACGTCCAACCTCCACTTCATTTCCTTTCCCGCCCGTCCGCCGCCGCCCGCGAACGCCCAACCGCCACTTCATTTCCTTTCCCGCCCGTCCGCCGTCGCCCGCGAACGCCCAACCGCCACTTCATTTCATAACATTTTGTTGGAAAATGTTATGAATTCGGAGGTCTGTTCCGTCTTTCCCTTTGAAGATTTTTGTAATAAAGCCATGAGCAATATTAATTCGAGTGTTAATGAATTTGAAGTTTGGCATTCACGTCGTCATCACATTAGTTTCGTTGTTATGTCGCGGCTAGCAAAACTAAATTTAATCCCAAGTTTCACTGTAGCCAAAGGTTCAAAGTACCATTCGTTTGTGCAAGCAAAGCAACCTCGCAAGCCTCACAAGGTTGCGGAGGAGAGACACTTGGTGACATTAGAACTCATACATTCTGATCTCTGTGAGATGAATGGTGTGTTGACTAAAGGTGGAAAGAAATATTTCATGACATTGTTAGATGATTCCACTAGATATTGCTATGTGTATCTGTTAAATACTAAAGATGATGCTCTACACTATTTTAAAATCTATAAGGCAGAAGTTGATAACCAACTTGAAAAGAAAATTAAATGAGTCGCCACAAGTCTCTGTTCCATCGTGTGCCCATCTGGAGCCCTGTTCCGGTGCCCTACCGGAGGGGGGAGCAATCATGGAGGGCCTCTACATCATCCTTGCTTCTCCCATAGTGATGTGCGAGTAGTTCATCACAGACCTATGGCCCGTAGTTAGTACCTAGATGGCTCTCTCTCTCTCTCTACCTCTCTCTCTCCCTCTCTCTCTCTCTCCCTCTCTCTCTCTCTCCCTCTCTCTCTCCCTCTCTCTCTCTCTCTCTTGATCTTCAATACAATGATCATCATATCTTCGCTTTGATCTATCCAATGTAATTATTTTGTGCGGTGCGTTTGTTGGGATTCGATCAATTTTGGGTTTATATTTAGATTATTCATGATAAATATTCGAGTCTTCTTTGAATTCTAAATATGATTCTTGTGTGCATGATTATCATAGCTTCGTAAATCTCTCCGATCTATTGATTTGCTTTTGCCAAGTCGATTGATCTTTCTTCAGTGAGAGGGGTGCGTTGTAGCAGGTTCAATCTGACAGATTTCTATCCTAGTGGTACAAAGGGACAAGATACATCTTTGTATTGTTGCCACTAAGGATAAAACGATGGGGTTAGTTCATATTGATTGAATTCTCTTTGTCTACATCATGTCATCGTTCTCCAAGCATTACTCTGTTTTACTTAATACTCTAGATGCATGCTGGATAGCGGTTAATGGATGGAGTAATAGTAATAGGTGCAGGATGGAGCTGACCTATTTGCTTATGGACATGATGCCTATATACACATGATCATTGCTGTGAATATCACATAACTATGTGATTTTCTATCAATAGCCCAACAATAATTTGTTTACCCACCGTATGCTTACTTTCATGAGAGATGCCACTAGGGAAAACTATACCCCCCATGTCTATTCACTTATAAGTTTACAAATGCTACAATGGCTCATTGTTATTATTTACTTTTATTTATTTTTCAATTTACAATTATCTACTACCAACCACACTACTTACAAGCTTGCAAATAACGAGTCCAAGGGGATTGACAACCCGCTTTCCCGTGTTGGGTGCAAGTATTTCCTCTTTTGTGTGTAGCCCTTAAAGACGGGGTTGGTTGTTATTCCTATTGGTTCGATAAACCTTGGTTCTCTACTGAGGGAAATACTTACCTATATTGTGCTGCATCACCGTTCCTCTTCATGAAAAACCTAACACAGATCGCAAGTATCATGTGGCTCTCTACATGATGCAGCAAGTTGATGGAGTATCCACGGATCATATTGTCATTTCTAGATTTGGGCATCGAAGTGTGCCTCAATATGGTGTTGGAGGTAGTAAGTCCAACTTGTAGAAAGTAGATAGATCCAAGCTTGTGGGTCTTCAGGTATGCCTTGGGAATGGGATTGTACATATTTTCCATGGAGTTGTGATTCATCTTGGCTTCAGAGTACACATCCATATCACCTTCTTGCACCTTTTGGCCTCTTAAGATGGTAGCCCACTCATCAACAATTGACTGGTATCTGGTGCCTTCAGTTATCCATGCTGGAATTTTATCTATTTTGGGCCAGCCCAATAATAATTTCAGAAATTCCTAATAAATCCTAGAGGCCCACGCAACCCATTCGTGCAAGGCAAGAGGTGGAAAAGTTTAGTCCCACATTGCTAGTTTAGTGGGAGTTGGACCTCCTTATAAGGGAGGATGTTCCCACACATGAATGAGCTTGAGAACAAGAGATACATACACGTGCGCTCCTCCTCCTCCGCCGCCCGCCTTGCCTCGTCACGTTGCGCCGCGCCGCGGGTTGCGGGAGTGAGCCGAACTAAATTTTTGCCACGCACGACTGGTATACGAAAGGTCACTCGAAAGCCAAACGTTTTTGCAACTCATGGAGATTGAACACGAATGTTGCACCTTTCGGCTGTTGTCTGTTTGTTTTGTCTCCCTCATTCTCTTCGGCTCCCGTTGTTGGCCTCTCGCCTCCTTCTCTTGCGCCTATAAAAGGGAGGTAGCTCCTCTCCAGATAGATGCATCAGAACTTCTTCTCCCCACTGGTTCCAATCTGTGTGCTGCTGCTACGTTCTTCCCCATCCCGGCTTGTGCCGTGCATCGTAAGTCGGGACAGTAAGCCTCCGAAACCCCGTCTCTTCGAGCCTTGTACGGGAAAAGGGCAATAAGGTTTTTGGGGAGCTCTCAACGCGACTCCGGCTTTCATCACGGACACCGATGGCCACTTCCGAGACGACGACTTCTTCCCCGACGTCGACCACCTCTTCGGTAACATGGCTAATGACAACACCAACACCAACCCTGCTGCTGTTGCTCCAACTCAATACGTGCTCGTGTTCTTTTTGTTTGAGTTCCTGCCGCAACTTCTTGTTTTATTTTCTCTTGTAGATATGTACTGTTTCTACTCATCTTTTCAGATGCCTTCTTGCATATATAGAACGGCTCTATACATGTTCTCTTCTAGATCACATGTGCATATGCTTTATGCTGTCTCATCTTTATATTACATGACTTCTTTCATCTCTATTGTGATAGTCATGTTTTATTTACCTTTACTGTTAATAAAATCCTATGGTAAATTGCTCATATTTCCAACAATCCAAAACCTTATGATAGGCAATTTATCCCGAGTGGTTTTGCTGCTTCCATGAGACCTCCCATGTTTGAGGGTATCCACTATAAGAGGTGGCGCATGAGAGCCGTTCTATGGTTTCAAACCATGAGCTGCTATGACGCCACTCTTGGCAAACCTGAAGGAGATTATGATGCTCCACACGAACAAGCTTTTCAGAAAATGGATACCTTGTTTAAGGCTGCTCTCTTAAGTGTTCTTGGTGAGAACACAGTTGATGCTTATGCGTCAATTGATAATGGAAAAGATATGTGGGATGCACTCGAGGCCATGTTTGGGGTCTCGGATGCTGGCACTGAGATGTACATCATGGAACAATTCTATGACTACATGATGACTGAAGAGCGCTCCGTGGTTGAGCAAGCTCACGAAATACAGTCATTTGCAAGAGAACTTGAGCACTTCAATTGCACGCTACCAGACAAGTTTGTTGCCGGAGGCATCATCACTAAACTTCCTCCTTCGTGGAGGAACTTTTCTACCTTACTGAAGCATATGAGGAAGGAATTTTCCGTTTCAGATCTCATTGGTACTCTTGATGTGGAAGAAAAGGCGAGAGCAAAAGACACACGTGCTCGAGGTATTGAGGGAGGATCTAGTGCCAATCTGGTACAGAAGAAAAACTTCCAGCCCCACAATTTCAAGAACAAGGGCAAGTTTGATGTTAAGGGAAAGTTTGATGGGAAGAATAAGGCTTCACAGCACAATGATACGTCTCAAACGTATCTATAATTTTTGATGGTTTCACGCTGTTATCTTGCCTTCTTTGTATGTTTTATGTACCTTTTTATATCTTTTTGGGACAACTTATTAATTTAGTGCCAAGTGCCAGTTCCTGTTTTTTCCGTGTTTTTGACTCTTTTCAGATCTGATTTTGGAACGGAGTCTAAACGGAAGAAAAACCCCGAAATGATTTTTTCCCGAAAGGAAGAAGTCCAGGGGGCTTTTGGGCCAAGCCAGGTGGGCTCCAGGGAGCCCACAAGACCCCACTCCGCCACCAGGGGGAGGCGGCGGTGGGCAAGCTTGTGGCCTCCCTGGCCGCCCCCTGACCTAGGTCTTTGGCCTATAAATTCCCAAATATTCCGCAAAAAATCAGGGGAGCCTCGTAATTACTTTTCCGCCGCCGCAAGCTTCCGTTTCCGCGAGATCTCATCTAGAGACCCTTCCCGGCACCCTACCGGAGGGGACTTTGGAGTTGGAGGGCTTCATCATCATCATCATCGCCCCTCCAATGACTCGTGAGTAGTTCACTTCAGACCTACGGGTCCGTAGTTAGTAGCTAGATGGCTTCTTCTCTCACTTGGATATTCAATACAAAGTTCTCCATGATCTTCATGGAGATCTATCCGATGTAATCTTCTTTGGCGGTGTGTTTGTCGAGATCCGATGAATTGTGGATTTGTGATCAAATTATCTATGATATATATTTGAGTCTTTGCTGATTTCTTATATGCATGATTTGATATCCTTGTAAGTCTCTCCGAGTCTTGGGTTTTGTTTGGCCAACTAGATCTATGATTCTTGCAATGGGAGAAGTGCTTGGTTTTGGGTTCTCCCATGTGGTGACCTTTCCCAGTGACAGTAGGGGCAGCAAGGCACACATAAGTAGTTGCCATCAAGGGCAAAAAGATGGGGTTTTTATCATTGGTTTGAGATTATCCCTCTACATTATTTCATCTTGCTTAAGGCGTTACTCTGTTCTTATGGACTTAATACACTAGATGCATGCTGGATAGCAGTCGACGTGTGGAGTAATAGTAGTAGATGCAGACAGTATCGGTCTACTTGTTTTGGACGTGATGCCTATAGAAATAATCATTGCATAGATATCGTCACGACTTTGCGCGGTTCTATCAATTGCTCGACAGTAATTTGTTCACCCACCGTCTACTTGCTTTCATGAGAGAAGCCACTAGTAAACACTACGACCCGTGGGTCTATTCACATCCATAGTTTACATCTCCGCTTTTACTTTGCTTTGTTACTTTGTTGCTTTCAGTTCTTACTTGGCAAACAATCTATAAGGGATTGACAACCCCTTCATAGCGTTGGGAGCAAGTTTTTGTGTTTGTGTAGGATCTTGAGATACTCCTCCACTGGATTGATACCTTGGTTCTCAAACTGAGGGAAATACTTACCACCGCTACGCTACATCACCCTTTCCGCTTCGAGGGAACACCAACGCAAGTCTCCAAGGCCACGAGGGAAATCCTTTGCATACTTTCCTAGGAAGTCCCTTAAGGCGTAGCCGCAGCAGAAAGATCAAGCCAAGTATTCTCCCGTCGACGTGCCTATTTCTGGCGCCGTTGAAAGGTCTTTTGTTGCAGTAGCAGAAGTATTTCTGGCGCCGTTGCCGGGGATACACAGTTAGCATCAGAAGTATTTTTGGCGCCGTTGTCGGGGAGGAGAAATCAAGATCTATCCAAGTAGGTCTCACAAACTCTTCTCTTGCATTTACTTTTGTTGCCAGTTGCCTCTCGTTTTCCTCTCCCCCACTTCACATTTGCCGTTTTCATTCACCTTCGCCTTCGCCGTTTTCTTTTGCCTTTGCCGGTTTTCTTGCTTGCTTGTGTGCTTGTCTGTTTGTTGAAGTCATCATGGCTGAAAACACCAAACTTTGCGACTTCTCGAGCACTAATAATAATGATTTTATTAGTACTCCGATTGCTCCCGCCACTAGTGCGGAATCGTATGAAATCAACGCAGCTTTGCTGAATCTTGTTATGAAAGAGCAATTCTCTGGCCTTCCCAGTGAAGATGCCGCATCCCATCTCAATACCTTCATTGAGCTTTGCGATATGCAAAAGAAAAGAGATGTGGATAATGACGTGATTAAGTTGAAACTTGTTCCTTTCTTGTTGCGAGATCGCACAAAAACTTGGTTTTCTTCTTTGCCTAAAAATAGTATAGATTCTTGGGATAAGTGCAAAGATGCTTACATATCCAAGTATTTTCCGCCGGCTAAGATCATCTCCTTACGTAACGATATCATGAATTTCAAGCAACTTGATCATGAACACATTGCACAATCTTGGGAGAGGATGAAGCTTATGATTAGAAATTGTCCCGCTCATGCCTTGAGTTTGTGGATGATTATACAAATCTTTTACGCTGGCTTGAATTTCGCTTCTCGCAATATCTTGGACTCCGCCTCAGGTGTAACATTCATGGAAATCACGTTAGGAGATGCTACAAAACTCCTAGACAATATCATGACCAACTACTCTCAGTGGCACACTGAAAGGTCGCCTGCTAGCAAAAAGGTGCATGCTATAGAAGAGATTAACTCGCTTAGTGCTAAGATGGACGAGTTGATGAATTTGGTTGCTAGTAGAAATGCTACCATAGATCCTAATGCCGTGCTACTATCTTCTTTGATTGAGAGTAGCAACGCTAGTTTGGACATGAATTTTGTTGGTAGGAACAATTTTGGCAACAATAATGTTTTAGAGGAAACTTTGTTCCTAGGCCTTTTCCTAGTAACTCCTCTAACAATTATGGCAATTCCTACAACAACACTTATGGAAATCACAACAAATTACCCTCTGATTTAGAGAGTAATATCAAAGAGTTCATCAACTCTCAAAAGATTTTCAATGCGTCCATAGAGGAAAAACTACTCAAAATAGACGATTTGGCTAAGAGCGTTGATAGGATGTCTTGTGATATTGATGCTTTGAAAGTTAGATGCGCTCCTCCCAAGGTCAACTTGGATGAAACTTTGAAAGCTATGCGTATCTCCATGAATGAGAGCAAAGAAAGAACCGCCCAAATTCGCGCTAGACATGAATGGTTTAAAAGGGTGCGTTCTAGTGATGAAAATCACGAAGATCTTAAAGTGCTTGGTGTGTCTCCTCTTGAATCTTTGTTTTCGCGTGTCAAACCTATTTATGGAGGGGCTGGATATGAATCCACTTTGGTTGAAAAACGCCCCAATGATTCGGAGCCCACCTATCTTGATGTTAAAGGTGTGGAGAGTGGAGTAGAAGAAGTCAAAATTTTGGGTAGTAATGAAACTCCCACTTTGGATTTCAACGAATTCAATTATGATAATTTCTCCTTGTTTGAATGCATTTCTTTGATGCAATCCATTGCAAACTCTCCACATACTTATAGCCAAAGCAAAGCCTTTACCGCGCATATCGTAGATGCTATGATGAAATCTCTTGAAGAGAAGCTCGAACTAGAAGTCTCTATACCTAGAAAACTTCATGATGAGTGGGAACCTACTATCAAAATCAAGATCAAAAACTATGAGCGCAATGCTTTGTGTGATTTGGGTGCTAGTGTTTCCGCGATTCCAAAGTCTTTATGTGATATTCTTGGTTTTCATAAGATTGAGGAGTGTTCTCTTAATTTTCATCTTGCGGATTCTACTGTCAAGAAACCCATGGGGAGGATTGATGATGTTCTTATTGTTGCAAATAAGAACTATGTACCCGTGGATTTCATTGTACTTGACATAGATTGCAATCCTTCATGTCCCATTATTCTTGGTAGACCTTTCCTAAGGACTATTGGTGCTATCATCGATATGAAGGAAGGGAATATTAGATTTCAATTTCCTTTCAAGAAGGGCATGGAGCACTTTCCTAGAAAGAAAATAAGATTGCCTTATGAATCTATGATGAGGGCTACCTATGGTTTGAGCACCAAAGATGACTATACGTGATTTCATCACTTTCGCCTAGCTAAGGGCGTTAAACAAAAGCGCTTGTTGGGAGGCAACCCAACGAATCTATCATTTTTCTTTCTGTTTTATGTTTTCCACACTTTCATAATTATGTTATGATTGTGTTTTTTGTGTTTCTTTTTGCGTTTGTGCCAAGCAAAACCGTTATGATTAGTCTTGGGGATGATCGTTTGGTCATGCTGGAAAAGACAGAAACTTTCTGCTCACGAAAAGAATTTTCATTTTTTTTCTGTAAGAGCTTTTGAGTTGATTGTTTTTTCTTCTGATTACTACGCAAATTCTTCAGACTGTCGTAATTTTTCAGAATTTTTGAAGTAGCATAGTTATACGAAATATACAGATTGCTACAGACTGGTCTGCTGTTAACATATTCTGTTTTTGTTGTGTTGGTTGCTTATTTTGATGAAACTATGGATAGTATCGGGGGTATTAGCCATGGAAGATTGAAAGTACAGTAACCCAACATCAGCACAAGTAGAATTTAAATTTTCCACAGTACCTAAGGAAGTGGTGGTTTGCTTTCTTGTACTAATGTTATCACGAGTTTCTCTTTAAGTTTCGTGTTGTGAAGTTTTCAAGTTTTGGGTGAAGTTCTTATGGACAAAGAGATAAAGAGTGGCAAGAGCTCAAGCTTGGGGATGCCCAAGGCACCCCAAGAGATTCAAGGTTGCCGTAAAATCCTAAGCTTGGGTATGCCCCGTGTCGTGGGTATAAGTCTGACAGTAGATGTGTAGGGTACGAAAGGATGGGCAGAGCCTTAGCTACGTCGAGGTTGTATGAGTTCAGGCCCCTCTACGGTGGAGGTAAAAGCCCTACGTCTTAGTTCTCTTGGGAGCTTAGTGTCGAGTGGAATATAGGATTACAGTAAAAGCCAACCCCCGCACCAGTGAGGAAGGGCGGCTTATATAGAGTGCGCTGCCCTCCACAACGGCCCGGTGGACAGGGGTGGAATAGTGGCGAATAAATGCCTACGTTACAGGTAACGTATGCCTTAAATGCTAATAATGGTGTATGAAAACGTATGACCGTTGCCCTCGTGGGAGGTTACGATGTACAGAGTGGAATTCAGTTGGTACGTTAAATACGCTCCGAATGCTCGTCACCGACTGGATGATGGGGGAGTCCTTAGTTCAATCGGAACTGACTAAGGGCCTTGTCCTTTATGAAGGGTAGTCCTTGGGTAGGACCTATAGGGCAGGCCTATGACCCTACCCTGGGACTATAACCCCATCATTAGTCCCCGAATGGATCGGGGTTGGAACGATGAAGTGATGCCTGGAGTACGGATCCGACTGGTATGGATGTGACTTTGGTGTTGTTTGCCTCGACCCATTTTATCCTCTCAACCAGTGATCCGAGTGAATATACGAGTGAAATGAACCGTCAGGGACCGAGTGCTTCCGCGGAATCTTTCGATGTGACCGGTCAAACTGACAGCGGGGATTTTCTGGGATCCTCAAATTTTGGTTGCCGCGCGCTCAGCGGGGATGACGACATCGCCATCGAGTAGTTTCTGCCGCCTCGATTACCGCGCCTTTATCTTCTCCACTAACATCGCAGCAGCCGGTCGGGGGATAAGATTTCGGGGCCACCTGTTAGTGACTCAGTCGGAAGCTTATTTAAGTCTCTCTGGCGGGGGTTTCTTGTTGCGCTGCCCTTGTTACTCGCATTCACCTCGCTCCTCCTGTAGCTCCCTGCACGCTCCAAGCCTCCTCCTTCCTCTCCTCCTCGCCGGATCTGTTGCCTTCACCATGACGAAGGGACAGACCAGAAAACTCGAGTTGCAGAAGAAGAAGAAGAAGGGGGCGGCCCCTGCTCAGCGGCGACAGCGGGCAGTGCTGGCGGGTTGGATCCAGGGGGATTTCCTCCCTTCCATGGTGATGGCGGACGACTTGCTGGAGCTAGTGGAGCACGGCATGATCGCCAACAAGTTGTGGAGGCTGCCGGCGGAGGGCGAGACGGAGCCGGCGCCGCAGGAGGGGGAGCGCGTCCTACTGCTCAGCCACGTGTTCAGGGGCTTCTCCTTGCCTCCCCACCCCTTCTTCAGAGGTACTATGAATCACTTCGGGGCGCAGCTCCATCATTTTCCTCCGAACGCGATAGCCCATCTTGCCGCATTCATCACCCTTTGCGAGTGCTTTATTGGATGTCCCCCCATTGGGGGCTCTTTAAGTACATCTTCTCCGTTAGGTCCCAGACTGTCAAAAAGCTTAGCCAGTCGGATGATAAAACCCATCTCCTCCAGCTCTGCGGGGGCTTAGGCTTCCAGAAGAAAACGAAGAGTAGCTACCCCCTCTCCAGTTGTCCGAGTCGGTTAGGAACTGGCAGTCAACCTGGTTCTATTGCCAGGACATCGCTTGTCCGAATGCCACGACTGGGTTGCCGCCCTTTAGCCTAGACTGTCCGGCCCCTCCCAGGCAGCTTGCGCTCTCAAAGGTGGAAAAGATCCAGATCCAACCTCTGGTCGACGCGCTGATAGCTATCGTCCACAAGGGAGTCACCGGCACAGATTTGCTGGAGACTTTTCTGGATCGGCGCATCCAGCCACTGCAAGCCCGACACCACGCCATGTGGCACTACACGGGGCCTCAGGATTCCACTCGGACTCATCCAGAATGCGTGACCGGGGAGGTTGTGACAGCGTGGGTCCGCGGCATCACATGCGCATGCGACAACCCCAGAGGAGCCCGGCGGGTGAAGCCCTTCCGCGCCGATAATCCTCCTCCGAATGAGGTGAGCACCTCTTGTCGAGTGCTTTCAATCTTCTTAGATTTATCGCTTTTATTGTACCATCGCCTGACGTCTGACGTTGCCGACTGTGTTTTGTGTAGGAGTGGACCAACCGGTATTCTCCCGTCTCGAACGGGAATCCAACTGAGGAAGAGGAGGGCAGCCAGGAGGGCAGCGTGGATAGCGCCGAGTACGTCTCCGACAGTGGGGAGACGGAGGAGGAGACTGAAGAGGAGGAGGGGGAGGTTGGGGAGCAGAGCTCGCCACCTCCACCATCAGAACCTCGAACTAAGCATCGTCACGAACGTGCGGCTCCGCCGGCTCCTCCGGCTCCTCCGGCTCCTCCAGCGGCCCCGAGTGCTCCGCCAGGCTCTCCCGTGGCTCCGAGTGCTCGAAGCGTGAAGAGGACTAGGGACGCTGCTGCCGACCCCATAGATCAGCCGTCCAAGGTGGCAAAACCTAGCGGGCCCAAGCCTCAGAAAGCTTTGCCTCGGATGAGGATCGCTGTTCCAGTCGCCTCAGCGTAAGTGTCTTGTTCTCCCATCTTGCTACATTATCTAGTTGAACTCATGCTTATCCGTCGAGTGCGACAGAGCTGCTACCTCCGCCACCTCTCTGCCGCGCCAAGA
Source organism: Hordeum vulgare subsp. vulgare (assembly GCF_904849725.1). Classification (NCBI taxonomy): domain Eukaryota; kingdom Viridiplantae; phylum Streptophyta; class Magnoliopsida; order Poales; family Poaceae; genus Hordeum; species Hordeum vulgare. The sequence goes on from NC_058521.1 coordinate 580,957,971, forward strand.
TGATGATCCCATGGACACGAATAACGCTGCCACATCCCAGCAAGGTACGCTGTCACGACTCCGAGAGTTTGTATTATTGTTTCGCGAGTGCTGTATTTAATCTTGCCCTTTTTCTGTAATTTCATGTTGTTCAGTCGGGCTTCCTTCGGAGGTGATTCACCTGGAGGACGACGACCAAAGGGGGTCAGGGCCAGCTTTGGCGCCTGTCCTTGAGGTTGTCCCATCTGCTGCTGCTCCCACCATGGACGTGCCGCCGACCGAGACGATGCCGCCGACTGAGACGGTGCCCCTCGCGGCGGAACTGACTGGAGCGGAACTTGGGATGCCCAAGGAGTCTTCTGTCGTGCCGGGTCCGTCGACCGTCCAGTACGACGCCCGACACCTCTCGGAAGACCAAGTGGGGGCCGCCAAGGAGGCCATGGTGCAGATGAAGCTGATGGTGGGTGACGCCAAGGGAGCGTATGACTCCATCACGTCTTTGTACAAGAGAACTTGGAACTCCGGGACGATATCCGAGTAAGTGTGCTAGTAAGTGTTTACTTTCCTCTTGTTACCCACTAGGGGTTTAAGTGATATACTCGGATACGGTAGGATTAGTTTGTAGTGGGTTCACTCCGAGTGAACCCAGTGGGTGTAGTCCCCGAGACTTCTGTCGAGTGCTTGCACCGGCAGTTGTCTTTATATGCATTTTTCGTGACCTGATCAGATCAGAGCTGATCTGCCCGAATGGTACCAGTGGGGGCACTCCGAGTGCACCCACTGGGTGTAGTCCCCGAGAGTAGTGTTACTCAGGTAGGGTAATAGTAGTCTCATAGGCTTGTCTGTTTGTCATGTAGCTCAATAGGGCCGGCCTGTTCGAGCTTCATGCCAGTGGGGTCACTCTTAGTGAACCCACTGGGTGTAGTCCCCGAGACCGCTGTCGATTGCTTGCATCGGGAGGGGTCTGAAGAACTTTGAGCTTTGTTTGTTTTCCTTGTTGAATGTGTTTGATCTTCCCTTTGCGCTGATTTGGCAGAAGACTTGCGAAATGGATCCGCGTACAATGCTCTGAAGGCTGAAAAGATTCAACTTGCTGCGGAATTGGAGGCGGCTGTGAATGACTTGGCTGGTGTGAAGGGGGCTCTTGCTGACCGAGAGAAGTCTTTGGAGGAGTCCCGGGAGACCAACAAGGCATTGGTGGCCGAAATTGAGAAAGTGGGCAGGCAAAGAACTGAACTGATGGGTCAGATGAAGTTGATGAACAATCGGTGCATGGCGAAGGAGAAGTACGTCAGCGACTGGGCAGGGAAGATGATTGCACTGCTTGGTGGTAAGCTTTTTGCCGAGTGCTTCTTGTCTTTGGAGTTTATTCTACGCTTACTTTCTGCTTGTCTTTTCTTGGCATATTTTTGTCTGGACGCTGAGGCTGAAGCAGCCGACATTGAACGGTCGGTTGTTCCGAGCGTTCCACTCGGCGATGAAGCCAACCGGGACATGCTCCGAGCGCATATTCGCCTTGGCAGAGTGGGACCTTTCATTGGCCGCCTGAGAGAAGTCATCGGCCGGATCGACAAGGAGCTGTGGCCCGAAGACGATTCCCGGCAAGAAATATAAGGGTTGATGACTCGGCTGGAGGACGTCCCGAACAGAGTGCAGGCATGGAAGAAGTCTGCCGCTCGTTGTGGTGCGGACGTGGCGCTATCTCTGGTCCGAGTGCACTGCAAAGAAGCTCGCGAAGAAAAGCTGAAGGCGTTGCAGGTCGCCAACACCAAGAAGCTTCGATTCAAAGATTTCATGGAGACCTTCATCGACACAGCCACTCGCATCGCAGACGGGATCGACCTTGACACCTTTGTGGAGCCTGCCAGTCCTAGTGACGCTTGAAAAACTTTATGGTGAACGCACTTTTGCCTCGGAATGTCGAGTGTTATCTGTATCAAACTTTGGCCACTGCTGTTGGCCGTCACATTCGTGGTTCGGTGTGGATAAGCTTGATCCACACCGAGCCGACTGATCGTAGATCCAACTTTGAATTCGAATCAAATATTTTGCTCTTCTTTCGCCAAGTTTTTTTTGACACGATTTTGGCTCGTGGTTTTTGTTTGGCGTTTCTTGGTGAAGCCAATGACAAACATGCGGAGCATGTAATTGTCAGTTGTCTTCACATCCACATGAGCCTCAATGAGGGTCTGCTAAGCCTCCGAGTGGATCTCGAGGATACACTCGAAGGAAGCTTTTTTACTTAGGCGATTCTGTATCGCAGCTAAGTCCCCGAGTGTGGCATCTCGTGCGCACTCGGAGTGAGTTGATACTCATGTAGTTGTCAGTTGTCTTCACATCCACATGAGCCTCAATGAGGGTCTGCTAAGCCTCCGAGTGGATCTCGAGGATACACTCGTAGGAAGCTTTTTACTTAGGCGATTCTGGATCGCAGCTAAGTCCCCGAGTGTGACTTTTTTGTGCGCACTCGGAGTGAGTTGATACTCATGTAGTTGTCAGTTGTATTCACATCCACATGAGCCTCAATGAGGGTCTGCTAAGCCTCCGAGTGGATCTCGAGGATACACTCGAAGGAAGCTTTTTACTTAGGCGATTCTGGATCGCAGCTAAGTTGCCGAGTGTGACTTTTCGTGCGCACTCTGTCGTGGGTATAAGTCTGACAGTAGATGTGTAGGGTACGAAAGGATGGGCAGAGCCTTAGCTACGGCGAGGTTGTATGAGTTCAGGCCCCTCTAAGGTGGAGGTAAAAGCCCTAAGTCTCAGTGCTCTTGGGACCTTAGTGTCGAGTGGAATATAGGATTCACTACTGGAAAACAGTTTTTTGCCATCTGCCTAGTCTTTGCCGTCTGCTAGCTGATGGCAAAGAGTGTCTTTGCCGTCAGCTTCAGCAAAACAGACGGCAAAGCACAGGCTGATGGCATACAGTCTTTTTGCCATCTGTCACATCTTTGCCGTCTGCTAGCGGACGACAAAGAGTCCAGAGGCAGACGGGAAAGATATAGATAGGCCCACCTGACCGCGGGGTGGTTAGGTCAAACTGGAGTGGGACCTTTGCCGTCTGCTTGCGGACGGCAAAGAGTCCGGAGGCAGACGACAAAGAGTCTAGACTCTTTGCCGTCCGCCGGCAGACGGCAATGCTCTAACACCGTTAATGGCTCCTTCCCCCCACCCCGCCCCTCTCTCTCTCTGTAACGGTCACCCCGCGCCCCTCTCTCTCTCCCCACCCCGCGCGCCCCTCTCTCTGTAACGGTCGCCGCCACCACCGTCGCGCCGCCGCCCCCGTCGCGTCGCCGCCCCTATCGCCCCTGCCGCCACCCCTATTGCCCCCACTGCCGCCCCTGTCGCCCCTGTCGCCCCCGCCGCCGCCCCTCTCTCTCTCTCCCCACCTCGCCCCCGCTGCCGCTGCCCCACCACCGTCGCGCCGCCGCCCCTGGCCCCCCGGCGCCGCCCCGCCACCCCCAACACCCCGGCCCCTCCACAGCCGCCCCTCTCGGTGAGCCCCCACACCCCCACCCCACCCCCCCACCCGCATTATTTTTAGTAGTTTTATTATTTTTTAGTAGTTGTTATTGTTAGTAGTTTTAGTGGTAGATTTAGTTAGGTTAGTAGTTTTAGTTAGGTTAGGTTAGTTAGCTTGGTTAGTTAGGTGGAGGAGGAGAAGAGGAGAAGAGGATGAGGAGGAGGACAAGAAGAGGAGAAGAAGAAGAGGAGTAGGAGGAGGAGGAGGAGAAGAAAAAGAAGAAGAAGAAGAAGAAGAAGAAGAGGAGAAGAAAAAAATAAGAAGGAGAAGAAGAAGAAGAAGAAGAGAAGAAAAAAATAAGAAGGAGAAGAGTAAAGAAGAAGATAAGAAGAGAATAAGAAAAAAATAAGGAGAAGAAGAGAAAAAAGAAGAAGAAGTTGATTTTTTATTGTTTGGTATTTAGTGGTAGTTAGATTCTTTTTTAGTTACTTAGTGGTAGATTCCGTTTTTGTTATAGTGGTAGATTCTGTTTTTGTTATTTTTTTGCTGTTTAGTGCTATCTAGGTTTAGTTAGCTTGGTTAGTTAGGTTAGTTAGTTAGTTAGCTTACTAGAAAGAATAGGAAGAAGAAGAAGAGGAGGAGGAGGAGAAGAGGAGAAGAGGAGGAGGAGGAGGAGAAGAAGAAGAAGAATAGGAGGAGGAGAAGACAAAAAGAAGATCACATGTTTGGTATTTAGTTTTTTGGAATTAATTAGTAGTTTTAGTGGTAGATTCTGTTAGTTAATTAGTAGTTTTAGTGCTTAGGTTCAAGACTACTTCAAAGAAGATGACATGTTCTTTTGTTGAAACCAAGTCTGTCAAAATAATGTATCGTCTATATTTATTGGTACCGGAGCAAAACAGGACAACTTAAATAATATTGCCATCCTCAAATGTAGAAAATATCGAAAAGTTTTATATAACCTGAAAAGTAGTATAGGTAACCTGGAAAGTCCTCTGGACCAACAGGGCAACTTCTGGACCTGCGAACTTTGCGTGGTAGGTGCATGTCCATGCACCAGGGTAATTAACCCAACAATGACATAATTAGCCCATTTAGCTCCAAAATACCATAATAATCTCAAAATGGCATAAGAACCTTCGTTAGCTCAGTAATATTATATACTTAGCTAGTTTCCCTCTAAAATGGGATAATTAGCCCATTTAGCTCAAAAAAGACATAATTAGGTAATTTAGCTCCAACAAGAGGAGAAGAGGAGAAGAAATAGGCAAAATGAAAAGAAAGAAGAAGAAGAAGAAGAAGAGAAGAAGGAGAAGGAGGAGGAGGAGGAGGAGGTGGAGAAGGCCAAGGACCTTCTATCCTCCTCCTCCTCCTCCTTCTCCTCCTCCTCCTCCTTCTTCTTGATTTGTTCTTCTTCTCCTCCTCCTCCTCTTTCTTCTCCTCTTTCATATTATCCTTGCTTTAGTTAACCCAACAATGACATAATTAGCCCATTTAGCTCCAAAATACCATAATAAGCTCAAAATGGCATAAGAACCTTGGTTAGCTCATTAATATTATATACTTAGCTTGTTTTCCTCTAAAATGGTATAATTAGCCCATTTAGCTCAAAAAAGACATAATTAGGTAAATTAGCTCCAACAAGAGGAGAAGAGGAGAAGAAATAGGCAAAATGAAAAGAAAGAAGAAGAAGAAGAAGAGAAGAAGAAGAAGAGAAGAAGGAGAAGGAGGAGGAGGAGGAGGAGGACGAGGAGGAGAAGGCCAAGGTGTTGGAAATATGCCCTAGAGGCAATAATAATTAGTTATTATTATATTTCTTTGTTCATGATAATCGTTTATTATCCATGCTATAATTGTATTGATTGGAAACACAATACTTGTGTGGATACATAGACAAAACACTGTCCCTAGTAAGCCTCTAGTTGACTAGCTCGTTGATCAAAGATGGTCAAGGTTTCCTGGCCATAGGCAAGTGTTGTTACTTGATAACAGGATCACATCATTAGGAGAATCATGTGATGGACTAGACCCAAACTAATAGACGTAGCATGTTGATCGTGTCATTTTGTTGCTACTGTTTTCTGCGTGTCAAGTATTTGTTCCTATGACCATGAGATCATATAACTCACTGACACCGGAGGAATTCTTTGTGTGTATCAAACGTCGCAACGTAACTGGGTGACTATAAAGATGCTCTACAGGTATCTCCGAAGGTGTTCGTTGAGTTAGTATGGATCAAGACTGGGATTTGTCACTCCGTGTGACGGAGAGGTATCTCGGGGCCCACTCGGTAATACAACATCACACACAAGCCTTGCAAGCAATGTGACATAGTGTAAGTTGCGGGATCTTGTATTACGGAACGAGTTATGGAGAAAGCAGTGGTGGGCCCGGATTCCGACAAATGGCTGGAAGCCATGAAATCCGAGAGAGGATCCATGTATGAAAACAAAGTGTAGACTTTGGAAGAACTACTTGATGGTCATAGGACTATTGAGTAAAGATGGATCTTTAAAAGGAAGACAGACGACGATGGTGATAAGTCACTATTAAGAAAAGCTCGACTTGTCGCAAAGATGTTTCCGACATGATCAAACAGTTGACTATGGTGAGACTTTCTCACTCGTAGCGATGCTAAAAGTCTGTTAGAGTTATGTTAGTAGTTGTTGCATTATTTTTGAAATATTGCACATAGGATGTCAAAACATTGTTTCCTCGACGGTTTCCTTGAGAAAACATTGTATGTGATACAACCAGAAGGTTTTGTTGATCCTAAAGATATTAACAAGTATGCAAGCTCCAGCAATCCTTCAATGGACTGGTGCAAGCATCTCGGAGTCGGAATATACACTTTGATGAGATGATCAAAGATTTTGGGTTTGTACAAGGTTTATGAGAAACTTGTATTTCCAAAGAAGTGAGTGGGAGCACTATAGAATTTCTGATAAGTATATGTGGTTGACATATTGTTGATCAGAAGTAATGTAGAATTTCTGTGAAGCATAAAAGGTTGTTTGAAAGGAGTTTTTCAAAGGAATACCTGGATTGAGCTACTTGAACGTTGAGCATCAAGATCTATGGAGATAGATCAAAACGCTTAATAGAAGTTTCAACAAGATGCATGCCTTGACAAGTTTTTGACGGAATTCGAAATAGATCAACAAAGAAGGAGTTCTTGACTGTGTTGTAAGGTGTGAATTTGAGTAAGACTCAAAACCCGACCACGGCAGAATAAAGAGAATAGACGAAGGTCGTCTTCTATGCCTTAGCCGTAGACTCTAAAGTATGCCATGCTGAGTACCGCACCTGATGTGTGCCTTGCAGCAAGTCTGTTAAGAGGTACACAGAGTGATCCAGGATTGAATCACTGATCAGCGGTCAAAGTTATCCTTAGTAACTAAATAGACTAAGGAATTTTTCTCGATTATGGAGGTGGTTAAAGAGTTCGTCGTAAAGGGTTACGTCGATGCAAGCTTTGACACTAATCCGAATAACTATGAGTAGTGAAACGGATTCGTATAGTAGAGTAGATATTTGGAGCATTTCCGAATAGCACATAGTAGCAGCATCTATAAGATGACATAAAGATTTGTAAAGAACGCACGGATCTGAAAGTTTCAGAACCGTTGACTAAAACCTCTCTCACGAGCAAGACGTGATCAGACCCCAGAACTATATGGGTGTTGGATTCGTTGAAATCACATGGTGATGTGAACTAGATTATTGACTCTAGTGCAAGTGGGAGACTGTTGGAAATATGCCCTAGAGGCAATAATAATTAGTTATCATTATATTTCTTTGTTCATGATAATCGTTTATTATCCATGCTATAATTTTATTGATTGGAAACACAATACTTGTGTGGATACATAGACAAAACACTGTCCCTAGTAAGCCTCTAGTTGACTAGCTCGTTGATCAAAGATGGTCAAGGTTTCCTGGCCATAGGCAAGTGTTGTTACTTGATAACGGGATCACATCATTAGGAGAATCATGTGATGGACTAGACCCAAACTAATAGACGTAGCATGTTGATCGTGTCATTTTGTTGCTACTGTTTTCTGCGTGTCAAGTATTTGTTCCTATGACCATGAGATCATATAACTCACTGACACCGGAGGAATGCTTTGTGTGTATCAAACGTCGCAACGTAACTGGGTGACTATAAAGATGCTCTACAGGTATCTCCGAAGGTGTTCGTTGAGTTAGTATGGATCAAGACTGGGATTTGTCACTCCGTGTGACGGAGAGGTATCTCGGGGCCCACTCGGTAATACAACATCACACACAAGCCTTGCAAGCAATGTGACTTAGTGTAAGTTGCGGGATCTTCTATTACGGAACGAGTAAAGAGACTTGCCGGTAAACGAGATTGAAATAGGTATGCGGATACCGACGATCGAATCTCGGGCAAGTAACATACCGAAGGACAAAGGGAATGACATACGGGATTATATGAATCCTTGGCACTGAGGTTCAAACGATAAGATCTTCGTAGAATATGTAGGATCCAATATGGGCATCCAGGTCCCGCTATTGGATATTGACCGAGGAGTCACTCGGGTCATGTCTACATAGTTCTCGAACCCGCAGGGTCTGCACACTTAAGGTTCGACGATGTTTTATGCGTATTTGAGTTATATGGTTGGTTACCGAATGTTGTTCGGAGTCCTGGATGGGATCACAGACATCAGGAGGGTTTCCGGAATGGTCCGGAGATGAAGATTGATATATAGGATGACCTCATTTGGTTACCGGAAAGTTTTCGGGCATTACCGGAAAAGTTTTGGGCTCATCGGTAGTGTACCGGGAGTGCCGGGAGGGGTGACGGGGACCATCGAGAGGGGTGTCACGCCCCAAGGGGTCTCATGGGCTATGTTAAGAGATAAACCAGCCCCTAGTGGGCTGGAATAAGTTTCCACTAAGGCCCATAAGGTTTGAGAAGGGAAAAACACAAGGTGGAAAGAGTTTCCAAGTGGGAAGGTGGAATCCTACTCCAAGTAGGATTGGAGTAGGACTCCTCCATCTCAAATTTCGGCCAAACCTTGAGGGTTTGAGGCTGCCTCCTCCCCTCCCTCCCTCCTATATATACTGAGGTATTAGGGCTGATTTGAGACAACTTTTGCCACGGCAGCCCGACCACATACCTCCACGGTTTTACCTCTAGATCGCGTTTCTGCGGAGCTTGGGCGGAGCCCTGCTGAGATTAGATCACCACCAACCTTGGGAGCGCCGTCACGCTGCCGGAGAACTCATCTACCTCTCTGTCTCTCTTGCTGGATCAAGAAGGCTGAGATCATCGTCGAGCTGTACGTGTGCTCAACGCGGAGGTGCCGTATGTTCGGCACTAGATCGTGGGACTGATCGCGGGACGGTTCGCGGGGCGGATCGATGGATGTGAGGACGTTCCACTACATCAACCGCGTTCACTAACGCTTCTGCTGTATGGTCTACAAGGGTACGTAGATCACACATCCCCTCTCGTAGATGGACATCACCATGATAGGTCTTCGTGCGCGTAGGAAATTTTTTGTTTCCCATGCGACGTTCCCCAACAGTGGCATCATGAGCTAGGTTCATGCGTAGATGTGATCTGGAGTAGAACACAAAAGTTTTTGTGGGCGGTGATGTGCGTTTTGCTGCCCTCCTTAGTCTTTTCTTGATTCTGCGGTATTGTTGGATCGAAGCGGCTCGGACCGACATTACTCGTATGCTTACGAGAGACTGGTTTCATCGCTACGAGTAACTCCGTTGATCAAAGATGACCGGCGAGTGTCGGTTTCTCCAACTTTAGTTGAATCTGATTTGACCGAGGAGGTCCTTGGATGAGGTTAAATAGCAATTCATATATCTCCGTTGTGGTGTTTGCGTAAGTAAGATGCGATCCTACTAGATACCCATGGTCACCACGTAAAACATGCAACAACAATTAGAGGACGTCTAACTTGTTTTTGCAGGGTATGCTTGTGATGTGATATGGCCAACAATGTGATGTGATATATTGGATGTATGAGATGATCATGTTGTAATAGTTAATATCGACTTGCACGTCGATGGTACGGCAACCGGCAGGAGCCATAGGGTTGTCTTTAAACTAACGTTTGTGCTTGCAGATGCGTTTACTATATTGCTAGGACGTAGCTTTAGTAGTAATAGCATGAGTAGCACGACAACCCCGATGGTGACACGTTGATGGAGATCATGATGATGGAGATCATGGTGTGACGTCGGTGACAAGAAGATCGTGCCGGTGCTTTGGTGATGGAGATCAAGAAGCACATGATGATGGCCATATCATGTCACTTATGAATTGCATGTGATGTTAATCCTTTATGCACCTTATCTTGCTTAGAACGACGGTAGCATTATGAGGTGATCTCTCACTAAAATTTCAAGACGAAATTGTGTTCTCCCCGACTGTGCACCATTGCGACAGTTCTTCGTTTCGAGACACCACGTGATGATCGGGTGTGATAGACTCAACGTTCAAATACAACGGGTGCAAAACAGTTGCACACGCGGAACACTCGGGTTAAGCTTGACGAGCCTAGCATGTGCAGACATGGCCTCGGAACACATGAGACCGAAAGGTCGAGCATGAATCGTATAGTTGATATGATTAGCATAGAGATGCTTACCACTGAAACTATTCTCGACTCACGTGATGATCGGACTTGAGATAGTGGATTTGGATCATGTACCACTCAAATGACTAGAGAGATGTACTTTTTGAGTGGGAGTTCTTAAGTAATATGATTAATTGAACTAATTGTCATGAACATAGTCTAATGGTATTTGTGAATTACGATGTAGCTTGCGCTATAGCTCTACTGTTTTTATATGTTCCTAGAGAAAATTTAGTTGAAAGTTGATAGTAGCAAACTTTGCAGACTGAGTCTGTAAAACCAAGGATTGTCCTCGTTGCTGCGCAGAAGGCTTATGTCCTTAATGCACCACTCGGTGTGCTGCACCTCGAGCATCGTCTATAGATGTTGTGAACATCCGACATACACGTTTCTGATGACTACACGATAGTTCAGTGCAAAATACTTAATGGCTTAGAAGCAAGGCGTCGAAGACGTTTTGAAACGTCACGAAACATAAGAGATGTTCTAAAGAGATGAAATTGTGATTTCATGCTTGTGCCCTTGTTAAGAGGTATGAGACCTCCGACAAGATTCTTTGTCCACGAAGTAAAGGATAAAATCTCAATCGTTGAGCGTGTGCTCAGATTATCTGAGTACGACAATCACTTGAATCAAGTGGGAGTTGATCTTCCAGATAAGATAGTGATGGTTCTCCAAAGTCACTGCCACCAAGCTGTGAGAGCTTCGTGATGAACTATAACATATCAAGGATAGATACAATGATCCTTGAGCGATTCGCGATGTTTGACACTGCGAAAGTAGAAATCAAGAAGGAGCATCAATAGTTGATGGTTAGTAAAACCACTAAGTTTCGATAAAGGCAAGGGCTAGAAGGGATACTTCGTGAAACGGCAAAGCAGTTGCTGCACTAATGAAGAGACCCCAGATTAAACCCAAGCCTCCGATTAAGTGCTTCTGTTATGAGGGGAACAGTCACTGAGGCGGAGCAACTCTAGATACTTGGTAGATAAGAAGGCTGGCAAAAGTCGGAAGAAGTATATTTGATATACATGATGTTGATGTGTACTTTACTAGTACTCCTAGTAGTACGAGGGTATTGGATACCGGTTCGGTTGCTAAGTGATTAGTAACACGAAATGAAAGCTACGGCATAAACAGAGACTAGCTAAAGGCGAGGTGACGATACGTGTTGGAAGTGTTTCCAAGGTTGATATGATCAAACGTCGCACACTCCCTCTACCATCGGGATTGGTGTTAAACCTAAATAATTGTTATTTGGTGCTTGCGTTAAGCATGAACATGATTGGATCGTGTTTATTGCAATACGATTATTCATTTAAAGAGAATAATGGTTACTCTATTTGCTTGAATAATCACCTTCAATGGTTTATTGAATCTCGATCGTAGTGTTACACATGTTCATGATATTGGTGCCAAAAGATACGAGGTAATGATGATAGTACCACTTACTTGTGGCACTGCCGCTTGAGTCATGTTAGTATAAATTGCATGAAGAGGCACCATGCTGATGGATCTTTATACTCACTTGATTTTGAATCACTAGTGACATGCAAATCATACCACATGAGCAAGGCCCTGTTTTCATTGAGATGAAACAAGATAGTAACTTGTTGGAAGTGATACATTTTGATGTATGCAGTCCAATGGGTGCTGAGGCATGCAGTGGATATCATTATGTTCTTACTTCAATGACGATTTGAGTAGATACAAGAGTATTTACTTAATGAATCACAAGTCTGAAATATTGAAAAGTTCAATTCTGTTTCAGGAGTGAAGTTCGTCGTAACAAGAGGATAAACTGTCTATGATATGATCATAGAAATGAATATCTGAGTTATGAGTTTTGGTACGCAGTTAAGACAACATGGAAATTGTTTCGCAGTTCGTGCCACCTCGAACATCATAGTGTGATGATGTGTCTGAACGTCATAGCCACGCACTATTCGGTATGGTGCATGCTATGATGTCTCTTATCGAATTACCACTATCATTTATGGGTTATGCATTAGAGACAACCGCATTCACTTTAAATAGGGCACCGCGTATTTCCGTTGAAATGACACAGTATAGACTGAGGTTTAGAGAAATCTAAACTGTCGTTTCTTGAAAGTTTGGGGCTTCGACACTTGTGTGAAAAAGTTTCAGTCGAATAAGCTCAAACCCAAAGCGGATAAATGCATCTTCATAGGATATCCAAAACAGTTGGGTACATCTCCAATCTCAGATCCGAAAGCAAAGTGTTTGTTTCTAGAAACAGATCCTTTCTCGAGGAAAGGTTTCTATCGAAAGAACTGAGTGGGAGGGTGGTAGAACTTGATGAGGTTATTGAACCATCACTTCAACCAGTGTGTAGCAGGGCGCAGGAAGTTGTTCCTATGGCGCCTACACCAATTGAAGTGAAAGCTGATGATGGTGATCATCGAGCATCGGATCAAGTTACTACAAACCTCGTAGGTTGACAAGGTCGCGTACTACTGCAGAGTGGTACAGTAACCCTGTCTTGGAGGTCATGTTGTTGAGCAACAGTGAACCTACGAGTTATGGAGAAAGCAGTGGTGGGCCCGGATTCCGACAAATGGTTAGAAGCCATGAAATCCGAGAGAGGATCCATGTATGAAAACAAAGTGTAGACTTTGGAAGAACTACTTGATGGTCATAGGACTATTGAGTAAAGATGGATCTTTAAAAGGAAGACAGACGACGATGGTGATAAGTCACTATTAAGAAAAGCTCGACTTGTCGCAAAGATGTTTCCGACATGATCAAACAGTTGACTATGGTGAGACTTTCTCACTCGTAGCGATGCTAAAAGTCTATTAGAATTATGTTAGTAGTTGTTGCATTATTTTTGAAATATTGCACATAGGATGTCAAAACATTGTTTCCTCGACGGTTTCCTTGAGAAAACATTGTATGTGATACAACCAGAAGGTTTTGTCGATCCTAAAGATATTAGCAAGTATGCAAGCTCCAGCAATCCTTCAATGGACTGGTGCAAGCATCTCGGAGTCGGAATATACACTTTGATGAGATGATCAAAGATTTTGGGTTTGTACAAGGTTTATGAGAAACTTGTATTTCCAAAGAAGTGAGTGGGAGCACTATAGAATTTCTGATAAGTATATGTGGTTGACATATTGTTGATCAGAAGTAATGTAGAATTTCTGTGAAGCATAAAAGGTTGTTTGAAAGGAGTTTTTCAAAGGAATACCTGGATTGAGCTACTTGAACGTTGAGCATCAAGATCTATGGAGATAGATCAAAACGCTTAATAGAAGTTTCAACAAGATGCATGCCTTGACAAGTTTTTGACGGAATTCGAAATAGATCAACAAAGAAGGAGTTCTTGACTGTGTTGTAAGGTGTGAATTTGAGTAAGACTCAAAACCCGACCACGGCAGAATAAAGAGAATAGACGAAGGTCGTCTTCTATGCCTTAGCCGTAGACTCTAAAGTATGCCATGCTGAGTACCGCACCTGATGTGTGCCTTGCAGCAAGTCTGTTAAGAGGTACACAGAGTGATCCAGGATTGAATCACTGATCAGCGGTCAAAGTTATCCTTAGTAACTAAATAGACTAAGGAATTTTTCTCGATTATGGAGGTGGTTAAAGAGTTCGTCGTAAAGGGTTACGTCGATGCAAGATTTGACACTAATCCGAATAACTATGAGTAGTGAAACGGATTCGTATAGTAGAGTAGATATTTGGAGCATTTCCGAATAGCACGTAGTAGCAGAATCTATAAGATGACATAAAGATTTGTAAAGAACGCACGGATCTGAAAGTTTCAGAACCGTTGACTAAAACCTCTCTCACGAGCAAGACGTGATCAGACCCCAGAACTATATGGGTGTTGGATTCGTTGAAATCACATGGTGATGTGAACTAGATTATTGACTCTAGTGCAAGTGGGAGACTGTTGGAAATATGCCCTAGAGGCAATAATAATTAGTTATCATTATATTTCTTTGTTCATGATAATCGTTTATTATCCATGCTATAATTTTATTGATTGGAAACACAATACTTGTGTGGATACATAGACAAAACACTGTCCCTAGTAAGCCTCTAGTTGACTAGCTCGTTGATCAAAGATGGTCAAGGTTTCCTGGCCATAGGCAAGTGTTGTTACTTGATAACGGGATCACATCATTAGGAGAATCATGTGATGGACTAGACCCAAACTAATAGACGTAGCATGTTGATCGTGTCATTTTGTTGCTACTGTTTTCTGCGTGTCAAGTATTTGTTCCTATGACCATGAGATCATATAACTCACTGACACCGGAGGAATGCTTTGTGTGTATCAAACGTCGCAACGTAACTGAGTGACTATAAAGATGCTCTACAGGTATCTCCGAAGGTGTTCGTTGAGTTAGTATGGATCAAGACTGGGATTTGTCACTCCGTGTGACGGAGAGGTATCTCGGGGCCCACTCGGTAATACAACATCACACACAAGCCTTGCAAGCAATGTGACTTAGTGTAAGTTGCGGGATCTTCTATTACGGAACGAGTAAAGAGACTTGCCGGTAAACGAGATTGAAATAGGTATGCGGATACCGACGATCGAATCTCGGGCAAGTAACATACCGAAGGACAAAGGGAATGACATACGGGATTATATGAATCCTTGGCACTGAGGTTCAAACGATAAGATCTTCGTAGAATATGTAGGATCCAATATGGGCATCCAGGTCCCGCTATTGGATATTGACCGAGGAGTCACTCGGGTCATGTCTACATAGTTCTCGAACCCGCAGGGTCTGCACACTTAAGGTTCGACGATGTTTTATGCGTATTTGAGTTATATGGTTGGTTACCGAATGTTGTTCGGAGTCCCGGATGGGATCATGGACATCACGAGGGTTTCCGGAATGGTCCGGAGATGAAGATTGATATATAGGATGACCTCATTTGGTTACCGGAAAGTTTTCGGGCATTACCGGAAAAGTTTTGGGCTCATCGGTAGTGTACCGGGAGTGCCGGGAGGGGTGACGGGGACCATCGATAGGGGTGTCACGCCCCAAGGGGTCTCATGGGCTATGGGAAGAGATAAACCAGCCCCTAGTGGGCTGGAATAAGTTCCCACTAAGGCCCATAAGGTTTGAGAAGGGAAAAACACAAGGTGGAAAGAGTTTCCAAGTGGGAAGGTGGAATCCTACTCCAAGTAGGATTGGAGTAGGACTCCTCCACCTCAAATTTCGGCCAAACCTTGAGGGTTTTAGGCTGCCTCCTCCCCTCCCTCCCTCCTATATATACTGAGGTATTAGGGCTGATTTGAGACAACTTTTGCCACGGCAGCCCAACCACATACCTCCACGGTTTTACCTCTAGATCGCGTTTCTGCGGAGCTTGGGCGGAGCCTTGCTGAGATTAGATCACCACCAACCTTCGGAGCGCCGTCACGCTGCCGGAGAACTCATCTACCTCTCTGTCTCTCTTGCTGGATCAAGAAGGCTGAGATCATCGTCGAGCTGTACGTGTGCTGAACGCGGAGGTGCCGTACGTTCGGCACTAGATCGTGGGACTGATCGCGGGACGGTTCGCGGGGCGGATCGAGGGACGTGAGGACGTTCCACTACATCAACCGCGTTCACTAACGCTTCTGCTGTACGGTCTACAAGGGTGCGTAGATCACACATCCCCTCTCGTAGATGGACATCACCATGATAGGTCTTCGTGCGCGTAGGAAATTTTTTGTTTCCCATGCGACGTTCCCCAACACAAGGACCTTCTAGTCCTTCTCCTCCTCCTCCTTCTCCTCCTTCTTCTTGATTTCTTCTTCTTCTCCTCCTCCTCCTCTTTCTTCTCCTCTTTCATATTATCCTTGCTTTAATTTCCGCAACAATGACATAATTAGCCCATTTAGCTCCAAAATGCCATAATAACCTCAAAATGGCATAAGAACCTTGGTTAGCTCATGAATATTATATACTTAGCTTGTTTTCCTCTAAAATGACATAATTGGAATATTTGTGTTGATCGGGTGGATTTACATGTGATAGTTGTCTCGTCGCTGTGAGGTCTGCTGTGCGAAGACCTGCCCGTGCGTTGTACGAGCTCCGCCCCTGCATTCGTGGGTCAGTACAAATTTCATCTCCTCCCCGCCCCTTCATTTACTGTGGCTCGGTTTCCGGATGAAACTTTCTAGATTTAGGTAATTCAATTAATTTATCAGTATGCGTGACCAGTATGCGTCTCCCGTTCGAAAGGGCGACATCTATAAATATGCATGTCTTTGCATTTTTATAACCGCCATCCTTTCGAATTGTCCAACATTATCCATGAACAGCCCGAGTATGTGTTGATTGGGTTCGTTTTCCCGTATGCTGTGCTCTGGATCCGATGTGGAATTTCGTCAGTGCCTCCCTGTTGTTCTCTGGATGCACATCCTCTCTGTTTATTGCGGAGACGTGTATCAGGAGAACAGCGGGGAGGTGTTGCCGAAATTTTGCGTTGGATCCGGAGCAGAGCATGGGAAAACGAACCCAATCTACACATACTCGGGTGGGATTAGGACCTATCTTTACCTATTAGCGTGTAGGTTGCCTGGACGTAATAATAATGGCGAACCTGATTAACCGATGAATATAAATGCTAAATTATATATAAATATATTTCTTCTGTCTTTAGTAGCTACGCAAGATGAGTGATCGTGCGTGGATGTATACCGGTCACCCTAGTCAGAAAGAGATGACGAAAGAATGGTTTTTAAAAACAAAGGAATTTGTGAAAGCCGCATTCGCAAATGGCCAGGAAAGAAACTATTGCCCCTGTCCTGGATGCGACAACTATAAAAAGACGACAGAGGCTGTAATGATTAAACACCTGCAAAGGAGGGGTTTTAAGCCTAATTATATGGTGTGGACATTTCATGGTGAGTCTATACAACGCACAAGAGCTGAGGTGGTCCGTCGTCGCACGGACGAGCATGGTACCGGGATCGAAGACATGGTGCAAGACTTTGATGATGCTCGGGATTCGGAAGATGAGATGGAGGAATCTGAAAGGCCTTTTATGAAATGTTGGAGTCTTCAAAACGTCCTCTCCATGAGCACACTGAGCTCTGTCAGCTGGATGCAATTGCACAAGTAATGGCTCTGAAGGCTCAGTTCAACTTGGGAAGAGAATGCTACGACGCGATGATGACACTATTTGGACGTTTCCTACCCAAAGGCCATGTCATGCCTGCAAACCTGTACCAGTCGGACAAAATACTTCGTGTACTTAAGATGCCCTATGGGAAGATAGATGCATGTGAGAAAGGATGTGTCTTATTTAGGAAGGAGTATGCACACTTGGACTATTGTCCCAATTGCGAGTCTTGCAGGTATCTTGTGGTATACAACGGTATGGGTGAGAAGAGGCAGACCAAAATCGCAGTTAGTGTTCTTCGGTATATGCCAATCGTACCAAGACTTCAATGTCTTCTCATGGTCGAAGAGACAGCCAGACAGATGACATGGCACAAATTGGGCAAAAGAACCGAACTAGATGCGGATGGAATAAGATGATGGTACACACATCGGATGGGGAAGCGTGGAAACATTTCGATGGATTGCATCAGCATAAAGCGGCAGATCCAAGGAATCCTCGAGTCTGCGCTGCCACGGATGGTTTTAATCCCTTCGGCATGACGGCAACCCAATACAGTTGTTGGCCTGTATTTGTCATTCCACTCAATCTCCCCCCCGGGCAGATTATGCAAAGAAAGAACATATTTCTGACGTTGATAATTCCAGGGCCCAATTATCCGGGGAAGAATATGAATGTGTACCTGCAACCGCTTAAGGATGAATTGGAAGAAGCTTGGGAAAATGGGGTCAAGACATACGATGCCGCTAGAAAAGAAAACTTCAAAATGCATGTGTGGTACATGTACTCTATGCATGACTTGCCAGCGTATGCGCTATTCTCTGGATGGTGTGTGCATGGAAGGTTCCCGTGCCCCCAATGCAAGGCAACTCTTCAGTTTCATTGGTTGCAGGAGGGTCGGAAGTATTCTTGCTTTGACTTGCATAGACAGTTCCTGGATCCTGACCATCAGTTCAGAAAAGACAAGAAGAACTTTACCAAAGGTAAAGTTGTCAAAAACTTGGCACCACCTGCGTTCACAGGCCAACAGATCCTGGATCAGTTAAACGCCCTCGAGCCTGATCCAGAGCGTCCAGGGTATTTCAAGGGGTATAATTCAAAACACGCCTGGACTCACAAGCCATGCTTCTGGGATCTGCCTTACTTCAAAGACCTCCTTCTTCCACACAATATCGACATGATGCACACTGAAAAGAATATCGGAGAGGCTATTTTTGGTACATTATTCGACATAGATGGGAAGACAAAGGATAATATTAAGGCTAGAGTCGATCAAGAGACACTATGTCATAGACCGTTACAAAACATGCGAGAAGGCAAAGGAAAGCAGAAGTGGTCGAAGCCAAAGGCCTGGTTCAATCTTGGAAGGCCAGCTATGAGGGAAATTATCTTGTGGGTCAAAATGCACTTGATGTTCCCCGATGGGTATGCAGCGAATCTAAAGAGGGGAGCGAGTCTTGAAAAATTAAAAATCTTTGGTCTCAAGAGTCATGATTGGCACATATGGCTAGAGCGGGTAATGCCGGTGATGTTACGCGGCTTTATTCCTGAGGATGAATGGCTAGTACTGGCGGAGCTGAGCTATTTCTTCCGTGTTCTTTGTGCGAAAGAATTGTCGCCTGGCATGGTAGAAGACATGGAGGAGTTTGCACCGGAGTTGTTGTGCAAGTTAGAGAAGAACTTTCTACCGGGCTTCTTTAATCCAATGCAGCATTTGATTTTACATCTACCGACCGAGGCAAGATTGGGTGGGCCCGTGCAAGATCGTTGGTGCTATGAAACTGAGAGGATGCAGAAGACCCTTCGAGCTAAATGTAAAAATAAGCGTAGAATTGAAGCATCGATGGCTGAGGCATTCATTACTGAGGAGGTGGCAAACTTTGTGACAGCACACTACGAAGCCAAAAATCATCATTTGCATAATCCGAAGCCTCGGCACAATGATGGAGACCCTAAAAAAGGTGGGTCCAACCTCAGCCTATTCAAAGGGAAGCTCGCACCAGCCGGTGCTTCGAAACCAATAACGTTGGATATCGAAGAATGGCGGAACATTTCGTCGTATATCTTCAACAACCTAACAGAAGTGCGGCCGTACATCGAGTGAGTTCTCGACACATTTTCCCGTAACTTCTAATTCATTAGAACTGCTCTTATTCCCGGATATTTCAAACAGCCGTTACGTCGTCAAATTCTCGGATGGAGCGGTGATCGAAAATGATTCCGTCGAAGAGTATGAGCTTCTATCAAAGACAGGAGGCGGCTATCCCGGTTTCATCTCTTGGTTCAAACAAACAGTAATTATCAATAATGGACCATTTCATTCTTGGTCTAACTTGCGGCTAATGCAACAACCGTTTCATATTAAACTTGTAGGCTAATTCAGAGTCTATGGATGCTGAATTGAGACAAGTCGCTAATGGTTTTGACTATAAGGTCCGTTCATTTGAGAAATACAACATCAACGGGTATCTCTTTCGTACCTTTGGCAAAGAGCTATCTATGCCCGACCGGAAATCTACAAATTGTGGTGTCTCTGCTATCGGTGAAGGTGTTATCGAGTATTATGGAAGAGTTGAAGCAATTTATGAACTTCAATTCTATGGTGAAAACCCACCGGACGTCGTAGTCTTCAAATGTTATTGGTTCCAGCCGAAAAAGACTAGAAGGACTCATGAACATATAGGACTAGTCGAAATCAATCCAAACACCCATTTAGATGTTCCCGATGTCTATATTACGGCTCAACAGGCGACCCAAGTTTTCTATCTACCGCGGGCATGCGAAACGGATAAGAATCTGGAAGGTTGGTATGTTGTTTATGAAGTGCCGCCACATGTCGGACGACCTCTCCCAAATGAACAGGATTATGAACCTCACATTAACCCAGACACATATGATGGAGAATTCTTCCAAGAAACACAACTTTCCAAGAAACATTTCAAGAACCGCCGTGCTTCATCCAAGAACATGGAAGTAGACAGCGACAATGAATCCGACTCCAGCCCTGAGCCGGAACCAGAAGACCTGGAACTCGTAGAGGTTACTGATGCGGATGACCTGTCGATGCTTCAACGATTAAAGGAAGGCATTTCACAACTTCACGCCGTTGAACCCGATGAGCACGTCATTCATGAAGACATGTGTGATAGTGATGATGATGCATTTATTGATGATGATTATTAGTTTGTAAGATTCACAACTTAAATTATATATATTTTAATCTTCATTATTCATTTACATATTATTATTCATGTCAGTCATTCAATTTTTTTATGTTGTACTAATTTCTTTTAATCTTTATCATGGTAGGTGTTGAAAGATGGTGGGCGCGGGTCCAGAGCGCTCGACGGGTTCTTCCCAGGCGCCCCGCACGAGGGGTGGTACTTCCCTTCCACCCCTATCTCTCCATAGAGCCTTGGCAGACAGTCTTTCGACACCAGCCGTGGGTTCTTCTTCGTCGGCGGCATTGCCCACTAGGAGAGGTGCTGGTCGGGTAGGGAAGAAGGGGAAGGGTAGAGGGAGAGGTGGTGGTCGCGGAAGATCCAGGAGGACTGTTGAGCCGTCCTCGCCACCACCACCAGCTCATTCAACCGAGCATAGGACTAGTATGGTCGACCCGTTTGCGGAGGAGGCTACGGGGACTCCAGTCCAGGAGCCTGGTGTTCACGGGCATTCGTCCCATGAGACTCCGGTCCAGGAGCAGCCTCTGGTCGAGGTGCATTCGGCCCAGGAGCAGTCGGAGGAGACTACGGTTCCGGAGGCTTCACCCGACGTGGAGAGGCCCGGATGGGAGCCTTGGCCGGATCGTACCGAGTTGCTGGATTGGACCGAGGGTCCGGGTGGCTCAGGGGGCGGGGATGGCGGGGATGAGCTTACGGATAGTGAGGGCGATCTGCAGGTGGACGGGGCCACCGTTTGCAAGCGTGGTAGTACACGTCTCCCGGTCGCCCCGGCTACCCGCGAGCAGAGGCCGGTGATTAAACCTGAAGGAGATAGGTAAGTACATTTACCCTTTTTTAGCTTTTTCCTTCAAGTTTGTTCAAATATCTAATGCGCTGACCTTATCATACTGCAGGGGATGGGTACACCCTCTTGGAGTCCACAGGCCGAACTCCGTCCTTGGTGTGCTTTGCCGGACAAATTTCCCGGGGTTTGTCACGTTGCCTGGTGAGGGTCAGGTTCCTACACTAGGATTTACCTGGGAGCACTACCAGGCTGCGCAGGCCCCGCTGGAGGAGATTATAGGTGGTGTCTTGTGCCACACGAGGGCCGAGATGGTGATCAAGAGCTTTTGGGTAAATTATCCTTTTACAGAATCTAAAATTAACAATATAGCTAATTATTGTACTAATCGGTGTTTTCACGTTTGATTGCAGACCTTCTATAGGTGTGAGGATGGATATGAGGAGGAGGCAGCCAGGGTTCTCGAGGTCGAGTGTAGGCGGTTACTACAGAACTTGCGCCACGAGGCTCGGCCGCAGGCTATTCGAGATTACTACGCCACGCGTGGTATTAAGAAGCAGAAGAAGGATTGCCGCAGATAGTTTCTAAAGAAGGAGCAATACATGAAGGTAATTACCTATTCTTAAGTCCTTCTACGTAGTTTTCTTGATTTCATTCATAGGGGTAGCGCTGAAAATTCTTTCTAATAACTTACAGGTGCCCCCGAGATGGTGTGCGGATAAGATGGATTGTTCGGAGGCGTTGGTTGATGAGTGGTGCACAGGCAGCTGGCGAGCCATCCACGAGAATGCGAAGGATCAGCGTAGCCAAATGGTTGGTGTGCCACACCATCAAGGCAGCGCCAACTTACTTCAGTTTGGACGAAACTGGGTATGTGATTTGCTTCATGATTCATGCAATTCATTCTTGATGCTAATATTTTGTTCCTCTCTTTTAGGCGCATCACAATAAGACTGAGATGCCACACTTGTACGACCTTTATGGCATGGCCCATACTGCCTCGTACAAGAAGGCGAAGGCATTCTATGAGTCTGACCTGGATGATCCCAATAACTTCACCAACATATCATCCCACCAGAAGCTCGTGGCATACAGGGACGCGGGGAAGGCTACGAAAGGGGATGACTTTAACCCTAGCCAGGAACCTTTGGATCCAGAGCTGGTGATGATATCTAGTGGCGGGAGGCCCCATGGCTCGATAGCCATTGGAGATGGGATAATACGTTGTCCACTCACTCTTCCGGAGATCAAGGCGCGCCAGTCGAGCAGCTGTCCTGAGATAACGCATCATCCACGGCCAGTCGAACTTGCCATCGAGGTTAGTTGTACGGACTAAGAACACTTTCATCCATTTCATTATGTGTGTCACCATAGATCATTACTGTGGTAACGAGGAATGGTGTTTCAGGCTGCTCTTCAGAAAGAGAGAGCGGCAAACCAGGCTGCTCTTGAGAAAGAGAGATTGGCAAGCCAGGCTGCTCTTCAGGCTGCTCTTGATGAGAGGGGCCAGACCACGACACGATTGCTTGAGGAGGAGAGGGCCTGGAATGAGGCAGGTCAACGGGCCCTATACGAGCTTTTTGTGGTATGTTTTTTTTCACATTAGCCAAATCATGTGTGTAATGTCTGTTTCAATACTAACTAATACGACCCACTCTTCGGGGTCTGTGCGAGAAGAGCCGTCAAGTCCCTCCGCCGATGCCCGTCTTCTCTTCGATTGGCACGGTGAGTTTCGCTATAAACTAGTATTAATAATTGAGTGTCATCATGCTAACTGAGACATTGCAAAATATCTTTTCTGCAGAATAACTCCCGAGCGGCATCGCACGACCCTTCTCCAAGGAAACTGTCTCCAAACGAAGCCGGCGTGAGCAAACGTGGTGTTTCTCCTCCTTGATGACCACTACGGTAAGTTTCTCCTCCAAACTTAGCTTGTTTTCCTCTAAAATGAGATAATTATCCCATCTAGCTCCAAGAATACATAATTAGGTACCAACAAGAGGAGAAGAAATAGGAAAAATGAAAAGAAAGAAGAAGAAGAAGAAGAGAAGAAGGAGAAGGAGGAGAAGGAGGAGGAGGAGGAGGAGGAGGAGAAGGAGGAGAAGGCCAAGGACCTTCTAGTCCTTCTCCTCCTCCTTCTCCTTCTCCTCCTTGATTTCTTCTTCTTCTCCTCCTCCTCCTCTTTCTTCTCCTCTTTCATATTATACTTGCTTTAATTTCCCCAACAATGACACAATTAGTCCATTTAGCTCCAAAATACCATAATAAGCTCAAAATGGCATAAGAACCTTGGTTAGCTCATGAATATTATATACTTAGCTTGTTTTCCTCTAAAATGGGATAATTAGCCCATTTAGCTCAAAAAAGACATAATTAGGTAATTTAGCTCCAACAAGAGGAGAAGAGGAGAAGAAATAGGCAAAATGAAAAGAAAGAAGAAGAAGAAGAAGAGAACAAGAAGAAGAGAAGAAGGAGAAGGAGGAGGAGGAGAAGGCCCTTGGCCTTCTCCTCCTCCTCCTCCTCCTCCTTCTCCCCCTTCTCCTCCTTCTTCTTGATTTCTTCTTCTTCTCCTCCTCCTCCTCTTTATTCTCCTCTTTCATATTATCCTTGCTTTAATTAACCCAACAATGACATAATTAGCCCATTTAGCTCCAAAATGCCATAATAACCTCAAAATGGCATAAGAACCTTGGTTAGCTCATGAATATTATATACTTAGCTTGTTTTCCTCTAAAATGGGATAATTAGCCCATTTAGCTCAAAAAAGACATAATTAGGTAATTTAGCTCCAACAAGAGGAGAAGAGGAGAAGAAATAGGCAAAATGAAAAGAAAGAAGAAGAAGAAGAAGAGAAGAAGAAGAAGAGAAGAAGGAGAAGGAGGAGGAGGAGAAGGAGGAGGAGGAGGAGAAGGCCCTTGGCCTTCTCCTCCTCCTCCTCCTCCTCCTTCTCCCCCTTCTCCTCCTTCTTGATTTCTTCTTCTTCTCCTCCTCCTCCTCTTTATTCTCCTCTTTCATATTATCCTTGCTTTAATTAACCCAACAATGACATAATTAGCCCATTTAGCTCCAAAATGCCATAATAACCTCAAAATGGCATAAGAACCTTGGTTAGCTCATGAATATTATATACTTAGCTTGTTTTCTCTAAAATGGGATAATTAGCCCATTTAGCTCAAAAAAGACATAATTAGGTAATTTAGCTCCAACAAATGATATATAGTTCACCACACATATACTTAGCTTGTTTTCCGCTAAAAATGACATAATTAGCTGAAAAACATCATATTTTGTTCTTCTTCTAACTTTCTTATTCACATTTTTGCAGATTGGATATATTACATGCATGGAAGCTGGCATTCATGGAGTTGAACAATGTCGATGGATGAACTTTATATGTATATCATCTAGTTTTCATTTGAGTTGATGAACAATGTCGAACTATATGTATATGTATATATGGATAAACAGTGCAATACTTGGTATGTTGGTTCTTTGGATATATGGGGATGTACGTTGGTGAATCATATATGTGTGGTGAATTATATATATGTGTTGGCAAGTATATGTGTGGTGAACTATATATCATATATGTGTGGTGAATTATATAAATGTGCTGTCAAATATATATATATATATATATATATATATATGTGTGTGTGTGTGTGTGTGTGTGTGTGTGTGTGTGTATGTGTGTGTGTGTGTGCTGTGAAATAATATAAAACAAAAAACAGGAACTATATGGGCTCTTTGCCGTCTGCTAGCTAATGGCAAAGACCTGTGCCATTAGCTGGCAGACGGCAAAGGTGCCACATGGCACCCAGCTGTGCATCCTGGGGTGTCTATGTAGTCTCTTTGCCGTCAGCCTCCAGGGTGGGCAGACGGCAAAGAAGTGGGAACAGAGGAGGGGGGAGGAGGAGGCAGACGGCAAAGAGTGGAGAGAGGGGGAGGGAGGAGCAGGAAGACGGCAAAGATGGAGGGGGAGGGGAGGGGAGGAGAAGGCAGACGACAAAGATGGACGGGGAGGCAGACGGCAAAGATGGTGGGGGAGGCAGACGGCAAAGCCTCCGTTAACCCCTAACGGAGGCAACGCCTATTGGCTGCCGTCTTGAGCACTTTGCCGACTGCTCCTAAGGAAAGCTGACGGCAAAGAGCTTTGCCGTCCGCTTTGGGGGGGCAGACGGCAAAGAAGGTCCTATGCCGTCGTAGGCTGACGCAGAAATTTTGCCGGCCGTGAGAATCTTTGCCGTCTGTGATATTGTCTTTGCCGTCCGGGATATTGTCTTTGCCGTCTGTGATGGCAGACGGCAAAGAAGCTGATTCCTGTAGTGATTACAGTAAAAGCCAACCCCCGCACCAGTGGGGAAGGGCGGCTTATATAGAGTGCGCTGCCCTCCACAACGGCTCGGTGGACAGGGGTGGAATAGTGGCGAATAAATGCCTACGTTACAGGTAACGTATGCCTTAAATGCTAATAATGGTGTATGAAAACGTATGACCGTTGCCCTCCTGGGAGGTTACGATGTATAGAGTGGAATTTAGTCGGTACGTTAAATACGCTCTGAATGCTCGTCACCGACTGGATGATGGGGGAGTCCTTAGTTCAGTCGGAACTGACTAAGGGCCTTGTCCTTTATGAAGGGTAGTCCTTGGGTAGGACCTATAGGGCAGGCCTATGACCCTACCCTGGGACTATAACCCCATCACCCCGAGAAGGCATCCCCTCTCTCGTCTTCAATCCATCGGTAACGTTACTTGGGGCTATATTTTTATTCACCACATGTTATGTGTTTTTGCTTGGAGCATCTTGTATTGTAGGAGTCTTTTATTTTTGTTGTGTCACAATCATCCTTGCTGCACACCTAGAGAGAGAGACATGCACACACCGTGATTTTGTCGAGCTTCACTTATATCTTTCGGTAGACAATTCATCTCACATGTGCTTCACTTATATCTTTTGAGCTAGATACTTTTGCTCTATGTGCTTCACTTATATCTTTTAGAGCACAGCGGTGCGTGGCTTGGTAGTTGATCTATGCTTTGAAAGTAGTCTCAAAATGGGTAGTTATCCAAAGGGATACGAAAACTTCCACCTTCATGTGCATTGAATAGTTAGAGAAGTTTGATTCATCTCAATTAGTTTTGAGTTGTGGTTATGGTAATATTGAAGTCATGCTAGTAAGGTGTTGTGGATCTAGAAATACTTGTGTTGAAGTTAGTGATTCCCGTAGCATGCATGTATGGTGAACCGCTATGTGATGAAATCTGAGCATGATTAGTCTATTGATTGTCATCCTTTGCGTGGCGGTCGGGATCGCACGATGGTTTATACCTACCAACCCTTCCCCTAGGAGTATGCGTTGAATGCTTTGTTTCAATTACTAATAAATCTTTTGCAACAAGTATATGAGTTCTTCATGACTAATGTTGAGTCCATGGTTTAGATGCACTTTCACCTTCCACCATCACTATCTTCTTAGTGCCGTGCAACTTTCGCCGGTGCACAAAACCCACCATTAGCCTCCCTAAAAACAGCCACCATACCTACCTACTATGGCTTTTTCAAAGTCATTCCGAGATATATTGCCATGCAGCTACCACCATGACATGTGCCACCACGTCTACATTGCCATTGCATGATCGTAAGATAGCTAGCATGATGTTTCCATTGATGTCTATGCCATGCTAGATCATTGCCACGGTACACTACCGAAGGCATTCCATATAGAGTCATAGTTGCTCTAAGTTTTGATTTGAAAGTGTGATGATCATCATTAATGGAGCATTGTCCCAAGTGAGGAAATAAAAGAGGCCAAAGAAGCCCACCAAAAAAAAGCGGCCAAAGAGCCCACCCAAAAAAAATGAGAGAAAAAGAGAGAAGGGACAATGCTACCACTTTTTCCACACTTGTGCATATTAAGCACCATGATCTTCATGATTGAGAGTCTCTCGTTTTGTCACCACCATATAGCTAGTGGGAAATTTTCATTATATAACTTGGCTTGTATATTCCTATGATAGGCTTCCTCAAAATTGCCTTAGGTCTTCGTGAGCAAGCAAGTTGGATGCACACCCACTAGTTTTCTTTAAGAGCTTTCACATACTCATAGCTCTAGTGCATCAATTGTATGGCAATCCCTACTCATTCACATTGATATCTATTGATGAGCATCTCCACAGCTCATTGATATGCCTAGTTAATGTGACTATCTTCTCCTTTTTGTCTTGCAACCTCCACTACATTCGACACCATCTATAGTGCTATAACCATGGCTCACGCTCATGTATTGCGTGAGAGTTGAAAAGGTTTGAGAAAGTAAAGGTGTGAAACAATTACTTGGCCAATATCGGGGTTGTGCATGATTTAAATTCATTGTGCAATGATGATAGAGCATAGCCAGACTAATGCTTTTGTAGGGATAACTTTCTTTTGGCCTTGTTATTTTGAAAGTTCATGATTAGTTTTCTAGTTTGCTTGAATTATTATTGTTTCCACGTCAATAGAAAACTATTGTTTTGAATCTAATGGATCTGAACATTCACGTCACATAAGAGGAATTACAAAGGACACCTATGCTAGATAGCATGAAAGCATGAAAAATTCATTCTTATCACTTCCCTACTCGAGGACGAGCAGGAGTTAAGCTTGGGGATGCTTGATACGTCTCAAACGTATCTATAATTTTTGATGGTTTCACACTGTTATCTTGTCTTCTTTGGTTGTTTTATGTACCTTTTATATCTTATTTGGGACTAACTTATTAATTCAGTGCCAAGTGCGAGTTCCTGTTTTTTCCGTGTTTTTGACTCTTTTCAGATCTGATTATGGAACGGAGTCCAAACGGAAGAAAAACCCCGAAATGATTTTGTCCCGAACGGAAGAAGATCAAGGGGCCTTTGGGCCAAGCCAGGTGGGCTCCAGGGAGCCCACAAGCCCCCACTCCGCCACCAGGGGGGAGGCGGCGGTGGGCAGGCTTGTGGCCTCCCTGGCCGCCCCTGACCTAGATCTTTGGCCTATAAATTCCCAAATATTCCGCAAAAAATCAGGGGAGCCTCAAAAATACTTTTCTGCCGCCGCAAGCTTTCGTTTCCGCGAGATCTCATCTGGAGACCCTTCCCGGCGCCCTGCCGAAGGGGACTTTGGAGTTGGAGGGCCTCTTCATCATCATCATCGCCCCTCCAGTGACTCGTGAGTAGTTCACTTCAGACCTACGGGTCCGTAGTTAGTAGCTAGATGGCTTCTTCTCTCTCTTGGATCTTTAATACAAAGTTCTCCATGATCTTCATGGAGATCTATCCGATGTAATCTTCTTTGGCGGTGTGTTTGTCGAGATCCGATGAATTGTGGATTTGTGATCAGATTATCTATGATATATATTTGAGTCTTTGTTGATTTCTTATATGCATGAGTTGATATCCTTGTAAGTCTCTCCGAGTCTTGGGTTTTGTTTGGCCAACTAGATCTATGATTCTTGCAATGGGAGAAGTGCTTGGTTTTGGGTTCTGCCATGTGGTGACCTTTCCTAGTGACAGTAGGGGCAGCAAGGCACACATAAGTAGTTGCCATCAAGGGTAAAAAGATGGGATTTTTATCATTGGTTTGAGATTATCCCTCTACATCATGTCATCTTGCTTAAGGCGTTACTCTGTTCTTATGGACTTAATACACTAGATGCATGCTGGATAGCGGTCGACGTGTGGAGTAATAGTAGTAGATGCAGACAGTATCAGTCTACTTGTTTTGGACGTGATGCCTATAGAAATAATCATTGCATAGATATCGTCACGACTTTGCGCGGTTCTATCAATTGCTCGACAGTAATTTGTTCACCCACCGTCTACTTGCTTTCATGAGAGAAGCCACTAGTAAACACTACGGCCCCCGGGTGTATTCACATCCATCGTTTACATCTCCGCTTTTACTTTGCTTTGTTACTTTGTTGCTTTCAGTTCTCACTTGGCAAACAATATATAAGGGATTGACAACCCCTTCAAAGCGTTGGGAGCAAGTTTTTGTGTTTGTGCAGGATCTTGAGATACTCCTCCACTGGATTGATACCTTGGTTCTCAAACTGAGGGAAATACTTACCACCGCTACGCTACATCACCCTTTCCGCTTCGAGGGAACACCAACGCAAGGCTCAAAGGCCACGGGGGAAATCCTTTGCATACTTGCCTAGGAAGTCCCTTAAGGCGTAGCCGCAGTAGAAAGATCAAGCCAAGTATTCTCCCGTCGACGTGCCTATTTCTGGCGCCGTTGGAAGGTCTTTTGTTGCACTAGAAGTGCCTGCTTCGAGGCCACACTCTGCTCTGTGAATTAATTCCGGCTATCATCAGATCCTGACATGACTGAGCACCGACCTTGTGAAGTAGATAAGGAGGAGTGGAAAAAATGAACATCACAAAATTTAGAAGTTTTTACAATTTCAACTCAAAAAGTTAGTATTAGGTTTTCACTGGATGAAGTTTCGGTTCCACTGAATTTTAAATTTCGGAGCCTTCGAGGCATCAAACAACGTTAAGAGAGCCTTGGTCACATTTTTTGGTTTCACCGACATGTGACTCGGTCTCACCGAAGTTGTACTAAAAAATTCTAAAACTCCATCTCGGTGACACCGATAGGAACTTTTAGTTTCATTGAGAAGTTCGCTGTGTTGTGGGTGAACCCACATCGGTGACGCCGAGATGTTTTGACTCTGTGACGCCTAAAATTCATACGACGGAAACCTAACCCTAAATTTTCTTGTTCGACCTATTTCTAAGGGATTTTCTCGTGCATAATGTATTGCAAATTGTGGCACGATATTAAAAATAGCCTAATGCACATGAATCAGCTTTGGAGCGCATAAGGGATTGAGTATTACCCTAACTTGGCGGATCCTCTCTACGACGGCAACGACGGAGTTCATTCTGTTGGCGGCGATGGATTCTAGCAGCGAGGGCGCACGAGAAACGACAGAGATCGCTCGTAGACGCAGGAAACGACCGAAGAGGGGAGCGGGGTTTCTTTGTTTGAAGTAATTTTTGAAGTACGGACCTACAGGCATACATATACCTATCTGTTGTCGGTGTCACTAAGTCAAAAATATCGGTTCCACCGAGATATGGAACTGCATGTTGACATAACATCTCGGTGACACCAAGTTTTCTAGATCTTTGGTACCGAGGTAGAAAACCAAATCAACCCTAGTGCTTCGACGGAACTGAGTTTGAGGTATTGGTCACACCAAAAATTACTTGGGAGGTTTTGGAAGTTAGCCCTTGTCGAATCGTTGACTTTGAGTGCTCCTCACCCGGAGGGTCCGAAAAGGCTTGCTCAAATTTTGTGATGAAGCATGAATAGAATTTGAGATGAGAAAGCCTATATAGATATATTGTGTACTTAGGCATTCTTGTACATCCAATTGTCCAAAAAAATAAAAGCCAAATATAACAACAATTGGATGTCCTCGAATAAAAAAAATGCATACCAACATGCTCACATAGTAAGATGTCAAATAGAATATGTCATACATGCACAAGCACTCTAGTATCCACAATGCACTTTGGAGATGACGGAGTCATCTATACATGAGTATATTGACTTAAGGAGCCAAGCAAGAATATTTGATCATAGGTCATACTCATCGTTTAAGCACAAGTGGGGTTGCCACTTTTTCATGAAGCTTTTAATGTGTTCACATCTTGTGAGATGCTTTGATTCAAGTCTTAGAGTAAATCCCCCCTTCGATGTGATATCTCCTTTTAGAGGGATAAACTAACCTTGGGTTCTGTTGTTGAATACTTCATGGAGCTGAAGTAGTAGTGGATGATCTTTGTTGATGAAGATCACCTTGAGTTGGAAGCTATCCTTGTTGTTTGGTACTCTTCTCACCTACATGGGTTAGTCCCACACAAGGAACAAGTACAAGGATATCTATGGACTTGGAATGTCACACATGTGTGATGATGTCCATTGATTCATTAAATACCTTGTCCCTTGCTTACCAATGAGGGAATTTGTGACTCCTTGAACTACTGCATAAAGTTAGAGTTGATGGCACTAGTTCTTGCCAAAAATGAGTGTGAGTGAATTCTGTTGGTGGATTCACCCCTCAAGAACTTCTCTAGTTCTTCTTGGGGACCCACATCAACTTGATGGGAATCGTTGGAGTTGAAGTAGCACATGATGAAGTAGAGCTTGTAGTAGCTTTGGGAACCCACTTGACCATGGCTTGGGTGAGTCAATCTCCTTTTGAAGCTTGTCTTTGCCCTTGAGTTTGTGGTCTTGTGGTCCACGATCATCTTGAGCTTTTATTCCCTTAGAGAGAATAGGATCATATTTCTCCTTTTGGGGAACAAACTCCGTCTTGGGGTACTGATCTTCTTCACAATCAACTCCATTAGCATTTAAATTTCGCTCAAAATCAATCCCTTGGTTCTTCCAGTGCCATCATTGCTTGCACACAATCTCTTCAAATTTCTTAATTCCGACAAGACTCTTGTAGACACCTTTCTCTACAATTCCTTTCAATAAATTGTTTTCTTGCTCAAGTGTAACTTGGCTAAGAGAATCATTAGTGGAAACAATTGTACTACTAGAAGCAACATCATTTGATTTAACATTTTTATTGTTGCTACTAGATGAAGAACCTTTCTTGCCTTTATTACTAGTTTGCTTAGATTTAACTTGTGGCACAAATGTGGAGAAGAGTAGTCATTTGGCAAGATAAAAAGAACTCTTCTTTCGAAGACCGTCATTGGTAGCTTTAAGAAACTCATACTCTTGCTCTAAGTTTAGCTTCTCATGAGTTCTTAAAAGCTCTCTATGATCTTCTTGTGTAGATTCATGAGCTAACTTAAGAGTGTTTAGTTCCTTAATTAGACGCTCAATCTCCTTCTTATCATCATCACACGACTTATCTTCACTAGCATGATTATTATCAAGTTCATTTTGACTAACATTACTAGTTTTATCAAAGAGCAAGTCACCATCTCCTAGTAAGTCATCCTCATTACTATTAAAGTCAATGTATTGGGGGTGTCATACCTTGAGGACTTTAGACATGTAGCAAATTCCAATTCCTTCATTTGGTGAATCAAAGAAATAATAGGAGTTGGAGGAAACAAGTGCTAGCCCAACAACACCGTCATCTTGACTATAGTCGGAGTTGGAGTGGTAGCTTCTCTTGGATTGGTTGTCGGATTCGGAGCTGGATACCCATTCACAAACATGAACTTGATGTCTTCTTCTTGTGTAGCTCTTGGTGTACTTGCCCCTATTCTCCGTGTCCTTGATTCTTTGGGAGGGTCTTCGTTCATAGCGGTCTTCTCTACTCCTTCTCTCTCTTCGAGGTGACTCATCTCCAGAGATTGTTCTTCTAGGTGACTCTTCTTTTCTCTTGAAGGGGGTCGTGCACTCATTGGAATAGTGTCTGGGTCTTCGACAATTATAACAATTTCAGTCATGACTAGATGAGCGCTTTTCTTCATATCTTGAGTTGAAGCAAAGACTTTGCCTCTATTCTTGCAGAACTTGTTGAATTTCTTGACCATGAGGCTTAGCTCTTTATTGGTAACAAGGTTGTCACTTGAGGTAGTGGGAGTGTCACTTGTGGCTTTGTATGCACCCTGGACTTGTTGTGGAGCTCTTCTTTGTCTTTGAGTGACATTTCATGAGCAACAATCCTTCTAGTGACTTACGTAGTCTTGAGATCTTTGTAGTTTGGCATCATTTGGATCAATGTGCACATGGTGTCATACTTTTCATCCAAAGCTCTAAGGATCTTCTTGATGATGAACTTGTCAGTCATCTCTCCACTTTAAGCCGACAATCTCATTGGTGATGAGAGCAAACCTAGAGTACATTTGTGCGACACCTTCACCATCCTTCATCTTGAACTTGTCAAGTTGGCTTTGTAGCACACCAACTTAGATTCCCTGACGGATTCAGCTCCTTCATGCATATCGACGAAAGTATCCCAAATTTCCTTTGCATTTTCAAGACGTCTTATCTTGTTGAACTATTCGGGGCATAGGTAGTTGAATAGAATGTCGCATGCTTGACTGTTGTATTGCAACATCTTCAATTCTTCCGCGGTCGCTTCATGATCCAGTTACTTTCCATCACCAAAGAATTCACCTTGCAATACAACATGAACAACATCCCAAACGGTAGAGTTATGATCAGGAATATGCATTTTTATTTTATGTTTCCAACTAGCAAAGTTTGTGCCATCAAAATATGAACCTCTACGGTGGTAATTTTCATCACTAGATGCCATACTCTCCTAGGTTGTGAAACCAATGCAATGGATACCAAAGCTCGGATACCACTTGTAGGATTCAAAGTATGTCTAGAGGGGGGAGGGGCTGATTAGACTACTTCACCAATTAAAAATCTAGCCTTTTCCCAGTTTTAAAGGTTGAGAAGTTTTAGCACTTCTATCAAGTCAATCACACGCTACACATGCAAATCTAAGGGTATATCAATGGAAAGTGAATACATGCACGTGTAAGTAGAGGGTAGGGATAGGAAGATCAAACACAAAGATGACACACATAGTTTTTGCATGGTCTCGATAGGTGGTGCTATCGTATGCCCACGTTGATGCAGACTTCAACCCAAATAGGGTAACGACTGCGCGAGTCTACAAAGGGCTCTACTTACGAAGGGTCTACAAAGAAGCAACCTTGTCTATTCCACCATGGCTTACGTCCACGAAGGACTAGCCTCACGCGGGGTGGATCTTCATGAAGTAGGTGATCTCCTTGCCTTTACAAACATCTTGGTTCAAATCCACATGAATTGGAGGAACCCAGTTGACACCTAACCAATATAGGAGACACCACTCTCCAAAAGGTAATAGATGTGGTATGGATGATGAACCGCTTGCTCTTGTGCTTCAAAAGATAGTCTCCTCAACACTCAGTTACTCTCTCACAGATTTGGCTTGGTAGAAGATATTGACTAGATGGAAAGCTACTTGAGGAGGCTAGAAATCAAGATTCATATGATTGGAGTGAAATATCTTGATCTCAATACAAGAGTAGGTGGTTCTCTCTCTAAAAATGAATGGGGCAAGTGTTGGCTTGTTCTGAGTGCTCTCTCTGTGAATGAGAGGGAGGTGGAGGGGTATATATAGGCATCTCGAGAAATCCAACCATTACAACATTATTTCCCAACTCGGTGGAACTGAAGTAAAAACTCGGTTACACTGACTAGTGTAAAGGCTGCAACTTTTGGCTTTTCGGTGAGACCGATAGAAAGCATCTAGGTGTGACCGATTCGGTTGGCCTAGGCAAATTCACTGACTCAGTGGCACCGATTTGTAAAACTCAGAAATTCCGACTTTTAACAAATGGATACCAGAGAGTTGGTCAGTAGATTTCGGCTCTACTGAGATTGGACTTGGTAGCACCGAGTTGCTAGGGTTTGGCTATGGGATATGTCTAAGGAAAACTCGGTATGGACGATTTGGAAAGGTTGGTGGCACCGAATTTGTCTTGTGTGATTTTGACAGAATATATTATGGGAGAATTCATGAGGGTTTTTGGTGCATAAGAGTATCTCTAGCAGACTCCATAAAAATGCACGCTGTAATACTGGGATACGGGTCAAAAAGGCATTTTAAGGGTCCATTTTAGCTACGTCCGAACAGAAAATGTAAAACAAAGTGTAAAACTGGGATAAAGAGCTCCTTCCTTCGGCCCGGCGGGCGCTGCCCCTTCCTCCAAATGGTCGTGCCGAGCATGTCGGCCACATCCAACCCCGTCGGCCACGCCTGTCGCCCGCCGGCCGCGCCCCATCACCACGTCAGCCGTGCCCAGCCTCGCCGGCCACGCCTTGTCGCCCGCCGGCCATGCCCCTGTCGCCCGCCAACACTGTCCTGCTCTGTTGCCAGCCGCGCCGGCCGAGTCATGTCCCTTTGCCGGCTGTGCCGGGAGGATTCCGGCAGCCATGCTAAGGTCATGGGAGGCCATGGTGAGGTCTATCTCGTCCAATTCAAACCGGCGGCGATCGATTGCGGTGTCCAACAGCCTTTTTCCGGCGTGCGGTGATGAATTTTGGCGAGTTTAGGGTGGATTCCGGCAAACTCCGCGACGCCGTGTTTGCTCCAATGAGGTTTGACCGGTATACGCCCCCTAAGTTCGACCTTTCAACCTTCAAACATAAGGATTTCGGGTGTGGCTTTTCTGTGCCCCTTAAAAAATTTATGTGTTGGACCACTTTTACGGTTTCTGTTCTGAATACTTTTTTCGACCAAAACAGTAAAACACAAAATTGTTACGGGTTTGACCATTTATACGGGGTCTGCTAGAGATGCTCTAATCTCTAAGAACTTGAGCAACCAAATCATCATAGGTATCCCATGCTTTTTTAATAGTATTGATTTTTCTATGGACTCAAATGTGATTTCTTACATAAATGCAAAATGTAGACTCTTGAAGCTTTTGCTAATTGATGTTCCAAGCATCTAGGCAGTCTCCTCATAATCCTAAGCAATCCATTCATTAAACTTTTTCTAAAATATACTTAATAAAATCATTAGTCCAATAAAATACATGTTGTTGTTAATTACCAAAATCATCGAGAGTGAAGTTGTGTTTTCAATTGCAACAAAGTGAAGAGAAATCATACAAGTGAGGAAATGAACAAGTAAACGCATCGGCCCATTTGTAGCTAGCATAGGTGACTAAAGTATCTAGTTTTGGAAACCCTCTAGAAGGTTCCTATTTAGGGAATCTTTTACATGATTCCTAAATTTATTTTCTTTCATTCTATTGTTTTATATACTAGTTTTTTTACATAATTCATAATAAAAAACCATGTCCCCGTCTCATAAATTGTTTAAAATTCAAAAAATGTGTTTCATTTTCGAAAATTATTCAAAATTTACAAAATATTTTGTTCTGTAAATTTGTTCACAAATTAAATAATGTTCAGGTTTCAATAATTATTCATAACTTCCCATAAAAATCAAAAGATTCAAAAAATGTTGGCATTTCATGATTTGTTTTTATAAAGTGAAAGATAAATAAAAACAATGATAGTTATAGTAGAGTATGCTACAGTGTCTACACAAAATAGGACTTATTCATCTTTCTTGGCACTGTTATATTATGTTGCTACAGTCCGGTTCTACTGCTTGCTTGGATGGGTGGTCAAAGGGTCGACCCAATAGGGATACCCCAGATGTGAAGGGTCAACGACTTAACTGTTAATGCGCCTGATAGGAGCTCCTCGATATGACGTTGGAAGAAGCTGGCAAATCGATTAAAGATGCCTCTCCAGCTCATGGTGTCTAGCCCTATACAAGAAAAATCTTATATGCCGCTCACAGCGTCCAATAGTCGAAGCTTCGCACGGGATGGCCTGCGCGGTCGACGCAGTAGCCAGCCTTTTTAGAGCGTCCCACAGATCCCGGTTTTGGAAAGCTTCCAACCGGCCTTTTCTGGTTTTGCGAGCATTCTAGAAGGTTCCTTGAACCGCTTTTTATTTTTTCTTTTTCATTTTTATTTATTATTTTATGTTTCTTTTTTTCTGCTTATGTTTTCAAAAATGTTCCGGCTTTAAAAAAATGTTCTGGATTTGTAAAAATATTTTGGAATTTTCACAAATGTTCCAGAATATTAAAAAAATGTTCCAGCATATGAAAAAATGTCCCGGAATATGTCAGAATGTTTCGTAATTTGAAAATATGTTCCGGAATTTGAAAAGATGTTCCAGAATATGAAAATATGTTCCATAATATGAAAAAATGTGCCCGAATATAAAAACATATCTCGTAATTTGAAATAAATGTTTCAGAATTTCAAACAATGTTCAGGACTATGAAAAAATGTTCGGGAATTGTAAAAAATGTTCTAGATTTTTCATGCACGACATAAGTTTCAAAATATTTTTGGATTTTCAAAATAAGTTTCGGATTTTCAAAAAATGTTTGGGATTTTCCAAAATTGTTCTTCAATTTCAGAAAATATTTGTGTTATTATAAAAATGTTCTGGACTTTCAAAATATATACTGGGTTTCCAAAAAATATTCTTCAAATTCGGAAAAATGTTTCAGTTGTTTTTCAAAAAAATGTTCTGGATTTTCAAAAATTGTTATTCAAAGTCGATTTTTTTTTGATTTTTAGAAGGTGTTCTAGATGTTCAAAAAAAATGTTCTGGAGTTTCAAAAAATGTTTTGGATTTTCGAAAATGCTTTTCGAAAAATGTTCTTGTTTTTCGAAATTTATTCTCAAAGTTAGAAAAATGTTCGGATGTTGAAAAATTGTTCACGTTTATGAATTTGTTCAGGATGTGTCAAAACTGTTCTCATTTTAAAAATTTGTTCTCAATATATTAAAAAAGTTTGTGCGTTTAAAAACTTGTTCACACTTCCAAATTTATTCTCCTATTCAATTTTTTTTCTGAAAATTGAAAAAATGTTTGTGCTTTAAAGTTTATTCACGGTCCCAAATTTGTTCTGGCTTTTCAAAATTGTTGTTAGTTTTAAATTTTGTTCTCAAGAATCAAAAAATGTTTGTCTTTAGAACATTGTTCGCGTTTTCAAATTAGTTCTATATTTTAAAAATATTTCATGTTTTCAAAAAATAATTTAGGAAATTCAACGTTTGTATATTTTGGTAAAGAAAATAAAAAAGTAAAAACGGAGAGAAAAACGACCCAAAAAAAGAAAACAAATAAGCAGGAAAAGAATAAAGAAAGCTACAGGCGTTGTGCATCTACTGGGCGGGCTCAGTCGGGGGTCCCCCTGTGCGAAGCCCCGACTGGTTGCCGCAGTGAGCGGCGACTAGGAGCTCCCCCTATACAAAGCCAACCACGGAGCCAACATGGGGCCAGTAGTAAGGGCAATCCCTATTCATCCTTGTTATTGCAAACGAGCCCTCATTGGCGCATCTAGTTGGGCTTGGCCATCTTTCCTTCTTTTTTCTGCTGTAAAACAAGAAAATGCGTGCGCGGTAGCAAGCCGGCCAAACCAACCAGACGCCTTCACTTATGTGCTCCGTTACATCATTTTCACTCTTTTCATCTTATGTCATTTTTATATTTTCTATTTCGTTTTTATTCTGTTTTATTTTTTCGTTTTTCTTTTTTATTCAAAATCGGTTTTATTCGAATATTATATTTGTATTTTTGCTAAATTGAATGAATTTTGTTTTCCCATATTAATGATTTTTTTAAAATGATGAATTGTTTTCAAAATGAATGAACTTTTCAAAATTGATGAAATCTTTATGAAAATTGATGAATTTTTGAAAATTGAATGAACCTTTTTCAAATTGAACGAACTTTTTTATACTAAAAATACTCACTCCATCCTAAAATAAGTGACTCAATTTTGCACTAATTTTATACTAAAGTTAGTACAAAGTTGATCAACTTATTTTGGAAGGAGGGAGTATTTCTGAAAATCGCAATTTTTGAAAATTCAAATTTTTTCCTGAATTTTAGAAATACAAAAATTCAGAAAAATAAGGATGTGAAAAAATTCCTTTTTTTTTGAAAAACTGATCTCTAAATTTTTAAAAATCAAATAAATTAAAATTCTGAAATCTAAAAAATGTTTGAATTATTTTTGCAATCGTTCCATCCCTACTCGCTCAAGGGCGCTATAAAGGGATTAGACCAAGCGCCACCGCACATGTCTGAGAAGCGCGCACCCTCTTTTTTCTATTTTTTTGCCTTTTTTTTTATCTTGGTCAGTTTTATTATACAAGACTTATCTGGGTCTGTTTTTAAATTGCATTTTAATGTGAAAAGTTGATCCCAGATTAAATAAAGGGCACTGATATGCGTCGGCGCGTCGACCAAAACTTTCGGCCGGTCGCACGCGAGCCATCAGATCGAACCCTGCTTGACCGTCGGGTTGAGCCATGTAGCAAAAATCGTTGATGGTAGCAAAAACAAAAACTAAGCACTCATGTAGCAAATTTCGGTCGCGGATGCAGCAAAAATATGGTTGCAGCAAAATCATCATCGTCGTCGTCGTGACGTCGCAACACCGCTTTGATGGATGTAACAAAAAAGTTCGCCGGTAGTAGCAAAATGCAACTATGGTTGCAGCAAAAATTCGTCGCAGCCGTCGCTAGATTGCACGTACACCTTGATGGAAGTAGCAAAAAAGTTAGCCTAGCAAAATACAACTACGGTTGCAACTTCACTTGCTGGGCAGAGCCGATTGAAGCTTTCTCTCTCTATGGTTGAAACTTTTTTCAACAACGTTCGAAGCTTTTTTAAATGACGGTTGTAACACTTGTATACGCGCGAGCCCGACCATGGCACCAGGCAACGAGGACGACATGCGGAGGCTGGAACCGACGGAGCGGGCGGCTAACGGGGGCGGGCGGCTAACGGGGGCGGGCACCGGCGATGTGGACGGTCGACGGGGGCACGCATCAGTGATGCGGGCCGCAGCAGCGCAGGGGCGCAGGGGCCACCAGATCAGAGAGATCGAGCGGGTCGCACGCGACCGACCCGAACGTTCGGCCGGCGCACCGGATGTGAACATTTACCTTAAATAAAAGTTCACTACTAAAAAGGATCATGAAATGGAAACAATGTTCGCGAAATTTCAAATATTCATGATTTTTAGAAAGAAAATCATAAATTCAGAAAATACTCAATTCGATAAAAATAAAATAGAAAATGAAGTAAAATATAAATAGAAGGAAAATTGGAAAGCGTGAAGGAAAATTGGAAACTTCACAAAACCATGTAGAAGGTTTCGCATGCTCTTGAGAACCGGCTGAAAATTCCTCCTCGCGAATCGCGACCTCCGCTTATGGCTATGCGTGAAAAGATAGCTCTAGTGGGTGATTCCTGTTGAAGCATATCGTTCTATGAAAGTAAGAACAATTTGTGCCCGTGCTCCCGACAAGCTAATGTGATATGGCCAAGATGTAGTATGATATCTGTGATGTATGAGATGATTATGTTTTATAATAGTTATCGCGGCTAGCATGTCGATGAGTGCAACAACCGGCATGAGCCATAGGATTGTTTTTAATTTGTTTTATATCATTTTCTCTACTTTATTGCTATGAGTTACCAATAGTTGTAAAAGCAATAGTTGGCGAGACAATCACACGACGACACGATGATGGAGATCATGGTGTCATGCCGGTGACGATGGAGATCATGTCGGTGCTTTGAAGATGGAGATCAAAAGCACAAGATGATGATGGCCATACAGGTTACTTATTTTATTTGCATGTGATGTTTATCTATTATGCATCTTATTTAGCTTAGGACGACGGTAGCATTATAAGATGATCCCTTACTTAATTTCAAGATAAAATGTGTTCTCCCCAAGTATGCACCGTTGCGAAAGTTCATCGTTTCGAAGCACCTCGTGATGATTGGGTGTGATTGTGAAAGCACAGTTGCTCCCTAGGGTGGTTTTGATAATTGATCACAACATATGCATCATTGGACTAATGTGTTTTCAAAGTATATTTTAAAAAAGTTCAAAAGATGCTATGGATTAAGGTTTATGTGGAGATAGCCCTTGATGCAAGAAAGGAACAATATTGGCTCAAGATTCAAGCTAGAAGACTCTTCATTTTATATTTGTGAGAAAATAACTTTTGAGTCCATAGGAAAGCCAATACTATTAAAAGGGGGTGAGGTAGTAAAATGATCAAATGCTCAAAGTTAGCCACCAAAATACTCAGTCATTATTCCCACATATCCACTCTGTCAAGTTCCACATTCACAAATTTGGTGTCACCAACATTGCCACATCGGACTCACCAAGTTTGAACCTCACATAGAACCCTAGCCATTTCCACCAAATCGGTGCAACCGAAACTGCATCGGTGCCACCGAGTTCAGTGTGACCAACATTCTTTTACCAAGATACACAAAATCGGAATTTCCAAGTTTGAGTATCGGTGTCACCGAGTTTGGTCATCTAACCGTTAGTCACCTTTTCGGTGCCACCGAGTACTATATATCGGTCTCACCGAGATTCAAAGTTCACACCTTTAGTACTAGTCGGTACCAACGAGTTGTCCACTACGGTGTCATCGAGTTTGCACTTTTGTGTGTAACAGTTGGATTTTGGCTGCTGCCTATATATACCCCTTCACCCACCTCTCATTCGTCGGAGAAGCACTTAGAACACACACTTTATTTCCAGATCCATTTTCTGAGAGAGAACCACCTATTCATGTGTTGAGACCAAGATATTTCAATCCAATCATTTGAAACTTGATCTCTAGCCTCCCCAAACTGCTTTCCACCAAATCAACCTCTCCTACCCATTCATATTCTGTCATAGAGTGATTTGTGTTGAGGAGACTATCTTTAGAAGCACAAGAGCAAGGAGTTCATTGATCTACCCCATTTATTACCTTTTGGAGGGTGGTGCCTCCTAGATTGGTTAGGTGTCACTTGGGAGCCTCCTACTTCGTGTTGTGGAGTTGAACCAAGATGTTTGTAAGGGCAAGGAAATTGCCGAATTCGTGAAGATCTAAATTTAGTAAGGCTAGTCCTCCGTGGACGTAAGCCATGGTGGGATAGACAAGGCCGCTTCTTTGTGGACCCTCTGTGGACTCTCGCATCCGTTATCCTTCGTGGTTTGAAGTCTCCACTAACATGGACGTGCGATAGCGCCACCTATCGAAACCATGCCAAAAATCGCCATGTCAACCTCATGCGTTTGATCTCCCTACCTTACTCCTGTAGTTTACACTTTCATGTTTACTTTCCGCTGCTATACTATTAGAACTGCATGTGTAGGGTGTACTTGACTTGTTATAACTGTCGTAGCTGCCTCTAAAGTAAAATTGGGAAAAGGCAAAAAAATTATCTTGTCAAGTAGTCTAATCCCCCTCTAGACATACTTGTGATCCTACAAATAGACTCTTTGTTCACATACAACGGGTGTAAGCCAATTTTACACATGCAGAATACGTGGGTTAAACTCAAGGAGCCTAGCATCTACATACATGGCCTTGGAACACAGGACACCGAAAGGTCAAACATGAGTCCTATAGTAGATATGATCAACATGGAGATGTTTACCATTGAAACCACCTCATCTCACGTGATAATCGGACTTGGGTTGGTGAATTTGGATCATGTCACACCTAGACAACGTGAGGGATATTGATTTAAGTGGGAGTTCATTAGTAATTTGGCTAACTAAACTAATTATCATGAAATATAGTCAAAATATCTTTGAAAATTAGGTTGTAGATCAATAGCTCACGCTATAGCTCCCCTAAATTTTTTGATACATTCCTAGAGAAAACTAAGTTGGAAGATGATGGTGGAAAACATGCGGACAGGGTTTGTAATATGAGGAGTGTCCTCGTTGCTACACAAAAGGCTTGTGTCCTTGATGCACTGCTTGGTGTGCCACCCCCTCAAGCATCGACTGGGTATGTTGTGAACATCTGTCAGGCACGTTCTGATGACCACTCGATAGTTCGGTGTGCCATGATTTATGGCTTAGAATCGGGACTCCAAAACGTTTTGAGCACCATAGAGCAAAACTACTGAGTCGGTGAGCATGTGCCCAAAATGTCTGGGTGCGACAATCGCTTGAATCAAGCGCGTGTTAATCTTCCAGATAAGATAGTGATAGAGAGAGTCCTCGGGTCACTTCCACCAAGCTATACGAGATTTTTTATGAAATATAACGTGAAAGGGATGGATAATACAATCCCCGAGCTATTCACGATGTTTTACAACGCGGAGGTAGAAATCAAGATGGATCATCAAGGGTTGATGGTTAATAAGACCACTAGTTTCAAGGAGGGCAAGGGAAAGAAAGGAAACTTCAAGAATGGCAAGCCAGTTGTCACTCGAGTGAAGAAACCCAAGGTTGGACCCAAACCCAAGAATGACTGCTTCTAATGTGAGGGAAACCGTCACTAGAAGCGGATCTGCCCGAATACTTGGCAGATAAAAAGGCTGGCAACGTCAACAAAAGTATATTTTATATGTTGGAAATATGCCCTAGAGGCAATAATAAATTGATTATATTTCCTTGTTCATGATAATCATTTATTATCCATGCTAGAATTGTATTTATTGGAAACTCTAATACATGTGTGGATACATAGACAACACTGTCCCTAGTGAGCCTTTGAAGGACTAGCTCGTTGATCAAAGATAGTCAAGGTATCAGGTCCATAGACATGAGATCTCGTTTGATAACGGGATCACATAATTAGAAGAATGATGTGATGGACAAGACCCAAACTATGAACATACCATATGACCGTGTCTGTTAATTGCTATTGTTTTCTGCATGTCAACGTATCTGTTCCTATGACCATGAGATCATGCAACTCCCGGACACTGGAGGAATACCTGGTGTGTACCAAATGTCACAACATAACTGGATGACTATAAAGGTGCTCTACAGGTATCTCCGAAGGTGTCTGTTGGGTTCGCATGGATCAAGATGAGATTTGTCACTCTGTGTGACGGAGAGGTATCTCGGGGCCCACTCGGTAATACAACATCATAATAAGCCTTGCAAGCAATGTGACTAAGGAGTTAGTCACGGGATCTTGTATTACAAAACGAGTAAAGAGAATTGCGAGCAACGATATTGAACTAGGTATAGAGATACCAACGATCGAGTCTCGGGAAAGTAACATACCGATGGACAAAGGGAATCGTATACGGGATTAACTGAATCCTTTACACAGAGGTTCGATCGATAAAGATCTTCGTAGAATATGTAGGATCCAATATGGGTATCTAGGCCCTGCTATTGGTTATTGACCGGAGAATGTCTCAGGTCATGTCTCATAGTTCTCGAACCCGAAGGGTCTGGACACTTAAGGTTCGATGACGTTTCGGTATAGTTGAGTTATGATGTCGGTGATCGAAGGTTGTTTAGTATCTCGGATGAGATCTTGGATGTCATGAGGAGCTCCGGAATGGTCCGAAGGTAAATATTGATATATAGGAAAGCGGTATTTGGATACCAGAAAGTTTCGGGAATTTCTGGTAATGTAGCGGGAGTGACGAATGGGTTGGGGGGGTCCACCAGGT
Source organism: Hordeum vulgare subsp. vulgare (assembly GCF_904849725.1). Taxonomy (NCBI): domain Eukaryota; kingdom Viridiplantae; phylum Streptophyta; class Magnoliopsida; order Poales; family Poaceae; genus Hordeum; species Hordeum vulgare. Next base: position 581,002,103 of record NC_058521.1, read on the forward strand.
GGTCCCACCCACCCCAAATGGTCTCATGGGATGTGGGAGGTCGTGGACAAGCCCCTAGTGTGTTGGTTGAGCCCGCCCACCAAGTCCGAATGCGGATAGGAGGTAGGAAGGAAAGAAACCCAAGTGAGGAAGGGAGGAATTCTACTAGGATTAGGATTGGATGTGGACTCTTCCACCTCCTCCACTTCGGCCGAACCCTTTGAGGGTTTTGAGGCTGCCTCCTCTCCTCCCTCCCTCCTATATATACTAGAGGATTTGAGGGCAACCCTAACCCTAATAAGCCACGTGATGCCCTCTTTCTCTCTAGATCATTTTCTCCTCTAGATTAGTTTAGCACAGCTTAGCGAAGCCGTGCTAGATTAGTTAACCACCACCAATACCACACCGCCGTGCTGGAGAAATCATCTACCTCTCCGCCTCTCTTGCTGTATCAAGAAGGTGGAGATCATCATCGAGCTGTACGTGTGTTGAGCGCGTAGGTGACGTCTGTTTGGCACTAGACCGGGAAGAACCGTGATGAGATCGCGGGACGAATCGTGATGGGATCGCAGGATGGATCGTGGTTGGATCGCGAAGACGTACGACTACATCAACTGCGTTATATACACTTTCTCTTATCGATCTACAAGGGTATGTAGATGCAGTCTCTCCTCTGGTAGATGGTCATTGATACGTCTCAAACGTATATATAATTTTTGATGGTTTCATGCTGTTATCTTGTCAACTTTGGATGTTTTATTTACCTTTTATATCTTTTTTGGGACTAACTTATTAATTCAGTGCCAAGTGTCAGTTCTTGTTTTTTTTTGTGTTTTTGACTCTTTTCAGATCTGATTTTGGAACAGAGTCCAAACGGAATAAAATCCCCGAAATGAATTTTTCCAGAACAGAAGAATATCGGGGGACTTGAGGGCCAAGGTAGGAGGCTGATCGCGCAATCTCTGGCGTTAACTAGACGAATGCTTATAACAACAAACCTTCTCCTACGACGACACCAGAAGAATGCTGATAGCACTTCCCGGCAATGAAAGTGGAAGAATGTTGTTGATGGACCACCAGCGCATGGGTTCGCAGCAGTTTTCGAGGGTATAGTATTGGACCCAAATTTGTAGATCACCTGAAGGAGGTGAGAGAATACTCTCGAGTATTAGCAGCTGAATTTGTCGGATTCAACCACACCTGAAAGATTAGTATCTGCAAGCACAGTAGTAACAACAAAGTAGTATGACAAACTCGTAGGCAATGGGTCGGTGATTTGTTTGGATGATATTCATCATGCAACAACTATAACACGAAGAGATATGTGGCTAGCTCCCGTTCGTCAATGTGATGTAGGCATGCATTCCGTGTGTCGTCATACGTGCTTAGGGAAAAGAACTTGCATGACATCTATTGTCCATCCCTCCCGTGGCAGTGCGGTCCAAAAGGAAACTACGGGATATTAAGGTTCTCCTTTTAATTAAGAACCGGACCAACGCATTAGCACTTGGTAAACACATGAACTCCTCAAACTATGGTCATCACCGGGAGTGGTTCCGGTTATTGTCACTCCGGGGTTGCCGGATCATAACACATAGTAGGTAACTACAACTTGCAAGATCGGATCTAAAACACACATATATTGGTGACAACATAATAATTTCAGATCTGAAATCATGGCACTCGGGCCCTAGTGACAAGCATTAAGCATGGCAAAGTAGTAGCAACATCAATCTCAGAACATAGTGTATACTAGGGATCAATCCCCATCAAAACTAACTCGATTACATGATTGATCTCATCCTACTCATCACCGCCCAGCGAGCCTACGAATAGATTACTCATGAACGACGAAGAGCTTCATGGAATTGGAGAGGGAAGAAGGTTGATGATGACAATGGCGACGATTTTCCCTCTCCGGAGCCCAAGACGGACTCCAGATCTGCCCTCCAGATGAAGAACAGGTGGTGGCGGCGCCTCCGTATCGAAAACGCGACGAAAACTTCTCTTTTTTGTTTTTTCTCGGACGAAAGACAACTTATAGAGCTGGAGTTGGGGGCGGCAGGTGCCTGTGGCCCCCACAAGCCTGCCCACCGCCACCAGGGGGTGGTGGCGGAGCAGGGGCTTGTGGCCCACTGGCCCACCCCCTGAGGTGGAACTTGGCGCAGATATTTTTGATATTTTCCAAAACTGCTCCCCGTAAATTTTCAGGACGTTTGGAGAACTTTGATTTCTGCACAAAAATAACACCAAGGCAATTCTGCTGAAAACAGCGTCAGTCCAGGTTAGTTCCATTCAAATCATGCAAATTATAGTCCAAAACAAGGGCAAAAGAGTTTGGAAAAGTAGATACGTTGGAGACGTATCAGAGGCCCACATGGAGCCCACAAGCCCTGACGCCGCGGCCAGGGGGCCCGCGGCGACCAGGCTTGTGGCCTCCCTGGCGCTTCCCTGCCCTAGCTCTTTGGCCTATATGTTCCCTAAAATCCCAGAAAAAATCAGGGCGTCCACGAAACCACTTTTCCGCCCCCGCAAGCTTCCGTTTCCGCGAGATCTCATCTGGAGACCCTTCCCGCTGCCCTGCCGGAGGGGACTTTGGAGTTGGAGGGCTTCTACATCAACGTCATCGCCTCACCAATGACTCGTGAGTAGTCCACTTCAGACCTACGGGTCCGTAGTTAGTACCTAGATGGCTTCTTCTCTCTCTTGGATCTTCAATACAAAGTTCTCCATGATCTTCATGGAGATCTATCCGATGTAATCCTCTTTGGCGGTGTGTTTGTCGAGATCCGATGAATTGTGGATTTGTGATGAGATTATCTATGAATTATATTTGAGTCTTTGCTGATTTCTTATATGCATGATTTGATATCCTTGTAAGTCTCTCCGAGTCTTGGATTTTGTTTGGCCAACTAGATCTATGATTCTTGCAATCGGAGAAGTGCTTGGTTTTGGGTTCATACCGTGTGGTGACCTTTCCCAGTGACAGAAGGGGCAGCAAGGCACACATCGTGTTGTTGCCATCAAGGGTAACAAGATGGGCTTTCATCATAGATTTGAGATTGTCCATCTACATCATGTCATCTTGCTTAAGGCGTTACTCTGTTCTTATGAACTCAATACACTAGATGCATGCTGGATAGCGGTCGATGTGTGGAGTAATAGTAGTAGATGCAGAAAGTATCGGTCTACTTGTTTTGGACGTGATGCCTATAGATATGATCATTGCCATAGATAACGTCATGACTTTGCGCGGTTCTATCAATTGCTCGACAGTAATTCGTTCACCCACCGTCTACTTGCTTTCATGAGAGAAGCCACTAGTGAACACTACGGCCCTCGGGTCTATTCACAACTATCGTCTCCACTTTTACTTTTACTTTGCTTTGTTTCCTTTTTGCTTTCAGTTCTCACTTTGCAAACAATCTATAAGGGATTGGCAACCCCTTCATAGCGTTGGGTGCAAACTCTTTGTGTTTGTGCAGGTACTTGTGACTTGACGCGATCCTCCTACTGGATTGATACCTTGGTTCTCAAACTGAGGGAAATACTTACCGCCGCTGTGCTACATCACCCTTTCCTCTTCAAGGGAACACCAACGCAAGGCTCCAAGGCCGTGGGGAAATCCTTTGCATATTTGCCAAGGAAGTTCCTATAGGCGTAGCCCGTAGCAGAAGGATTCCTGGCGCCGTTGCCAGGGAAGGTCTTTTGTTGCCGTAGCAGTCATCACTATGAATAGATCTTGTGTGCACGTAGGAAATTTTTGTTTCTCATACGATGTTCCCCAACAATGGTATCCGAGCTAGGTCTATGCACAGATGGCATCTTGAGTAGAACACAAATGAGTTTGTGGGTGTTGATGTTCAGATTGCTGCCCTCCTTAGAATTTTCTTGATTCGGCGGCATTGTTGGATGAAGCGGCCCGGACCAACATTACTCGTACGTTTATGAGAGACCGGTTTCATCGACTAACATGCAACTTGTTGCATAAAGATGACTAGCGGGTGTATGTGTCTCCAATTTTAGTTGAATCGGATTTTACAAAGGCGGTCCTTGGAGAAGGTTAAATAGAAACTTGTATATCACAGTTGTGGTTTTGCGTAAGTAAGATGCAATCATACTATATACCCATAGCAGCCACATAAAACAAGCAACAACAAATTAGAGGACGTCTAACTTGTTTTTGCAGGGTATGCGTGTGATGTGATATGGCCAAAGACATGAGATGATATATTTGATGTATGAAATGATCATGTTGTAATAGTTAAATATCGACTTGCACGTCGACGCTACGGCAACCGACATGAGCCATAGGGTTGTCTTTAATTATTTTTGCGCCCGGTGATGCTTTACTTTATCGCTAGTTCAGTAGCTTTAGTAGTAACAACATAGGTGGCGCCACAACCTCGATGGCAGCACAATGATGGAGATCATGGTGTGGCGCCGGTGACGATGGAGACCATGTCGGTACTTTGGTGATGGAGATCAAGAAGCACAAGTTCATGGGCATATCATGTCACTTATGATTTGCATGTGATGTTAATCCTTTTATGCACCTTATTTTAGTTAGGAAGACGGTAGCATTGTGAGGTGATCCCTCACTAAAATTTCAAGATAAAATTGTGTTCTCCCCGAGTGTGCACCATTGCGATAGTTCGTCATTTCGAGACACCACGTAATGATCGGGTGTGATAGACTCTACGTTCACATTCAATAGGTGCAAAACAGTTGCACATGCGGAACACTCGGGTTAAACTTGACGAGCCTAGCATGTACAGACATGGCCTCGGAACACAAGAGACCGAAAGGTCGAACATGAGTCATATAGTAGATATGATCAACATAGAGATGTTCACCATTGAAGCTAACTCAACTCGCGTGATGATCGGACTTGAGTTAGTGAATTTGGATCATGTGTCACTCGAATGACTAGAGGGATGTCAATTTGAGTGGGAGTTATTAAGTAATATGATTAATTGAACTTATTATCATGAACATAGTCAACATGTCTTTGCAAATTATGTTGTAGCTTGCGTTGTAGCTCCACTGTTTTTGATATGTTTCTAGAGAAATCTTAGTTGAAAGATGATAGTAGCAATTATGCGGACTAGGTCCGTAAACTGAGGATTGTCCTCATTGCTGCATAGAAGGCTTATGTCCTTAATGCACCGCTCGGTGTCCTACCCCCCGAGCGACGTCTGTGGATGATCCGAACATCCGACATACACGTTTTTATGACTACGTGATCGTTCAGTGTGTAATGCTTAACATCTTATAATTGAGGTGCCCAAGACGTTTTTGAATGTCACGGAACATATAAGATGTTCCAAGAGCTGAGATTTGGATTTCAGGCTCGTGCCCATGTTGAGAGGTATGAGACCTCTGACGAGATTCTATGTCTACAAAGTAAGGGAGAAAAGCTCAATCATTGAGCATTTGCTCAGATTGTCTGAGTACTACAATCGCTTGAATCGAGTGGGAGTTGATCTTCCAGTTAAGATATTGATTGGCATAGTTCTCCAAAGTCACTGCCACCAAGCTACCGGAGCTTCGTGATGAATTATCGCATATCAGGGATACACAATATGATCTGTGAGTTATTCGCGATATTTGACAGTGCGAAAGTAGAAATCAAGTAGGAGCATCAATTGTTGATGGTTAGTAAAACCACTAGTTTCAAGAAGGGCAAGGGAAAAAGGGATACTTCATGAATGACAACCTTGTTGCCGCTCTAGTAAAGAAACCCAAGGTTGAACGCAAACTCGATGCTAAGTGCTTCTGTGATGAGGGGAACGATGAGTGAAGCGAAACTACCCAAGGTACTTGGTAGATAAGAAGGCTGGCAAAGTCATTGAATGTATATTGGATATACGTGATGTTGATGTGTACCTTGCTAGTACTCCTAGTAGCACTAGGTTATTAGACACCGGTTCAGTTGCTAAGTGTTAGTAACTCGAAATTATAGCTACAGAATAAACGGATACTAGCAAGGGTGAGGTGACGATGTGTGTTGGAAGTAATTCCAAGGTTGATGTGATCAAACATCGCACGCTCCCTCTACCACCGGGATTAGTGTTGAACATATATAATTGTTATTTGGTGTTTGCGTTGAGCATAGACATGATTAGATTGTGTTTATCGCAATATGCTTATTCATTTAAAGATAATAATGGTTACTCTGTTTACTTGAATAATACCTTCAATGGTCTTGCACCTAAAATGAATGGTTTATTGAATCACGGTCGTAGTGATACACATGTTCATAATATTGATGCCAAAAGATACAAAGTAGTAATGATAGTACCACTTACTTGTGGCACTACCGCTTGAGTCATATTGGTGTAAAACGCATGAAAAAGCTCCATCTTGATGGATCTTTTGACTCACTCGTTTTTGAATCATTTGAGACATGCGAACCATGTATATTCATGTAAATGCATGAAGAAATTCCATGCAGATGGATTGTTTAGACTCACTTGATTTTGAATCACTTGAGACAAGCAAATCATGCCGCATGGGCAAGATGATTGAAGGCCTCATTTTCCATGAGATGGAACGAGCAAGTGACTTGTTGGAAATAATACATTTTGATGTATGTAGTCCAATGAGTGTCGAGGCACGCAGTGGATATCATTATGTTATTACTTAACTGATGATTTGAGTAGATACCAGTGTATTTGCTTGATGAATTACAAGTCTGAAATATTGAAAAGTTCAAGCAATTTCAGAGTGAAGTTGTATATCGTCGTGACAAGAGGATAATATGTCTATGATATGATCGTGGAGGTAAATATATATATGAGTTGTGATTTTGGTAAAACTTTAAGACAATGTGAAAATTGTTTCACAATTCATGCCACCTAGAACACCATAGTGTGATGGTGTGTCCGAACGTCATAGTCGCACCCTATTGGATATGGTGCATACTATGATGTCTCATATCGAATTACAACTATCGTTTTTGGGTTAGGTATTAGAGACAAACACATTCACTTTAAATGGGGCACCACGTAATTCTATTGAGATCACACCGTATGAACTATGGTTTGGAGAAACCTAAGTTGTCGTTTCTTAAAAGTTCGGGGCTGCGACGCTTATGTGAAAAAGTTTCAGCGTGTTAAGTTCGAACCCAAAGAGGATACATGCATCTTCGTAGGATACCTAAAACAGTTGGGAATACCTCCTATCTCAGATCCAAAAGCAAAGTGTTTGTTCCCAGAAAAGGGTCCTTTCTTGAGGAAGAGTTCTCTCGAAAGACTTGAGTGGGAGGATGGTAGAACTTGATAAGGTTACTGAACCATCACTTCAACTAGAGAGTAGAAGGGCACAGTAAATTGTTCCTGTGGCTCCTACACTAGTTGAAGTGGATGCTGATGATGGTGATCATAAAGCTTCAGATCAAGTTACTATAAAACCTCGTAGGTCAACAAGGACGCGTACTGCTTTAGAGTGGTACAATAAACCTGTCTTGGAGGTCATGTTGCTGGTCAACAATGAACCTACGAGCTATGGAGAAGCGATGGTGGGCCTGGATTCCGACGAATGGCTGAAGGCCATGAAATCTGACACAGGATCGATGTATGAAAACAAAATGTAGACTTTGGAAGAACTACTTGATGGTCGTAAGGCTATTAAAGTAGAAGTGGATCTTTAAAAGGAAGAAGGACGATGATGGTAAATGTCACCATTAAAAAAGCTCGACTTGTCGCAAAGATGTTTCCGACAAGTTCAAGGAGTTGACTACGATGATACTTTCTCACCAGTAGCGATGCTAAAGTCTGTTGGAATTATGTCAGCAGTTGCTGCATTGTTTATGATGAAATCTTGCGGATAGGATGTCAAAATATTGTTTCCTCGATGGTTTTCCTTAAGGAAAGGTTGTATGTGATACAACCTAAAGGTTTTGTCAATCCTAAGGATGCTAACAAGTATGCAAGCTCCAGTGATCCTTCTATGGACTGGAGCAAGCATCTCGATGTTGGAATACACGCTTTGATGAGATGATCAAAGCTTTTGGTTTTATACAAAGTTTATGAGAAACTTGTATTTCCAAGAAAGTGAGTGGGAGCACTATAGAATTTCTTATGAGTATATGTGGTTGATATATTGTTCATCCGAAATGATGTAGAAATTCTAGGAAGCATATAAGGTTGTTAGAAAAGTATTTTCAAGGGAAAACCTAAAATAAGCCTACTTGAACATTGAGCATCAAGATCTATGGAGATAGATCAAGACGCTTGATAAAACTTTCGATGAATGCATACCTTGACAAGTTTTGAAGGAGTTCAAAGTAGATCGGTCAAAGAAGGAGTTCTTGGATGTGTTGTACACGTGTGAAATTTGAGTAAGACTCAAAGCTCGACCACGGCAGAAAAAAGAGAAAGGACAAAGGTCATCTCATATGCCTTAGCCGTAGGCTCTAAAGTATGTCATGATGTGTACCACACGTGATGAGTGCCTTGCCATGAGTTTGTCACGGGGTACAAGAGTGATCCAGGAATGGATCATTGGATAGCGGTCAGAGTTATCCTTAGTAACTAGTGGACTAAGGAATTTTTCTCAATTATGGAGGTGATAAAAGAATTCATCATAAAGGGTTACGTCGATGCAAGCTTTGACACTAATCCGGATAACTCTAAGTAGTAAACCGGATTCGTATAGTGGAGTAGTTGTTTGGAATTGTTCCAAGTGAAGCGTCGTAGAAGGATCTACAGTATGACATGGAGATTTGTGAAGTACACACGGATCTGAATGTTTTGGATCCATTGACTAAAAACCTCTCTCACAAGCAAGACATGATCAAACCCCAGAGCTGTATGGGTGTTAGATTCATTGCAATGACAAAGTGATGTGAACTAGATTATTGACTCTAGTGCAAGTGGGAGACTATTGGTATATGCCCTAGATGCAATACTAAATTGGTTATATTTCCTTGTTCATGATAATTTTTATTATCCATGCTAGAATTGTATTGATTGGAAACTCAAATAGATGTGTGGATACATAGACAACACATTGTCCCTAGTGAGCCTCTGAAGGACTAGCTCATTGATCAAAGATGGTCAAAGTTTCCTGGGCATATACATGAGATGTAGTTTGATAACGGGATCACATCATTAGGAGAATGATGTGATGGATGATACGTCTCAAACGTATCTATATTTTTGATGTTTTCATGCTGTTATCTTGCCTTCTTTGTATGTTTTATCTACCTTTTATATCTTTTAGGGACAAACTTATTAATTCAGTGCCAAGTGCCAGTTCCTGTTTTTTCCGTGTTTCTGACTCTTTTCAGATCTGATTTTGGAATGAAGTCCAAACGGAAGAAAAACCCCGAAATGATTTTTTCCCGAATGGAAGAAGTCCACGGGGCTTTTGGGCCAAGCCAGGTGGGCTCCAGGGAGCCCACAAGCCCCCACTCTGCCACCAGGGGAGGCGGCGGTGGGCAGGCTTGTGGCCTCCCTGGCCGTCCCCTGACCTAGATCTTTGGCCTATAACTTCCCAAATATTCCGCAAAAAATCATGGGAGCCTCGAAAATACTTTTCCGCTGCCGCAAGCTTCCGTTTCCGCGAGATCTCATCTGGAGACCCTTCCCGGCGCCCTGCCGGAGGGGACTTTGGAGTTGGAGGGCTTCTTCATCATCATCATCGCCCCTCCAATGACTCGTGAGTAGTTCACTTCAGACCTACGGGTCCGTAGTTAGTAGCTAGATGGCTTCTTCTCTCTCTTGGATCTTCAATACAAAGTTCTCCATGATATTCATGGAGATCTATCCGATGTAATCTTCTTTGGCGGTGTGTTTGTCAAGATCCAATGAATTGTGGACTTGTGATCAGATTATCTATGATATATATTTGAGTCTTTGCTGATTTCTTATATGCATGATTTGATATCCTTGTAAGTCTCTCCAAGTCTTGGGTTTTGTTTGGCCAACTAGATCTATGATTCTTGCAATGGGAGAAGTGCTTGGTTTTGGGTTCTGCCATGTGGTGACCTTTCCCAGTGGTAGTAGGGGCAGCAAGGCACACATCAAGCAGTTGCCATCAAGGGTAAAAAGATGGGGGTTTTATCATTGGTTTGAGATTATCCCTCTACATCATGTCATCTTGCTTAAGGCGTTACTCTGTTCTTATGGACTTAATACACTAGATGCATGCTGGATAGCGGTCGACGTGTGGAGTAATAGTAGTAGATGCAGAAAGTATCGGTCTACTTGTTTCGGACGTGATGCCTATAGAAATAATCATTGCATAGATATCGTCACAACTCTGCACAGTTCTATCAATTGCTCGACAGTAATTTGTTCACCCACCGTCTACTTGCTTTCATGAGAGAAGCCACTAGTAAACACTACGGCCCCCGGGTCTATTCACATCCATCGTTTACAACTCCGCTTTTACTTTGCTTTGTTACTTTGTTGCTTTCAGTTCTCACTTGGCAAACAATCTATAAGGGATTGACAACCCCTTCATAGCGTTGGGTGCAAGTTTTTGTGTTTGTGCATGATCTTGAGATACTCCTCCGCCGGATTGATACCTTGGTTCTCAAACTTAGGGAAATACTTAGCCGCTGTTCTACATCATCCTCTCCGCTTCGAGGGAATACCAACGCAGAAGGATTCCTGGTGTCGTCAACGTGCCCATTTCTGGCGCCACCGGAAGGTCTTTTTTGCAGTAGCATAATGGACATCAGAAGCATTTCTGGCGCAGTTGTCGGGGATACATAGCAAACATCAGAAGTGTTTCTGGCGCCATTGCCGGGGAGGAGAAATCAAGATCTATCCAAGTAGGTCTCACAAACTCTTCTCTTGCATTTACTTTTGTTGCCAGTTGCCTCTCGTTTTTCTCTCCCCCACTTCACATTTTCCGTTTTCATTCACCTTTCTCTTTCGCCGTTTTCTTTTGCCTTTGCCGTTCCCTTTTGCCCTTCTGCTCTTAGGTTTGTTCGTGAGAGACCTTTCCTCATGGCCAAACTAAACTATTTAAGAAAATTGGAAGAGATTGAAACTAACGTCAAAAGTTTCATGTCTTCTCAGTCTGACCAAAATAGTTACTTCCGTAGGGAATTAAAAGAGCAAAATTCCTTGTTGGTCTGTTTGAATAAAGAGATTGATGATATGGCCAATGATTTCCTTGCACTTAGTTCTCAGTTTGCTCACCTGGAAAAATTGGTGGGCCAAATTTCTGACAAGCATGCTACCTTAGTCAATAAGATGGCAGCTAAACCTAAAATTAGTGATGCAAATCACAAAGATCTTAAAGTGCTTGGTGTGTCTCCTCTTGAATCTTTGTTTTCGCATGTCAAACCTACTTATGGAGGGGCTGGATACGAATTCACTTTGGTTGAAAAACGCCCCGATGATTCGGGGTCCACCTATCTTGATGATAAAGGTGTGGAGAGTGGAGTAGAAGAAGTCAAAATTTTGGGTAGTAATGAAACTCCCACTTTGGATTTCAAGGAATTCAATTATGATAATTGCTCCTTGTTTGAATGCATTTCTTTGATGCAATCCATTGCAAACTCTCCACATGCTTATAGCCAAAGCAAAGCCTTTACCGCGCATATCGTAGATGCTATGATGAAATCTCTTGAAGAGAAGCTTGAACTAGAAGTCTCTATACCTAGAAAACTTCATGATGAGTGGGAACCTACTATCAAAATCAAGATCAAAAACTATGAGTGCAATGCTTTGTGTGATTTGGGTGCTAGTGTTTCCGCGATTCCAAAGTCTTTATGTGATATTCTCGGTTTTCATGAGATTGAAGAGTGTTCTCTTAATTTGCATCTTGCGGATTCTACTGTCAAGAAGCCCATGGGGAGGATCAATGATGTTCTTATTGTTGCAAATAAGAACTATGTACCCGTGGATTTCATTGTACTTGAAATAGATTGCAATCCTTCATGTCCCATTATTCTTGGTAGACCTTTCCTAAGGACTATTGGTGCTATCATCGATATGAAGGAAGGGAATATTAGATTTCAATTTCCTTTAAAGAATGGCATGGAGCACTTTCCTAGAAAGAAAATAAGATTGCCTTATGAATCTATGATGAGGGCTACCTATGGTTTGAGTACCAAAGATGACTATACGTGATTCCATCGCTTTCGCCTAGCTAAGGGCGTTAAACAAAAGCGCTTGTTGGGAGGCAACCCAACGAATCTATCCTTTTTCTTTCTGTTTTGTGTTTTCAACACTTTCATAATTCTGTTATGATTGTGTTTTTTGTGTTTATTTTTGCGTTTGTGCCAAGCAAAACCGTTATGATTAGTCTTGAGGATGATCATTTGGTCATGCTGGAAAAGACAGAATTTTCTGCTCACGAAAAGATTTTTTTTTCTGTAAGAGATTTTGAGTTGATTCTTTTTGCTGCTGATTGCTACGAAAATTCTTCAGACTTTCGTAATTGTTCAGAATTGTTGAAGTACCAGAGGTATACGAAACATACAGATTGCTACAGACTGGTCTGCTATTAACAGATTCTGTTTTTGTTGTGTTATTTGCTTATTTTGATGAAACTATGGATAGTATCGGGGGGTATTAGCCATGGCAGATTGAAATTAAGGCAACCCAACATCAGCACAAGTAGAATTTAAGTTTGCTACAGTACCTAAGGAAGTGGTGGTTTGCTTTCTTGTACTAATGTTATCACGAGTTTCTGTTTAAGTTTCGTGTTGTGAAGTTTTCAAGTTTTGGGTGAAGTTCTTATGGACAAAGAGATAAAGAGTGGCAAGAGCTCAAGCTTGGGGATGCCCAAGTCACCCCAAGAGATTCAAGGATGCCGTAAAAGCCTAAGCTTGGGGATGCCCCGGGAAGGCATCCCCTCTCTCGTCTTCAATCCATCGGTAACGTTACTTGGGGCTATATTTTTATTCACCACATGTTATGTGTTTTTGCTTGGAGCGTCTTGTATCGTAGGAGTCTTTTAATTTTGTTGTGTCACAATCATCCTTGCTGCACACCTAGAGAGAGACATGCACACACCGTGATTTTGTCGAACTTCACTTATATCTTTTGGTAGACAATTCAGCTCACATGTGCTTCACTTATATCTTTTGAGCTAGATACTTTTGCTCTATGTGCTTCACTTATATCTTTTAGATCATAGCGGTGCGTGGCTTGGTAGTTGATCTATGCTTTGAAAGTAGTCTCAAAAGGGGTAGTTATGCAAAGGGATACGAAAACTTCCACCTTCATGTGCATTGAATAGTTAGAGAAGCTTGATTCATCTCAATTAGTTTTGAGTTGTGGTTATGGTAATATTGAAGTCATGATAGTAAGGTGTTGTGGATCTAGAACTACTTTTGTTGAAGTTAGTGATTCCCGTAGCATGCACGTATGGTGAACCGCTATGTGATGAAATCTGAGCATGATTAGTCTATTGATTGTCATCCTTTGCGTGGCGGTCGGGATCGCGCGATGGTTTATACCTACCAACCCTTCCCCTAGGAGTATGTGTTGAATACTTTGTTTCGATTACTAATAAAACTTTTGCAACAAGTACATGAGTTCTTCATGACTAATGTTGAGTCCATGGTTTAGATGCACTTTCACCTTCCACCATCACTATCTTGTTAGTGTCGCGCAACTTTCGCCGGTGCACAAAACTCACCATTAGCCTCCCTCAAAACAGCCACCATACCTACCTACTATGGCTTTTTCAAAGTCATTCCGAGATATATTGCCATGCAACTACCACCATGACATGTGCCACCAAGTCTACATTGCCTTTGCATGACTGTAAGATAGCTAGCATGATGTTTCCATTGATGTCTATGCCATGCTAGATCATAGCCACGGTACACTACCGAAGGCATTCCATATAGAGTCATCGTTACTCTAAGTTTTGAGTTGAAAGTGTGATGATCATCATTATTGGAGCATTGTCCCATGTGAGGAAATAAAAGAGGCCAAAGAAGCCCATAAAAAAAGAGGCCAAAGAGCCCACCAAAAAAGAGAGAGAAAAAGAGAGAAGGGACAATGCTAGCACCTTTTTCCACACTTGTGCATACTAAGCACCATGATCTTCATGATTGAGAGTCTCTCGTTTTGTCACCGCCATATAGCTAGTGGGAAATTTTCATTATATAACTTGGCTTGTATATTCCAATGATAGGCTTCCTCAAAATTGCCTTAGGTCTTCGTGAGCAAGCAAGTTGGATGCACACCCACTAGTTTACTTTAAGAGCTTTCACATACTTGTAGCTCTAGTGCATCATTTGTATGGCAATCCCTACTCATTCACATTGATATCTATTGATGAGCATCTCCACAGCTCATTGATATGCCTAGTTAATGTGACTATCTTCTCCTTTTTGTCTTGTAACCTCCACCACATTCCACACCATCTATAGTGCTATAACCATGGCTCACGCTCATGTATTGCGTGAGAGTTGAAAATGTTCGAGAAAGCAAAGGTGTGAAACAATTACTTGGCAAATACCGGGGTTGTGCATGATTTTAATTCGTTGTGCAATGATGATAGAGCATAGCGAGACTATATGCTTTTGTAGGGACAACTTTCTTTTGGCCTTGTTATTTTGAAAGTTCATGATTACTTTGCTAGTTTGCTTGAATTATTATTGTTTCCACGTCAATAGCAAACTATTGTTTTGAATCTAATGGATCTGAACATTCACGTCACATAAGAGGAATTACAAAGGACACCTATGCTAGGTAGCATGAAAACATCAAAAATTCATTCTTATCACTTCCCTACTCGAGGACGAGCAAGAGTTAAGCTTGGGGATGCTTGATACGTCTCAAACGTATCTATAATTTTTGATGTTTTCACGTTGTTATCTTGCCTTCTTTGTATGTTTTATGTACCTTTTCATATCTTTTTGGTACTAACTTATTAATTCAGTGCCAAGTGCCACTTCCTGTTTTTTCCGTGTTTTTGACTCTTTTCAGATCTGATTTTGGAACGGAGTCCAAATGGAAGAAAAACCCCGAAATGATTTTTTCCCGAACGGAAGAAGTCCAGGGGGCTTTTGGGCCAAGCCAGGTGGGTTCCAGGGAGCCCACATGCCCCCACTCCGCCACCAGGGGGGAGGCGGCGGTGGGCAGGCTTGTGGCCTCCCTGGCCGCCCCCTGACCTAGATCTTTGGCCATAAATTCCCAAATATTCCGCAAAAAATCAGGGGAGCCTTGAAAATACTTTTTCGCCGCCGCAAGCTTCCGTTTCCGCGAGATCTCATCTGGAGACCCTTCCCGGCGCCATGCCGGAGGGGACTTTGGAGTTGGAGGGCTTCTTCATCATCATCATCGCCCCTCCAATGACTCGTGAGTAGTTCACTTCAGACCTACGGGTCCGTAGTTAGTAGCTAGATGGCTTCTTCTCTCTCTTGGATCTTCAATACAAAGTTCTCCATGATCTTCATGGAGATCTACCCGATGTAATCTTCTTTGGCGGTGTGTTTGTCGAGATCCGATGAATTGTGGACTTGTGATCAGATTATCTATGATATATATTTGAGTCTTTGCTGATTTCTTATATGCATGATTTGATATCCTTGTAAGTCTCTCTGAGTCTTGGGTTTTGTTTGGCCAACTAGATCTATGATTCTTGCAATGGGAGAAGTGCTTGGTTTTGGGTTCTGCCATGTGGTGACCTTTCCCAGTGACAGTAGGGGCAGCAAGGCACACATCAAGCAGTTGCCATCAAGGGTAAAAAGATGGGGTTTTTATCATTGGTTTGAGATTATACCTCTACATCATGTCATCTTGCTTAAGGCGTTACTCTGTTCTTATGGACTTAATACACTAGATGCATGCTGGATAGCGGTCGACGTGTGGAGTAATAGTAGTAGATGCAGAAAGTATCGGTCTACTTGTTTCAGACGTGATGCCTATAGAAATAATCATTGCATAGATATCGTCACGACTCTGCACAGTTCTATCAATTGCTCGACAGTAATTTGTTCACCCATCGTCTACTTGCTTTCATGAGAGAAGCCACTAGTAAACACTACGGCCCCCGGGTCTATTCACATCCATCGTTTACAACTCCGCTTTTACTTTGCTTTGTTACTTTGTTGCTTTTAGTTCTCACTTGGCAAACAATCTATAAGGGATTGACAACCCCTTCATAGCGTTGGGTGCAAGTTTTTGTGTTTGTGCAGGATCTTGAGATACTCCTCCGCCGGATTGATAACTTGGTTCTCAAACTGAGGGAAATACTTACCTCCGCTGTTCTACATCATCCTCTCCGCTTCGAGGGAATACCAACGCAGAAGGATTCCTGGTGCCGTCAACGTACCCATTTATGGCGCCAGTAGAAGGTCTTTTGTGCAGTAGCATAACGGACATTAGAAGCATTTCTGGCGCTGTTGCCGGGGATACACAACAAACATCAATGGACAAGACCCAAACTATGAACATAGCATATGATCGTGTCTGTTTATTGCTACTATTTTTTGGATGTCAATGTATTTGTTCCTATGACCATGGGATCATGCAACTCCCGGACACCGAAGGAATACCATGTGTGTATAAAATGTCACAACGTAACTAGGTGACTATAAAGGTGCTCTACACGTATCTCCGAAGGTGTCTGTTGGGTTGGCATGGATCAAGACTGGGATTTATCACTCCGTGTGACGAAGAGGTATCTCGGGGCCCACTTGGGAATACAACATCATAATAAGCCTTGCAAGCAATGTGACTACGGAGTTACTCACATGATCTTGTATTACGGAACGAGCAAAGAGACTTGCCGGTAACGATATTGAACTATGTAGTGAGATACCGGTGATCGAATCTCGGGCAAGTAACATACCTATGGACAAAGGGAATAGTATACGGGATTGACTGAATCCTTGACATAGAGGTTCAACCGACAAAAATCTTCGTAGAATATGTAGGAGCCAATATGGGCATCAAGGTCCTGCTATTGGTTATTGACCGGAGAATGCCTGAGGTCATGTCTGCATAGTTGTCGAACCCGCAGGGTGTGCACACTTAAGGTTCGGTGACTTTCAGTATAGTTGAGTTATGGATGTTGGTGACCGAAGGTTGTTCGGAGTCCCGGATGAGATCATGTACGTCACGTGGAGGTCTAGAATGGTCCGGAGTTAAAGATTGATATATAGGAAAGTGGTATTTGGATTCTGAAAAAGTTTCAGGCATTTCCGGTAATGTACCGAGAGTGACGAATGGGTTTCGGGGGTACACCAGGTGGGCCCTCCCATCCAAAGGGTCTCATGGGCTGTGGGAGGTCGTGGACCAGCCCCTAGTGGGCTGGGTGAGCCCCCCTCCCCCACTAAGGCCCAATGCGGCTAGGAGGTGGGAAGGAAAGAAACCCAAGTGGGGAAGGGTGGAATCCTACTAGGACTAGGATTGGAGGTGGACTCTTCCACCTCCTCCACTTCGGTCGAACCTTTTGAGGGTTTTGAGGCTGCCTCCTCCCCTCCTTCTCCTATATATACTAGAGGATTTGAGGGCAGCCCTAACCCTAATAAGCCACATGCTGCCCTCTTTCTCTCTAGATCGTTTTGTCCTCTAGATTAGTTTAGCAGAGCTTGGCAAAGCCCTACTGGATTAGTTCACCACCACCACCACCACGCCGCCATGTTGGAGAACTCATCTACCTCTCCGCCCCTCTTGCTGGATCAAGAAGGCATACATCGTCACCGAGTTGTGCGTATGCTGAACGCGGAGGTGCCATCCGTTCGGCACTAGATCGAGAAGAACCGTGATGAGATCGCGGGACGGATCGTGATGGGATCGCGGGACGGATCATGGTTGGACTGCGAAGACGTACGACTACATCAACCGTGTTATATACACTTTCGCTTATGATCTACAAGGGTATGTAGATGAACTCTCTCCTCTCGTAGATGGTCATCACTATGGATAGATCTTGTGCGCATAGGAAATTTTTTGTTTCCCATGCAACGTTCCCCAACATGATATACACGTTATTGATGTGTACCTCACCGGTGTTCGTAGTAGCCCCTGGGTATTTGATACGGGTTTAGTTGCTGATATTAGTAACTCGAAACAGGATTTGCGGAATAAACGAGACTCGCTAAGGACGAGGTGACAATGCACATTGGAAGTGTCTCCAAGG
Source organism: Hordeum vulgare subsp. vulgare (assembly GCF_904849725.1). Taxonomy (NCBI): domain Eukaryota; kingdom Viridiplantae; phylum Streptophyta; class Magnoliopsida; order Poales; family Poaceae; genus Hordeum; species Hordeum vulgare. Next base: position 581,020,154 of record NC_058521.1, read on the forward strand.
TTGATGTGACCGCCATCGACACGCTCGCTCTACCATCGGGATTAGTTTTAAACCTAAATAAATGTTATTTGGTGCCTGTGTTGAGCATGAATATTATATTGATCTTGTTTATTACAAGACAATTATTCACTTAAGTCATATAATAATGGTTGTTCTGTTTACATGAATAATATCTTTTACGATCATGCACCCACTATGAATGGTTTATTGAATCTCGTTCGTACTAACACACATGTTCATAATATTGATGCCAAAAAAGTAAAGTTAATGATGATAGTACCACATACTTGTGGCACTGCTACTTAGGTCATGTTGGTGTAAAGCAAATGAAAAAACTCCATTCTGATGAATCTTTGGACTCATTCGATTCTAAATCGCTTGAGACATGTGAACCATGCCTCGTGGGCAAGATGACTAAGACCCCGTTTTCGTTTATGATGGATGGGCAAGTGACTTATTGGAAATAATACATATTGATGTATGCAGTCCAATGAGTGTTGAAGCATGCAGTGGATATTATTATTATCTTACCTTCATAGATGATATGAGTAGATACGGGTATATTACTTGTTAAAACACAAGTCTACAACTTTTAAAAAGTTCAAGCACTTTTAGAGTAAAGTCGAAGATCATCATGACAAGAAGGTAAAATGTCTACGATATGATCGTGGAGGTGAATATCTGAGTTATGAGTTTGGTATGCATTTAAGACAACGTGGAAATTGTTTCACAACTCACGCCACTTGGAACACCTCAGTGTAATGGTGTGTTCGAACGTTGTAACACTACTCTACTTGATATGGTACGTTCTATGATGTCTCTTATCGATTTGCAACTATCATTTTGGGGTTATGCATTTGAGACAACTACATTCACTTTAAATAGGGAACCATCTAAATCCGTTGAGATAACATTGTTTGAATTATGGTTTGGCAAGAAACATAACCTGTTGTTTCTTAGAGTTTGAGGATGCGACACTTATGTCTGATAAGCTCGAACACAAAGCGGAAAAGTGCATCTTCATAAGATATCGTAAAGCAATAGTTGGGTATACCTTCTATCATAGATCGGAAGACGAAGTCTTTGTTTCCAAGAATGGATACTTTCCATAGAAGGAGGTTCTCTCAAAAGAAGTGAGTGTGAGGAAGGTAGAACTTGATGAGGTTACCGTATCCTCACTTGAATTGGAAAGTAGCGAATCGCAGAAAGGTGTTCCAATGATGTGTACACCAATTGAAGATGAAGCTAACGGTGATGATCATGAAACTTTGGATCAAATTACTACCGAACCTTGTAGGTCGACAAGGACATGTACTGCCCCGAGTTGTACAATGATCATGTCTTAGAAGTCGTGTTGTTATACAATGATGATCCTACGAACTATGATGAAGTGATGATGGGCCTGGATTCCGACAAATGGTTAAGACCATGAAATCCGAGATAGGATCTGTGCATGAAAACCAAGTATGTACTTTGGTAGACTTGCTCGATGACCGACAGACCATTATGTAAAAATGGATCTTTAAGAATAAGACAGATGTTGATGGTAATGTCACCATTTATAAAGCTTGAATTGTCGCAAAGAGGTTTCCGACAAGTTCAAGGAGTTGGCTATAATGAGACTCGATCACCTGAGCGATGCTAAAGTATATTGGGATTATGTTAGTAGTTGCTACATTTTTTGATTATGAAATCTCGCAGATGGATGTCAAAACAACATTTCCTTAACGGTTTCCTTAAAGAAAGGTTGTATGTGATACAACGAGAAGGTTTTTTCAATCATAAGGATGCTAAAAGGTATGCAAGCTCTAGCGATCCTTCTATGGACTCGTGCAAGCATATCAGAGATGGAATATATGCTTTGATGAGCTGATCAAAGCTTTTGGGTTTATGCAAAGTTTCTGAAGAAAGTTGTATTTACAAAAAAAATGAGTGGGAGCACCTTAACATTTCTAATAAGTATATGTTGATGACATATTGTATATTGGAGATGATGTAGAATTTTTGTAAAGCATAAAGGGTCGTTTGAAAGGAGTTTTTCAAAGGAAGACCTGGGTCAAGCTGCTTACATATTAGGAATCAAGATCTATAGAGATAGATCAAGACGCGTGATAAGTCTTTCACAGAGCACATACCTTAACAAGATTTTGAAGGAGTTCCACATGGATCAATCAAAGGAGTTCTTGTCTGTATTATAAGGTGTGAAGTTGAGTGAGACTCAAAGCTCGACCATGGCATAAGAAAGAGAAAGAATGAAGGTCGCCCCCTATGCCTCAACCATAGGCTCTATAATGTATGCCATGTTGTGTACCATACGTGATGTGTGCCTTGCCATGAGTCTGGCTAGGGGGTACAAGAGTGATCAAGGAGTGGATCACTAGACAACGGTCAAGATTATCCTTAGGCACCTAAAAAGGACTAAGGAAATTTTTCTAGGTTATGGAGGTGATAAAGAGTTCGTCGTAAAGGGTTACGTCGATGCAAGGTTTGACACCGATCTGGATGACTCTGAGTAGCAAACCGGATACGTATAGTGGAGCAATCATTTGGAATAGCTCCAAGTGGAGCGTGGTAGCAGCATTTGCAGTATGACATATAGATTTGCAAAGTATAAACAGATCTGAATGTTGCAGACCCGTTGACTAAAACCTCTCTCACAAGAAAAACAAGATCAAACCCCACAACTCGTTGGGTGTTAATCACATGTCGATGTGAACTAGATTATTGACTCTAGTGCAAGTGGGAGACTGTTGGAAATATTCCCTAGAGGTAATAATGAATTGGTTATTATCATATTTCCTTGTACATGATAATCGTTTATTATCCATGCTAGAATTGTATTGACCAGAAACTTAAATGCACGTGTGGATATAAACAACACCGTGTCCCTAGTAAGCCTCTACTAGACATGCTCGTTGATCAAAGACAATTAAGGTTTTCTAATGATGGACATGAGTCATCATCTGATAACGGGATCACATCATTAGTATAATGATGTGATGGAAAAGACCCAACCGTAAGTATACCATATGATCGTATCACTTAGTTTGTTGCTACTACTTCATGTCAAGTATCTGTTCCTACGACCATGAGATCATGCAACTCCCTAACATTGCAGGAATGCCTTGTGTGCATCAAACATCACTTCGTAACTGGGTGATCATAAAGGTGCTCTATAGGTATCTCCGAGGGTGTTTGTTGGGTTGGCATGGATCGAGACTGGGATTTGTCACTCTGTATGACGGAGAGGTATCTCTCGGCCCTCTCGCTAATACAACATCACAAGAAGCTTGCAAGCAATGTTACTAAGGGTTAGTCACGAGCTCGTTGTATTACGAAACGAGTAAAGAGACTTGCCGGTAACGAAATGGAACTAGGTATGAAGATACCGACGATCAAATCTCGGGGAAGTAACATACCGCTAGACAAAGGGAACTACGCACGTGATTGACTAGATCCTTGACATCATGGTTCGACCGATAAATATCTTCGTGGAATATGTAGGAACCAATATGGGCATCTAGGTCCCGCTATTGGTAATTGAGCTAAGAGGTGTCTCGGTCATGGCTACATGATTCCTGTAGGGTCCTATTCTTAACATTCGGTCACGCTAGAGCAGTATTGGGATATGTATGTTAGTGGACGAATGTTGTTCGGAGTCCCGGATGAGATCCTGAACGTCGCGAGGATTTGTTGGAATAGTCCAGAAGTAAAAATTTATATATGGGAAGTCATATTTTTTCTACCAAAAAAGTTTTGGGTTTTGCCGGTATTGTACCGAGAAGGTTCTCGAGGAGTCTGGAAGGGTCTCTCCAGCACCTAGGGCATGCATGGGCTGTAGTGGGGCTCCCTAGCCTTATTGGGCCAAGCGCACCAGCCCCTTATGTGACAACCTGAGACCGACGTTCCAGAAGATTCCCCCTTTATTCCGTTTCCGTCGTGTGGATTCATTTGTTTGTTGCATCATCATCGCATCATGCGCATCATCCGCATTACATCGGCATCCCGTTGCCATCAGTTTTCAAAGTTGCATCCGTTGTTAGTTGCCGGTTCTCGTCGTTGTCCGTTCTGAGCCCGACCACACACGCACGCGCCCGCGACATCGTTTAAATCCTGTTTTCAAAGGTGTGTATAAAACTTTCTCTGATTGGGTGGAAACTTGGCGTGCGGTCTTAATTAGTTGTAGCTAGGCCGCCTACCAATTTTCGTCTTATTCGCAGTTCGTCTAGTACCCGAACGGTCGACCGTAGCAGCACCGTATTCGGTCTATCGTCGAACGTTTTTTGGTGTTTTAAAAATTACGTTGCCGGGTGCCGTTTCCCTCTCTTTTGTGGCTAACCTACTCTACACGGCTACTTAGCCCGTCCCACGTTCCAGATCGTTCGATTCCGATCGCATGGTTGGATCTGGGACAAAATTCTGCTAAACCTAGCCCCCCTGTGTTATAAATAGGACCCCATGCCATTTTTAGACAGCCATCCCCTCTCTCCTCGAAATCTGTGCCACCCCGAAACCCTAACCCCCACTCTCTCTCCCTCCTTCAGCCGCCGGCCCGCGAAGCCCGCGTTGGGCCCGCCCGAGCCCATCTCGGCCCGGATCAGCCGCCGCCAGCTCCGCCTCCCGTCCTCGTGCCCGTGCTCCACCGTGCCTCGTCGCCGCCCTCTCGATCTCGGTCGCCGCCGCCTCGCGTCAGCCCGCCGCCGGCCCCGTGCTCCACAGCAGCCCGCCGCGAGCGCCTTGGGCGTCGTCGCCGTCCGCCGCCATGCACGCCAACCTGCTCCCGCCTGCCCAGTGTCGCCCAGAGCTTGCCCCCTCCGGTCGCCGTCGCGTCCAAAACGGCCAGATCCGGCACTGGCCGACCAGATCCAACCGGATCCAGCCTCCCCGCGCCCTCGCCGCCGGCGCTCGCCCGTGCAACCGCCGCCGCCATGGCCGACGGGCGCTAGGACGCCCTGCACCTCGCGCAGGAGGTGACGAGCGCGTGCGCCCGCTCGCTCCCCCGCCGTGGGCTGCTCCAGCATCACCTGGGCCACCCCGCTCGCTAGGCGAGGCCCACCTCGTGTCGCCCCGCGGCCCAGCTCCCACGTCTCCTGTGCCTCGCCCCAGGCCTCCTCCTCCAAGCCGCGATGGGCCGAGCCTACTAAGATGAGCGACCGCCCCTACCCCTCTATTCCTCGCCGAGGCGCAATATAGTATCCTGCACCCTCAATATCAGCCCGAGTAGGGTTATTTTAATAACCTGCGAATTAGTAATTCCAGTAAATTGCCGGATTTTCAAACGCGTGTAACTTTTTAACCGTATGTCGGATCGAGGCGAGTCATATATGGAACTTGTGTAGTTTTCCGCGTAGATTAATAATTTGTAACTTGCATGCATATTTGAAGTAAGTTGACCCGCCATATGCCTAGTTTTGCATGCTGTCCCAATAGAGAGTTGTTCCGTAATTATTTTTCGTGCGTGTCCGGATTGCACGAACTCCGTGGATAAAATGTTCATGTTTTTAGGGACCATTTTCCATGTATTTTAGAGTAGTTGGTTGTATTTTTGCATGTAGGGTTCCGTCGCTAGTTTGTTATACCGTGTTTAGGACATATTCCCACATATACGTGTGGCGTTGTTTTTATTTTGCAACTCCACATGTTATATATGTTTTCGGGGTAGAAAAATCCATAGAAATTAACTGTGTATTTAGTTTTAGCTTTTGAGCAAGTGAGTGAGCGTGATATTTTACCATGTTGCCCTTTTTTTTCGTGGGATTTAATCCGTGCTTGATTTGAAGGAGTTGTCAACTAGGGATATGCCTTGGATGTGTAGGCTAGCCTCTGGTAATTTTGGTTGCAATAGAAATCCATGTTTAGGTGTGGTTTGCTTGTTCTCTACTTGCTAAAAAATAGTGCTGATTTGGAGATGCTGAAATATTTCTAAGTCTGAAATTTGTTATATTTTGTTGTTGTCTTGTCTTGATTTTATCTGGTGATTTGTAGCTCTTTTGAGGTTCGTGCAATGGAGTTAGTTGTAGACTTTACGATTCTCTAGCATGTTGTCAATTTTCATGCCATTTGGAGTCATGTAGCTTGTGGTTTCGCTTCTGTCAATATGTCTTCAGATCGAAAACTGTACTTTCATAAACTGTGGTTTTCACTAAGTCTGAAACAGTGTGTGAGATGTCATTTTGTGAGTTCTTTTCCTAGTGATCCATGCTTCCATGCTAGGTGATATTAGTTGTATGTTGTAGTGCATCTTGACCTATATTGCCTCATGCCTTGGTTGAGCATATTGGATTTGTGTAGCTCGTACTTGTGGGGTGTAGAAAATGCTATGTGGCTGATTTTGGCACATTGTAGTGATTTCTTGTTTAGCTCGTAGTTGTTGAACCGTTGCTCTGTTTTGATCGTGTCCTATATTAAACTTGCTTAGAATCTCGTGTATTTTCATATTATCTCGCTGGTTGTGTGTTTTGAAATGCTTGTGACCATCGTCGTACACATATTGCATTCATGCCATCATATCTTGCGGTGCTTGTATCTTTTGATCCGTAGCTCCGTTGGAGATGTTCTCTATGTGTAAATTGCTTGTAATGACACATAGAATCACGTGAACCTATTTATTTTTCTGTTTAACAAATGTTTGAACGTGTTAGTCCAGATCTGGACAGAATTATAAATTAACGTATAAGGTCATCTCGGAGTTACGATATGTCATTTCCGACCTCATTTAAAATCCTAGATAGATAGTTTAATTACGCTTCACCTCTTGCCATGTTTAACCACATTTAATATTGCCGTGTACTTAATCGGGTTAGAACTAAATAAATCCGTATGTGGAGTTTCGTGAATATGCAACTCGTTGCATATTGAACTTCACTTAATGTTTAGTGTTTGATTGTCGTGAATTGACATGCCATGTCTTGCATATATTCAACTGATCATGCATCATATGTGGATTGCATCTTGTCGTGCATATGCCGTGGTGAATATCGTGTGTTGATTCTTGTTTCCGGTTTGCTTCGTCTCGATAGAGTTCCGCAAGCGTGTCGGAGAGTGAGGACCCGTTCGACTACATCGGTTTGTCTGCTTCACGGAGTCGTTCTTCTTCCAAGCGGGATCTCAGGCAAGATGACCATTTCCCTAGATACCACTACCATCATTACCATGCTAGTTTTACCGTTCTATCGTTATCGTATCATTGCCTACCACATGTTAAATATCAGCCTCCCAACATTGCCATGAAAGTCTTCAACTTGTTCACAACCTAGCAAACCACTGATTGGCTATGTTACCGCTTGCTTTACCATGTTTTAGCGTTGCTAGTTGCAGGTGCAGTTGCTTCCATGTGATAACATGGGTTCCTTGTTATATCACCCTATTAAATGCTATTTAAATTAATGCACCTATATACTTGGTAAAAGGTGGAAGGCTCGGCCTTTCTAGCCTAGTGTTTTGTTCCTACTTTGCCCCCTTAGTTTCGGCTACCGGTGTTATGTTCCATAATTGAGCGCTCCTAACACGACCGGGGTTGTTATGGGGACCCCCTTGATAATTCGTTTTAGATTAAAGCTGGTCTGGCAAGGCCCAACATTGGTACTACATTTGCCCAACATAATAATTTTGTTAATACTGAAATGCATAGGGCGTCATGAACCCGAGGAGTAATTTTACATAATACAGGGGGGCCAGTGCTGATGGTGTTGGTCCCAAAAGGGAAGACTGCGGGGCCACCACGGGGCAACTCGAGGTTTGGTACCTGTAGCCTTTCCCATCCGGTTGTGTCCTGAGAACGAGATACGCGGCTCCTATCAGGTTCGTCGACACGTCGGTCGGCCTTGCTGGATTAGTTTTACCTTTGACGAATGTCTTGTGCATCGGTATTCCGGTGATGCTTTGGGTAATCTCAGAGTTGAGGTTTTCCACTAAGGAGTCCGACGAGATCACGAGTTTCGTGATCGAGGATTTCTATGCGGCTTGTGATAATTTGTGATGGATTAGTTGGAGCACCCGTGCGAGGTTAAATCTTTCGGAAAGTCGTGCCCGCGGTTATGTGGCAACGTGGAATCTTTGTTTAACACTGGTTCTAGATAACTTGAAGTTAACTTAATTAAAATATGCCAATTGAGTGCGTAACCGTGACTGTCTCTTTCGCGAGTTCCTTCTTCGATCGAGGACACGGTGGGGTTATGCCTGACGTAGGTAGGTGTTCAGGATCATTCATTTGATCATCAGTAGTTCATGTCCGTTATGCGTAGATCATCCCCCTCTTATTTCTTGTACTCGTAAGTTAGCCACCTCATATATTGCTTAGTCGCTTGTTGCAGCCTCACCACTTAACCGTATCCCTCCTATTAAGCTTTGCTAGTCTTGATACCTTTGGAAATGAGATTGCTGAGTCCCCTGTGGCTCACAGATTACTACAACACCAGTTGCAGGTACATGTAAAGGTTACTTGACGCGAGCGCGTTGATTGTTCATTTGGAGTTGCTTCTTCTTCTTCTTCTTCTTCATCGATCTAGGATGGGTTCCACGCATGCATCCTGGGATAGCAAGGATGGACGTCGTTCTTCTTTTCTCGTTTATTTTCGTCCGTAGTCGGACCCTGCTCTTCTTCATGATGATTATGTATTGTACTAATGTGACACTGGTCTAGCTTGTGGCGAGTGTAAGCCAATTCTATATATATATACATATATATATATATATATATATATATATGTATATCTCATCTTTTCAGTACATGTACTTGTAACGATATCCATTCTTGCGAAACGACGAGATGCGCTTCTATCCCTGAAGAGGCCCTCGTGCCAAATTAAGGATATGATCGCATCTTGGACGTTACAAGTTAGTATCAGAGCAGTACCGACCTAGGAGCCCCCCTTGATTGATCGAACTTGGCCGAGTCAAGTCTAGTGAAAAATTGCTTTGAGTCTAGTTATATACCGGAGAGTAGGACTCTTTTTTCTCTTCTTCTATGCTCTCGTGAGGAATCTTGATGTAATGATTTAATTCTACTCCTCTTTTCACTCAAATGTTTTTTAGGATCACGCGGATATTTTTGGAATCTATATAATGTCGGTGTGACGGAGTTCTGTCTTGGTGCCTCCTGTCTGACTTGATTTCTTCCGGGGAGTTGAGCTCCAGGGGAGTCTTGAGCACATCGCTATCATTTAGATTTCTTAGTATCTCAGAACGAAGGATGTTCGAAATTGATTCAATATTAGTAGTGGCTAGAGGAGTCTGGCTTCCCCAGTACTGGTTAAGAGAGTTCCGGATGTATCGCCACACTTAGTATCGTTGTGATTATGAGGGTCTGTGTTAGATAAAGTTCCGAGATTCTGGTTATGTGTTTACGGATGTGATACACTGGACGGGTTAGTATAGGAGTTGAGTGATATATTGCTCCTTGTATCCGTGGACCAGATTGCACGACGAGAAATTTCGGGAGTTCTTAGGTGGGAATTCAAGTAGTTGTTCATAGGACAATCTTCCAACAAACGCATGATGTTAGGTTGGGGTTCGACATCTAGTGGATTTGTTTTTTCACGGTCGACTTAGAGCGGTTCTCGTTGCGTCTGAAAGAGTCCTTGTAGCTTGCAACGACTCGGGGACGCTTCGTATGTCGTGTGCACTGCCTTGCACAGGATGTCTACTATAAGGATCGAGCCCGTGCGATCCTATCCACGAAAATATCGGACGAAATATCTCTCATGAGTTTGTTCTGGCTTGTTTCATAAGCCTCACCCTTTATTTTGTTGGAATATGGTAATTCGAGTTGCTTCGATGTCAAATGGTGAATTCGTATCCTTCCAAGAGGTGTTCTCATATTTTATGGGAATGCTGATTCTTTTGCTCAATCAGATTGTCTTATCAATTCTTGTCAACCGGTGTTGACATATCAATTCTTTTTCAACCGGTGTGCTTCTCTTCAAATGAATTCAATCCTCTCCAATTTTGCAAGATCAATCTCTCTTTTCTTTCCGGAGTTCATCTCATCTGCCCCAAGTTGTCTTTGTTTTTCCCCGCCCTCCCGCCCTTTTTCTTCAGTGATTGGATTTCATCCAAGTGCATTTCATTTCATTGTTGCTTCCGCTATCTATTCTTTTCTCTCTTAGCCGGTGATTCGTTGTGAATATTTTCAGGAGCTTCGTGTTCATCTTTATTCAATCTTGTCATTTTTCCGGTGAATTCAATTCTGTTATCTGTGTTCATCATATCCTTTTCGTCCTTGTAATTCTTTCGTGTGTTGGAAATTCCTATCAACCTATCTTGTTATTCATTCCTCTCTTTTCTATCCGAAGTGTTGAAGTTGTCTCAGAAGTTTCTTGTTTTCAATTCTTTTAATTATTTCGAGGTGCTCAACCTCATCTAGTTTTCATTTGTACCGATGCAACATCTCTCTTTCTAAGCAATATTTTCAACGATGGTTTCTTGGAGTGGGCCCATAACCCACAGGTTCTTTCCCAGGATCTTATATGGCTCTTGTAATCTTTCCGGTGCTCTATAATTCTTTTTCAATGTGACGTAAGAATGATTTCCATCAGTCATATTCTTTCTTCAAGATCTATTCGAATTAATTCTCATATTTGGCTCATACTTTCATTCTTCATTATTCCGGAGTGTCTCGTATTCTTGGTGTTGTTTCTCGTCATCATTCTCATCTTGCAAATTTGAAGGAGTGTTCCTCGTAAATCTTGGTCCATTCTCTTGTGGATTCATCATTTCAGCTTGTGGCATCATCTTGAATTGTTCCCAATCATGAGAATCCATTTCTTGCTATCCGGTGCATTTCTGAGTTGTTTTCATTCTTGTTCCTCCGAAGGCCATCATTTCAGAAGATTCTTCGTTCTCAGCTTTCAGCTTTCTTCCTCAATTCTTCTCAATTGTTGTCTCTTCATTCGTCTCTCGGTTATTCCAATGCCTTGTTCAAGTTTTTCTCTCAGGTGGCTCATGATCTCTTCATTCTCATGTATCTCCATTCATTCATGGTTGCCTCATTCGTTTCAATTCTCACCGGTGCTTCTTTCAAGATTTCTTCTAGTTTGTGCTCAATTATCTCCTCAATCATTTCTAGGAGAATAAGTCGTACGCTGAATCCGTTGCTTGTCATCAATTAAACTTGATGAAGGATAAGCATAACATAATTCTTATTCGTGTTTCATAGTGATTTCAATTATTCTTCCGGAGTGGCTCATGATTTCAGTTCTTTGTCTCAAGGTGTTCTTCAAGATTCTTGTGGTAGTAGTTCTCATTTTCTTCTTCGTTCCCTCTTTCGAAGATCTAGTTTATATTCTCTTGTTCTAGAGTGGTTGTAATGTTGCTCTTTTGGGTCAATCATGTTGTTCTATCAAGATCATGGTGTTCCCTTGTTCTATTTAGTTGTTCGTTATGAATCTTGTCTAATTCTCCCATCTTATCGAATTTTTGTTCCCCTTTTCCTACCGAAGTGCTGCCGAAATTTTCTGTGAAATCTTGCTTGTTTCTCATATCATTCTTCATCTCTTTGCAACCTTCTAGGATCGTTGGTTTCACTCGTTTGTCAAAGAAGCAACTAAATTTTACCTCTTGCTTTCTCATCCTCTCCCCCTTTTCATTCTTGGATCTCGGGTCGAGATCCTCTTGTAGTGTAGGAGAGTTGTGACAACCCGAGACCGACGTTCCAGAAGATTCCCCCTTTATTCCGTTTCCGTCGTGTGGATTCATTTGTTTGTTGCATCATCATCGCATCATGCGCATCATCTGCATTGCATCGGCATCCCGTTGCCGCCAGTTTTCAAAGTTGCATTTGTTGTTAGTTGCCGGTTCTCGTCATTGTCCGTTCTGAGCCCGACCACACACGCACGCGCCCGCGACATCGTTTAAATCCTGTTATTAAAGGTGTGTATAAATCTTTCTCTGATTGGGCTGAAACATGGCATGCTGTCTTAATTAGTTGTAGCTAGGCCGCCTGCCAATTTTCGACGCATTCGGAGTCCGTTTGGTACCCGAACGGTCGACCGTAGCGGCACCGTATTAGGTCTATCGTCGGACGTTTTTCGGTATTTTAAATATTACGTTGTCGGGTGTCGTTTCCCTCTCTTCTCCGACTAACTACTCTACACGGCCACTTAGCCCGTCACGCATTCGAGATCGTTTGATTCCGATCGCACGGTTGGATCCGGGACGAAATTCTGCTAAACCTAGCCCCCTTTGTTATAAATAGGACCCCATGCCATTTTTAGACAGCCATCCCCTCTCTCCTCGAAATCTGTGCCACCCCGAAACCCTAACCCAACTCTCTCTCCCTCCTCCAGCCGTCGACCCGCGGAGGCCGCGTTGGGCCCGACCGAGCCCATCTGAGCCCGGATCAGCCGCCGCCAGCTCCGCCTCCCATCCTCGTGCCCGTGCTCCACCGTGCCTCGTCGCCGCCCTCTCGATCTCGGTCGCCGCCGCCTCGCGTCAGCCCGCCGTCGTCCCTGTGCTCCGTAGCAGCCCGTCGCCGCCGCCTAGGGCGTCGTCGTCGTCCGCCGCCACGCACTCCGGCCTGCTCCTGCCTGCCCCGCGTCACCCGGAGCTCGCCCCCTCCGGTCGCCGTCGCCTCCAAAACGGCCAGATCCGGCGCTGGCCGACCAGATCCGACCGGATCCAGCCTCCCCGCCCCCTTGCCGCCGACGCTAGCCCGTGCAACCGCCGCCGCCATGGCCGCCGGGCGCCAGGACGCCCCGCACCTCGCGCAGGAGGTGACGAGTGCTTGAATCCGCTCGCTCCCCCGCCGTGGGCTGCTCCAGCGCCACCTGGGCCGCCCCGCTCGCTAGGCGGGGCCCAGCTCCCGTCGCCCCGCGGCCCAGCTCCCACCTCTCCTCTGCCTCGCCCCAGGCCTCCTCATCTAAGCCGCGCTCGGCCGAGCCCACTAAGGTGAGCCGACCGCCCCTGCCCCTCTATTCCTCGCCGAGGCGCAATATAGTATCATGCGGCCTCAATATCGGCCCGAGTTGGTTTTTTTAATAACCTGTGAATTACTAATTCCAGTAAATTGCCGGATTTTCAAACGCGTGTAACTTTTTAACCGTATGTCGGATCAAGGCAATTCATATATGGAACGTGTGTAGTTTACCGCATAGATTAATAATTTGTAACTTGCATGCATGTTTGAAGTGAGTTGACCCACCGTATGCCTAGTTTTGCATGTTGTCCCAATAGGAAGTTGTTCCGTAATTATTTTTCGTGCGTGTCCGGATTGCTCGAACTCCGTGGATAAAATGCTCATGTTTTTAGGGATCCTTTGCCATGTATTTTAGAGTAGTTGGTTGTATTTTTCCATGTAGGATTCCGTCGCTAGTTTGCTATACCGTGTTTAGGACATATTCCCGCATATACGTGTGGCGTTGTTTTGTCAACTAGGGATATGCCTTGGATGTGTAGGCTAGCCTCTGGTAATTTTGGTTGCAATAGAAATCCATGTTTAGGTGTGGTTTGCTTGTTCTCTACTTGCTAGAAAATAGTGCTGATTTGGAGATGCTGAAATATTTCTAAGTCTGAAATCTGTTATATTTTGTTGCTGTCTTGTCTTAATTTTATGTGGTGATATGTAGCTCTTTTGAGGTTGGTGCAATGGAGTTAGTTGTAGACTTTAGGATTCTCTAGCATGATGTCAATTTTCATGCCGTTTGGAGTCTTGTAGCTTGTGGTTTTGCTGTTGTTAATATGCCTTCAGATCGAAAACTGCACTTTCATAAACTGTGGTTTTCACTAAATCTGAAACAGTGTGTGAGATGCCATTTTGTGAGTACTTTTCCTAGTGATCCATGCTTCTATGCTAGGTGTTATTAGTTGTATGTTGTAGTGCATATTGACCTATGTTGCCTCATGCCTTGGTTGAGCATATTGGATTTGTGTAGCTCGTAGTTGTGGGGTGTAGAAAATGCTATGTGGCTGATTTTGGCAGATTGTAGTGATTTCTTGTTTAGCTCGTAGTTGTTGAACCGTTGCTCCGTTTTGATCGTGTCCTATATGAAACTTGCTTAGAATCTCGTGTAGTTTCATATTATCTTGCTGGTTGTGTGTTTTGAAATGCTTGTGGCTGTCGTTGCACACATATTGCATTCATGCCATCATATCTTGCGATGCTTGTATCTTAGCTCCCTTGGAAATGTTCTCTATGTGTAAATTGCTTGTAACGACGCGTAGAATCACGTGAACCTATTTGTTTTGCTGTTTAACAAACGTTTAAACGTGTTAGTCCAGATCTAGACAGAATTATAAATTAACATATGAGGTCATCCTGGAGTTGCTATATGTCATTTCCGACCTCATTTAAAATGCCTAGATAGATAGTTTAATTACGCTTCACCTCCTGCCATGTTTAACCACATTTAACATTGCCGTGTACTTAATCGGGATATAACTAAATAAATCCGTATGTGGAGTTTCGTCAATATGCAACTCGTTGCAAATTGAACTTCACTTAATGTGTAGTGTTTGATTGTCGTGAATTGACATGCCATGTATTGCATATATTCAACTGATCATGCATCATATGTGGATTGCATCTTCTCGTGCATATGCCGTGGTGAATATCGTGTGTTGATTCTTGTTTCCGGTTTGCTTCGTCTCGATAGAGTTCCGCAAGCGTGTCGGAGAGTGAGGACCCGTTCGACTACATCGGTTCATCTGCTTCACGGAGTCGTTCTTCTTCCAAGCGGGATCTCAGGCAAGATGACCATTTCCCCAGATACCACTACTATCATTGCCATGCTAGTTTTACCGTTCTATCGTTATTGTCTCGTTGCCTACCACATGTTAAATATCAGCCTCCCAACATTGCCATGGAAACCTTCAACTTATTCACAACCTAGCAAACCATTGATTGGCTATGTTACCGCTTGCTTTACCATGTTTTAGCGTTGCTAGTTGCAGGTGCAGTTGCTTCCATGTGACAACATGGGTTCCTTGTTATATCACCCTATTAAATTCTATTTAAATTAATGCACCTATATACTTGGTAAAAGGTGGAAGGCTCGGCTTTCTAGCCTGGTGTTTTGTTCCACCTTTGCCCCCTTAGTTTTGGCTATCGGTGTTATGTTCCATAATTGAGCGCTCCTAACACGATCGGGGTTGTTATGGGGACCCCCTTGATAATTCGTTTTAGATTAAAGCTGGTCTGGCAAGGCCCAACATTGGTACTACATCTGCCCAACATAATAATTTTGTTAATACTGAAATGCATAGGGCGTCATGAACCCGAGGAGTAATTTTACATAATACACGGGGGGCCATTGCTGATGTGGTTGGTCCCAAAAGGGCAGACTGCGGGGCCACCACGGGGCAACTCGAGGTTTGGTACTTGTAGCCTTTCCCATCCGGTTGTGTCCTGAGAACAAGATACGCGGCTCCTATCGGGTTCGTCGACACGTCGAGCGGCCTTGCTGGATTAGTTTTACCTTTCACGAATATCCTGTTCATCGGGATTCCGGTGATGCTTTGGGTAATCTCAGAGTTGAGGTTTTCCACTAAGGAGTCCGACGAGATCGCGAGTTTCGTGATCGAGGATTTCTATGCGGCTTGTGGTAATTTGTGATGGATTAGTTGGAGCACCCCTGCAGGGTTAAATCTTTTGGAAAGTCGTGCCCGTAGTTATGTGGCAACGTGGAATCTTTGTTTAACACTCGTTCTAGATAACTTGAAGTTAACTTAATTAAAATATGCCAACTGAGTGCGTAACCGTGACTGTCTCTTTCGCGAGTTCCTTCTCCGATTGAGGACACACTGGGGTTATGTCTGACGTAGGTAGGTGTTCAGGATCATTCATTTGATCATCAGTAGTTCACGTCCTTCATGCGTAGATCATCCCCCTCTTATTTCTTGTACTCGTAAGTTAGCCACCTCATATATTGCTTAGTCGCTTGCTGCAACCTCACCACTTAACCGTATCCCTCCTATTAAGCTTTGCTAGTCTTGATACCTTTGGAAATGAGATTGCTGAGTCCCTTGTGGCTCACAGATTACTACAACACCAGTTGCAGCTACAGGTAAAGGTTACTTGACGCGAGCGCGTTGATTGTTCATTTGGAGTTGCTTCTTCTTCTTCTTCTTCATCGATCTAGGATGGGTTCCAGGCCGGCAGCCTGGGATAGCAAGGATGGACGTCGTTCTTCTTTTCTCGCTTGTTTTCGTCCGTAGTCGGACCCTGCTCTTCTTCATGATGATTATGTATTGTACTAATGTGACTCTGATGTAGCTTGTGGTGAGTGTAAGCCAATTATATATATATATATATATATATATATATATATATATATATATATATATATATATATATATATATATATATATATCATCTTTTTCAGTACATGTACTTATAACGATATCCATTCTTGCGAAACGATGAGATAGGCTTCTATCCCTGACGAGGCCCTCGTGCCACATTAAGAATAGGATCACATCTTGGGCGTTACACCTTAAGTCCGAGGTGCCTAGGGAAGGGAAACCCTAAGGGGGAGGGCCCGCCACTTGGCTTGGAGGGCACTCCCCCACCTTGGTCGTATCCCCTCCTTGGAGGAGGGGCTAGGACGGTGCCCCAAGCCTTCCTACACCCCTATATATATAGTGGGTAGGGGCTGCAAGGGCTGGATGCACCAATGGGTTGGACATCCTGTGGCCTCCCATCTCTCCTGTTCTTCTTCGTTCTAGTTTGGGAGGTGTTTGGCGAAGCCCTGCTAGCTCTACTCCACCACCATCTCCACCATGCCGTCGTGCTTGTCGAGATCCCATCTACTCCTCCTCCCTCACTCGCTGGATCAACGAGGCAGAGACGTCATCGAGCCGCACGTGTGCCGAACGCGGAGGTGCCGTCTCTTCGGCAGTGGAGCGAATTGGACCGTGATTGGACTATGAAGAGTACGACTACATCAACCACGTAATATACGCTTCCGCTTAACGGTCTATGAGGGTACGTAGACACACTCTCCCATCTCATTGCTATGCATCTCCAAAGATAGATTTTCGGTGCTTGTAGGATTTTTTTTGTTTCCCATGCAACGTTCCCCAACAATGATAGATCTTGGGGGTCCATCATGCAACATTACAATAGGTGTAAACCAGTTTTGCACATGCATAATACTTGGGTTAAAATTGACGAGCCTAGCATGTACAGACATGGCCTCGGAACACAGGAGACCGAAAGGTTGAACATGAATCATATAGTAGATATGATCTACATGGAGATAGTCACCATTGAAACCACATCATCTCACATGATGATCGTGCATGGGTTGATGAATTTGGATCATGTAACACTTAAACAACCTAAGGGCTGTTGATTTGAATGGGAGTTCATTAGTAATTTGATTAACTGAAATAATTATCATGAACATAGTCTAAATGTCTTTGCAAATTATGTTGTGGATTATTGGTTCGCGCAATAGTTTCTGTGAATTTTAATGTGTTCCTAGAGAAAGCTAAGCAGAAATTCGATTGAAGTAACTATGCAGTCTGGATTCGTAATCTTAGTATTATACTAAATGGCAACACAAAAAGCTTATGTCCTTGATGCGCTTCTTGGTGTGCCACCCCTTCGAGCTTCGTATGTGGACATTGTGAACGTCTGGGAGGCACGGGCTGATGACTACTCTATATTTCAGTGGACCATGTTGTACGACTTAGAACCGGAGCTCCAAAGACGTTTTGAGTACCATGTAGCATCTAAGATGTTCCAAGAGCTGAAACTGGTTGTCCATGCTCGTTCCCGGGTCGAGAGGTATGAATCCGCCAACAAGTTCTTTAGCTGCAAATGGAGGAGAACAATTTTGTCAGTGAGCTGATATGTCTTCAACGTATCCATAATTTATGAAGTATTCATACCATGTTTGTCTATGTTTACAATGCTTTTATATGGTTTTGATGCACTTTATATGAATTATTTAGAACTAACTCAGACTGGCGCTGTTTTCAGCAGAATTACCATGGTGTTGTTTTTGTGCAGAAAATGAAACTTCTCGGAATAGCCTGAAACTTTTTTTTCTACAAGAAATAAGCAATATTGGAGTGAAGAACCACAAGTGGGGAGTCGTGTGTGGGCCACAAGCAAACATGGCGCGGGGGTCGCGCCCTGATGGCTTGTGGGGTCCACATGGCTCCGCTTGGCGTGATTCCAACGTTGAAAAATCTTATTTATACCTGAAACCCCAGAAATAAAGAGAGAACTTTCGCTCTGCTGCTGCAACTCTGTGTATCGATGAAAAAACCCATATGGAGCCTTTCTAGTACCCTGCTAGAGGGAGGAAATCATATCAGGTGGCCATCTTCATCATTCCGACAAAGGCCATGATGAGGAGGGAGTAGTTCACCCTTGGGGCTGAGGGTATGTACCAGTAGCTATACCTTCAATCTCTCTCTCTCTTTCTCTCTCTCTCTCTCTCTCATGTTCTTGAGATGGCACAACCTTTAACCTTTTGATGTATCACAAGCCTTGTTAATCTAGTTGGATCATATGATGTTATTCCCTTGCTACCTTGTTGTGATGAATTAAATCTTTTCCTTTAAGATCTCGTTATGTTGATTCACTTGATATATGTTAAGGCATCACCTTGCGGATTCCGGTGACCTTGGTGATCTATGCATACGGATGGATTGCATGTTTTCATACTATGTTCTTCGATAGAAATCTTGGGGTGCTTCTTGACTTTCTTTGTGTTGGATTGAATATGATGGATCTGAAATTGTTTGGTGCATGTCGCATAATTTAACCACGGATACTTGAGGTGACATTGGAGTATCTATGTGACATTAGGATTGATTGATATGTATCATGGGCGTTATTCTAGCACGAACTCTAGAGATGTTTGTGACACCTATAAGAATAGCTTAAAAGATTGATCAAACAGAATAATTTTAAGGCTGTAGATGCTCTTAGCCTGTAGACTCAACTTGTCTTGAAAAGCGCTAAAAACGCTATGTTATGATAACATAAGCAAATATGTTATATCACTAGCTGAGTTACTTCCACTATGACTAGCCTTATTTGACAGGGAGCAGAGCGCGCGACAACGCACCCTCATCGCCCAACGAGTGATGGACACGACACCAGCCCTTCTCGTCGTCTCGACACCTACTGGCCCAAATGCGCGACCGGACGTGCCTATCCGGCAAGTAAGTTATGCGGAAACCATTTTTTTGCACGACAGAAGAGGCTCAAATTAAGTAGGTATAGTAGATTAGAGAGTCGCGGCACTTTCTAGCTGACTAGCTAGCTAGCATGGTGCCGTTCAATCCGATCGACGGGCAGTCGGTCATGTTCCGAGCATGGACGGAACTAGCGTCCAACCAATTGTCTGTCCATGCACGCGCGCGCGCACGCTCCATGGATGAACCGACCTTTCAGCGCCTCATCATACGGGTGCCGGCCACTGCCCAAAGCCTAGCCAGATGGTACTCCATGGTACTAGTCCGATATGCTCCGGTAGCCATGCATATGCCTGGATCCGCCGCAAAGGCCGGCCGGGCTGCACGGTGGGCGGTGAATCGGACGAGCACTCCATCATCATTTCATGCCGCCTCCCCGGCTCCCTGCTCGAACGATCATGGCCGGCCGGCACGCCGGCAGCGGCAGCCTGGCCGCCGCGCTTTGTGTCCCGCCCCTGCCGGCCGGTGCCATCTCCGCGTACGTCCTCGACCGATCTCCTGCACGGGCCACTCGAGCGCTTGGATGGCTTCCCTGTGCACGCACGCCCGCACCGCACTCGCCCGGCCTCCTTTGCTTTGCTTCTTATCCGCTTCGCCTCGCACTCACGCGCCACTCGAGGAGCGGCTGGTTGGCTCCTTCCTACTCCTCCTCACCGCCTTCCTGGTCGTTCACAGCATTGCCTCGGCCGCGGGTGAAAGGGAAACCAACCGGATAAGGGTTGACAAGTCGTTGGACGGAAGGCGTGGCCATGGGTGGGTGAAGCTGGTGAAGGAGATTCAGATAAAAAAAAAATCCTTGATCGGTCCCGGCCGGCCGCGTCGACGATGACGTTATTTCTTCTAAAGACGTCGGTTTACGTCTGCTCCTCTCCATTTCTCATTTTTCGTTTCTTGGGTAAAAACCCTAACTCCTATGGACAGCGGTGGTTTCCTTGACGTCGTGATCTTCATGAAGATCACGTCTTGAAGGCTAAGTGATGGAGGACATTGTGTGGGTTCTTGACGGTTGCTGGTGGTTGGCACTGGTTCGGAAAACAACCTATGATATGGTCTTACGAATCAGATGATAGCAGTACTGCGGTGCCGATTTTCTGTTAGTAGCATCGTTTGTGAAGCAGCGCTGGATGACAGAGATAGAAGGTCGAACGGCTTCGTCTTGCATGGAGGTTTGATGGAGCTGTCAAGTCATGCCTAGCCGACAGGTGCTACGCTGAATCATGATTGGTTGGCAGATGCTACGCATGACAGTTCTTTTAGAATCTCCGAGCCTGGACGGATGAGCACATGACGGGGGCGTCGCTGGGCGTCGTGGTGGCGTCGACGGTTGTCCGGACTGACAAAAATGATGCAGATCTTTATCCTGAAGACGGATCAGTGGTTCGACGATGCTGGCGACTTTTAAAATATGTGTATGTGAAGTGCGTTTTAGGTCTACTGCGTTGTTGGTCCCGATATGTTATATGTATGAATTAATCATGACATCGATTTTAGATATGAAGAGTGACAACATGCACGGACGAAAAGCTTGCATGAAATGATGGACGGACGGTCGAGCGTGGCGGTGGGCGGTGGCAGTCGCTGGCCGAGCACGCGAGCACCCATCCATCCAGCGAGTGGGAGCCGCAAAGCTCGATCGACATGCACCGCACCTGCACCTACGTCCGCCCGGCCGGGATCCACGCGCCGCCGCTCCGTTGGCCTAGCACTGGCCGCCGGTACGTACGTCGCCGGAAGAGAAATGCCATTGCGGTTTGACTCCATCACCCACTAGGTACTGCGTTTGGAAGAAACCAACGGGAAAAACAATGCCACCACCTAGCTTTCTGCACGTGCGATGGATAAAGCAAGAAAGATGGCATTAATTGTGATATATAGGGAACTAAATCATGCACGAAAGTTCTACTGCTGAAAACAACCACGGTACGTGGTAATTAACTCGTGCTGCTTAGTTGCACCAACATGCATGCATATGGATGGTTCGTTGTCGTTGGTTGGTGTGGTGCGTGGGTAGGAACTAGCTAGGAGACGAGGATGCAGCAGGATGAGGCAGTATCATGGATCTCTGTCGCGTCAGGCTTTGGTTCGTGTCGTGTCGTGTCGTGTGTTCATATGGTTCCCGTAGGATAGGAAACAATCAAACATGCATGCACACCTGGACTGCATGCATGCCGATCGATTGGTCTGGCCGCTGGTTCGCACTACCGATCGAGCGGCTAGTTGGATAGATAGACGGATGGATATGATGTACACTAGCTGGCTGCAAAACACTTTACTTGGCTCCTGTCACTTAACTAGGAGTCTAGGACTCGAAAGATGGGCCATGTCATTAAGTTAAGTACACACTTACTGTTATTAACATCTATTTGGCTAAACAGTATTGCCATTTGCGAAATGCACTTTTTGCAAAGAAAATTTATGGATAGTGAGTTATGCAATTTGTATTGTTGCCTTATGTATGTACTCCCCACGTCACGGTTTAGAAGACACAGTTAAACTTGCGTGCGTTTTCAAAATAGACAAAGTTTAAGGCGTGAAAGCAATTACTCTCATTAATTAGTACTAGTACTTCCTCCGTCACGTTTTAGAAGGCACAGTTAGACTTGCGTGCGTTTCCGAAATATACAAAGATTAAGGCACGTTGCATTTACTCCTAGCAGCTAATTAGCACTCCGTTGTACTACTCCTATATGCATGCGTAGTGTGAATGCTATTTTTTATCTCATTTCACAGCCAATCAATAACCACCTAGGTCCTAGAGAATTTGCATACACGCCTTCTAAACCGTGACGGAGGGAGTACTAGTTATGCATGCGTCCTCCTAATTTGCTGCTCACGCATTAGTACTAGTATTTTCTCAGTTGATTAGGCGCATTAGCATCTACACCTACTACATCTCACAATCAATCGGTGACTATCTTGGTTCCAGAGATTTTCCAAGCGTGCCTTCTAAACCGTGACGGAGGGAGTAACTCACTTCGTGTTTTTCTTTTACCTCTTCTCTCACAGGTGCCCATAGAGACAGTGTATGTATGTATGTATGTATTCATGAGGATGAGTGCGTGTGTGAGAAAGAGCTTCTAGATTTATACTGTGTTTTCTGAAGGAGAAAAAACTGAATTGGCAACACAAGGATCTACTCAACACCTACATAAATATATTCTTTTTGAAACTTTCAAATCAAAATGTGCAGCTTTTGCTAACTTCCACAAAATTTGTTCATATTTTTTTATGGGAACCATCTACCTGATTTGTTATTAGGCGCGTGAGAAATCTACTTATAAGTACTTCTTTCCTTGTTTCGGTTAAAACTAAGGTTAAGAAATTCCACTGTTAGATATGTTGTACATACAACCATGTATTTTTATTATCCCTTGCAAAAACATAAATTGTATGGTTGTATATGTTGTATATAGGCCTATTTCTTTTTTTAATAATTAGCATATATTAATATCACGGAGATACCAATTACATCCAGCCTCTGCAACCACGCGATACCCTAATGGCATGACGGATGCTCTCAACCAAAAAATGAAGAAAAAACTAAAAAAAAGTCCCGCCAAAAAGTTTCAGTGCTTGCAACAGCAGAACAACCACCATCAAGACAACACCTGATGTTCAAGTACTCCAAAAACGACGCCTCCAAGAAGGAAATAGTGCACAAGCACCGTCGTCGCCCAATCGTAAATCTTGGGTTTTCATCCTGGAGATAATCACCGCTCTCAAAACAATGTCTTCAACAAAGCCATTGCCAGGCACAACCAATTAAGGCCAGACTTTGGATTTTCACCCTCAAAGGTAGGACATTGAACTTCACATGCCGCCCCCACTTACATACCACTGCTACGAATCCCGAAACTCCAAGCAAATTCCTCAACGTCGTAGGCTACAATCACCATTACTAGTCCTCCAATCTCGGCTTTCATGGCATTCTCCGCCTCTGACTTTACAATATAGGCCTAATTAGACGGAGGGATAAACATGAATCAAACTGACCAGCGAAAGGCCGATGAAAAAGTACGACATAAACTTATAGGGCTGTTTGCTCTTTACCCCTCACCTTCTTCGCTTTCAACACAACTATCATTTCGTTATAGTACATATCTCTTGTGTTGATGTTGTATCCTCTACCTGCCCCCGTTGGAAAAGGACAAGAATAAGTCTGCTTTAGGTCATATTTTTCTGCTCTAATAAGTCTGCATTAGGTCATATTTTTCTGCTCTTTTAGCATGTTTGTCCTGCCTCTTTAACCATGCACAAAATCATGGTAACATCATTTTTACTCGACAATATAATTAGAAATTTTGTGTAGGTCAAGGTTTAAATATATTCACAGCAATCACCAGGTATGTATATTACGATTTAAATGGACCTGACGTTTTATTGTATCTGTTTGACACTTGGGCAAAGAATTAACAAATAATTTCATATTTCTAAATGATTGGGCACCCGAAAAATCTCGACAGAATCATAGATGAATTTATTGTTATCAGGTTACTAGCTGCTTTAATTAGAATAGATACGGGCATGATGATGCTGGTGTATCATAGAGGTGAAATGAAGATGGGCACCTTGCATGTTTGGTAGAGATGATATATTTCAACACTATATATGATACGCACACTCTGTATATTTGAGAAAAAAATCAGGTGGATGGGAGATTTGTTGTTATTGTTGTTGTGTTCTCTTTTATGCATTTTCAATCCGGCGTTAGGTAGTTTGCCTAGTTAATAATCTCCCAAAATTTAATTTTGAGACGATGAAGAATCAAACAAAAAAAATTCACTTCACAAGAAAGTGATGTGTCCATTTTAAAAATAGGACTTATTAAAAAAATCATCCCTGTCCAGGTTTTAATTAGATACTGTTTTTGCATTTCGGTACTGTCAAAAAAATTGAAAACAAAAGAGACATGATTTGCTGCATGCCGTGCGTGTTGTCCCCACAGTTCTGACCGATAGTGCTTTTGCATTCAGATATTTTGGCCGCGCTTTTTTTGCACTGATTTCGTGCCGCCAAAAATATTTGCAAGATTGTATTTCTCTAAAACAAGCTTTTAATTTCTGTCTCTACGAAAAACATGCAAATTTGTGCCTCTCTAAAAAACTTGCGAATTTGTATCTCTCTAAAATCTTGCAAATTTATACTTCCTCTGTTTCTTTTTTACTTAGCTTATAAGATTTGGTCAAAGTCAAGCTAGGCAAAGTTTGACCAAATTTATACAAAAAAATATCAACATCTACGATGCTAAAGTTATATAGTATGAAAGTTAATTTGATGATGCATCTAATGATATTGATTTCATATTATGAATATTGATATATTTTACAATAAAGTTGGTCAAACTTTACAAAGTTTGACTTTGACCAAATCTTATATGCAAACTAAGACGGTTTTGGTAAAGCATATCTAGATGTGAGATAAGTATTGCACATCTAAGTGCTATATCATTAATCTTACGTGAAGATTCATGTGGGTATTTTCTTTTTCTTTCTCTTTTTATGCTTGATTTAGTCATTTTATGTGTGATAACTATGTGACATCTAGATGAGTCCTAAACACATCCAAACTAAAAAGAAATGGAGGGAGTAACTTGGCACAAAAAAATAAAATTGCCTGAAAAACTTCATTTATTTCTAAGGTTGTACAAATATGGATGATTGTTGGGCTGCGAATAAATTATGTGTACTTAGCTCTTGCGAGGTATGCATGCATGCAACACAATGCAACTAGCTTTCAATTTCGGTTGTCACATGGCATTGTACATAGGTACTGAAAATAATTGATGTGCGTGTCCTGGGGTTGCTAGACTGCATAGGTTCTTCATCCAGTGCTTGGGCAGGTAAATGTACGTGCCTAATGAACAGTAAAATTAAAAGTAATAGAAGAGTCATTAAAAAAAATCTGATTTTTTGGGTGCAAACTCTGACAAATGTTCTCCGTGCTTGGAAAATTTCTCCTTGAAACAACATTCGTGGAAGTTGTGGTAAAAAAACTCGACATTAAATAAATACTATTTGCAAAAGCATTTTGGAGTTATGTTTTTTTTTCTGCCATGACTTCTATGAATGTTATTTCCGGATGAAACTTTACAAGCACCAAGAACATATGTAAGAGTTTGCACCCAAAAAAACATTCACAAAATTTTGATTTTGTTTGTCATTTTTATCAGAATTTATCGTTCGCCCCGAGCTCAAGTGAGCTTGGGAGTAGAAGAGGACTATCACGTAAATAATGACTATTAATGCATGACGGGTGGATAGGGGGTGGTGCAGGAGAATGGGGTTGCAAAGACCGAGCTCCATCGAGCTCATTTTTTTCCAACAACAAAATCAAATCTATTTAAAGTTTCAAAAAAATGTCATTTTTTATACAAATGCATATGCATATTCTTCAAGTGTGTATAAATTGCATTGAATAATTTTGTTATTTGCTTGGTACACAAAAAATACAAATATCTGGCCCGAACACAACAAAGAAAAAACCTATTTTGAATATGTCTATTTGTCTTTATTCTGTACATCACATAAGAATATATATGCTCATGATTTTTTTACACAGATACTACAAGGAAAAGTTTACATCTATACTTTTTAGAGAATCTTTGAGGTGTGGAAAAAGTATTTTTATTGAAAATAATAATAAAGAGCTCAATGGAGCTCGGCCTCAGCAGGCACTTTTCGGGTGGTGCAGTGCACTGGTGGCCACCAGATGATTAAACAAAACAAAAAAAATGTAAGAAGGGTTTGGTTTTAGAGAGATACAAATGCATATTTCCATATAAAAACTAAGAAACGCTTTTTTGTGGGAATAAAACCAAGAATCTTTGTACCATGTGCAAAATGAAAAAAATATAAGCAGGTCCATCTTGTTTTTTTTTTGTATTGAAGGTAAGTTATCATCTTTATTGTTTGCGGATTACTAATCTGTAACTTTCGCTTCATTCATGATATTTTATCATCATTTTGAACTTGAAAAATATAAAAGCACCATCAATTGTGACCACTTGAGGTTCGGAGGGTGCGGTGAACTATACAAAGCAAGGACAAAATAATATCATCAACCAATATGATCTTCTATTCCGCGGATGACATAAATAGTCATATTGTTTCTAAAATTTCCCATACAGTGCATAGCCTTCAGAACGGCAGAGTATATTTTCTAGCAGCAGATAGGAGTATATTTCAAACGGTTCTACAAAGTTTAGCAGTGAACTCAATCTAACTACAATAGTTCGAATATAAGATTGACTTTTCATCTCACCAAGAATTTCTTTCTTGACTTTTCCCTTGCAAAAGACATCGCAATACCATTACCAATGCCCAGCACTCGGCACACTCGTTTCATCGGTCTCTCTCTCTCTCTCCAGCCCGCACCTTTATATAAGGGATAGGTGGCGCACTCAGAGAAACCACGAGTCGCTGTGCACTCACACACCCAAGCATTCGAACAGCACAACACACACCAGAGCAGAGAGAGAGAAAGAGGGAAGGGAAGAGAGAGAGAGATCAGGATGAGGCAGCAGGCGAGCAGGTTCAAGAGGCTGTGCGTCTTCTGCGGCAGCAGCCAGGGCAACAAGAGCAGCTACCACGACGCCGCCATCGACCTCGCCAACCAGCTCGTACGTGCTCCACTATACCACTCAACTGCTCATGGGTCGATCTTCCTCCTGATTAGCATCAGAGCAGTCGAGCTCTTGATCCTCTGTTACTGTTAGTCGCAAAGCTAGGTGCTGTGGGGACGAGACGACGCTCCTAGCCTGTTCAGTTCATAATCATCGTATAAAGCAAGCTAGCGGGGGAGACTTTTAGCGCACTAATTGCTGCATGATTAAGCGGTTAGTCCGTCTGTTGGTCTGGTCCTTGATGAGATTCAGAATGCAGTACACCTTGATGCATGATTGAGAAACTTGCAGTGCATGCGCACCTGCTGCACATGCATGGGCGGTCTTGTCTCTCATGGCTCGTTGACATTAATTAATCTCCTTGATCTGCACCGATCTAATCGTATGTTGGATATTCCTTTGAACCAACTATCAAAAAGAACCGATCTATTAGGAAGAGAGGGTATGATATATAATTTCAAAAATCGTCTTACATTATGAAACGAAGGGAGTTTTTCTTAACAAAGTTAGCATTCAGTTGCATGTTCTTATTGGATAGATACTGTGTCAAACTACATGTACGTACACTTGTACAGCACGTGAGAATAGTTGATCGTACTTGCCAGCAGCTCTCGATGCAGCACTGGTAGTGGTAGGGCAGAGAGCTGTTTGCTCGTGTCGACTGGCAAATTATATACTCCACTAGAGTAGTACCCAAGTTGAAGGAGCTGTAGCCAATTAAATTATATGTCCGGTCCGGTCGGATCCCATGGTGGCATCAGCGAATTAAAGCACTCGACCGTCAGCTTCAGTTCTCCTGCCTGTAGTATCGCCGCATGCATGCATCACTAGGCAGTACAGCTACAGTACGTACGTACGTACGTACTAGCAATGGTGAATCTAAGGGGTGTCTCATCAGGCTTGATCCCCCCTCCAAAAACTGGAAAACAAATTTCATAGTATTCATCAGAAAAAAAATTATATTATTTGAACTAAAAAACTAAGAGTTAATGCATTTTTCTTCATACGGTTAACATTGAGCCCCTCCTTCATTTCTTTCCAAGATTTGCCACTGGTATGTAGTGTAATACCCTAGCGACCCCCACAGCATTCAACATGTGTCTATACTAGTACAACGAATTCAGAAGATCAAGTACGTACGTACGTACGTACATACGTATTGTCGGACCGCCTGAACGTGTTGCCAGATCTCAAATGTACTTGCATACCTAGGATTGTAGGTAGGAGCTAGCTAGCTAGCTAACTAACTAACGTGGCATGGCCGCCGGCTGGGCGGCGTGCGTGCATGCAGGTGGGCGGGGGCATCGACCTGGTGTACGGCGGCGGCAGCATCGGGCTGATGGGGCTCGTCTCGCAGGCCGTCTACCACGGCGGCAGGCATGTCATCGGGTAAGTTGCAGTTGCACCAAGCTTCTGGCTTCATCCATGGTACGCAGTTCATTATATATAATCTCGTCTCATCTTGGTGCCTTGTATTGGATGCGCGTGCAGGGTGATTCCCAAGACTCTCATGACCCCCGAGGTATGCACTGCACTATATACCTGTCTCCTACTCAACTTATTATTTACAGTATTTCAGTGCCAGAAGAGAAAGAAACATGGCATGCTCATCCATTTCGAGCCTCGATCATGAGTTCATCACACCACCACCTCACTGGATCTTGGAATGCCCACCTGTAGTAGCTAGTAGCTCCTGGTAGCTAGGACTAACTAATCAGTCCATTTTCAGGATTAGTGTTCCCGTCTCCTAATTAATCCGAGGAAACACACCACACCAAACAGAGCTAGACGCCGTTCCCCACAAAACTGAAAAAACAACCCACAGAATCACCAGACCCCACGTATTATCTATAGCTGCTGCAAACAACTGAGGCACCTGCAGCTTTGCGTGCGATTGCGTGATGATTCCGTCCCCCGGCCAAGACAGACCGACATGCTTGCTTCCCTTGGAAATTTGGAATCAAGACATGCTCCTCGATCGGACGAACGTTCTTAAACTGAGGCTTCTCACTGTCATGCTTAGCCCCGTACAGACAGGCGTGCTAATCACTCGCTCACTGTCAACAGCTGATCCCGGCAGCAAGTCACACACGTTCAAGCAGAGCAGTGCACAAGGGCTGCAGTCACTGTCCAGCAGAGCACATTCACTAGCTTATCATGTGCACTGCAGCCCTTGTCGCGCTCACTGTCCAACTGAGCACATTCACTAGCTGATCATGTGCACTGCTCTGCTTGAACGTGTGTGGTGCTCGGTACCGTTGCAGCTCCATCGTGGAGTTAACGCTCTGCTCTTAAGTCATAACATGGGGGTAGCTAGCTGCTACAAGCAGGCCCCTTACCGTTACTAACACCTGGAGGCCGCAGTGCAATTTACACGCCGTGCAGCGCTGGTTGTGGTACTAGGTGCCTGACAGTCAGAACATCGTGCCCACGCCCACACCCACACAGGCCACGAGTAAATGTCGTGGACTTCCTTCTCCCGCTTGTCTCGTTGCGTGCCGACATGCGTGCGCCATCATCGTCACCATCATGTACTCCCTCTGTTTCCAAATATATGTCTTTGTAAGGCCTTGTTTGGCAGGAAGGGGTTGGAGAGGATTTTGTGAATCCCTTCTTTCCACCCAATCCTCTCAAATCCTCTCAATTGCCAAATCCCTGAGTCATGAGACAAGGTTTCTGAGCCGCGTGAGTAGAAAGAAATCGAGGAGGATTAGAGAGGATTGAAGGGGTTTGTTCATCACAAACCCTGTCCACCAAATGGACATGCAGGGAATCGCGGGGTTTCTGATTCCGTCGGGGATAATCCCTACAAACCTCCTCAAACCCTGCGCACCAAACAAGGCCTAAAGATTTCACAAACTAAACACAGTTGTACATACACATATTTTAGAGTGTAGAAATGTAGATTCATTCATTTTACTTTTTATGTAGCTAGTGTTCATGTAGAAATCTTTAGAATAGCTTATACTCCATCCGTCCTAAAATTCTTGTCTTAGATTTGTCTAGATATGAATGTATCTAGTCCCGTTTTAGTATTTAAACGTAAGACAAAAATTTTGGGACGGACGAAGTATTTAGGAACAGAGGGGCTCTGCATGCATCTGCATTTTCCAGAGTGATTTTGCTGCCGCGTTTGCGCCAGCCAATGGATAAAAGAGATTGATGGTCCTTGTTTTCGTGGGTGTCAGATCGTCGGGGAGATGGTGGGGGAGGTGAGGCCAGTGGGCGACATGCACCAGCGCAAGGCCGAGATGGCCAGGCTCTCCGACGCCTTCATAGCCCTGCCCGGTACGTCAGTTCTGCTCCCCGCTGCGTATATCTCGCATCATTGCCTCGTTGATTACCGCACTGCATTGCCTCCTCTCAGCCTGTCTGGCGGTCAGGCCCCCAAATTCATGGTTCTGTCATGCTGCCCTACCAGTAAGAAGGCAGCATGCGTTTCCACACCTGTGAAACTGTACTTTCTAACCAAGAACCAGCTAGAGAATAAGCGTGTGTTTCTTAGCTGACGGATGCGGCTTAATGTGATGCGTTTTGTGTGGCTGATCAAGGTGGGTACGGGACGCTGGAGGAGCTGCTGGAGGTGATCACGTGGGCGCAGCTAGGGATCCATCACAAGCCGGTACGCACGCACGCACGGCAACTGAAATGGAACTGGAACTGAAACTGAAGCTAAAAAAGCATGCATCGATCGTGGAGGGGTGAAGTGAAATGAAACTGTGCTGGTTATTTCTTCAGGTCGGCCTGCTGAATGTGGAGGGGTACTACGACTCGCTGCTCACCTTCATCGACCAGGCCGTGGAGGAGGGCTTCATCAACCCCGCCGCCCGCCGCATCATCGTCTCCGCCCCCACCGCCCACCAGCTCATGGAGAAACTCGAGGTGCGAATGGAAGTAATTAACTGCAGGAACTCAGAAAACATTCTACAACCAATTCTAAGTGTCATGGCGTGCTTGATGCGATCTAATACTTGTGCATTGTTGATCCCCAGGAGTACGTTCCTTACTACGACATGGTCGCGTCCGGGCTGGACTGGGAGGCGGATCGCCTAGGCTTCTGATCGTCGAGGAGAAATTCGCCATTTCTGTCAGCGTGTGGCATGCGGATCGAGCGAAAGGTGTGATGAAGATTAGCGTACAATAATAGCTAGTTCAGTTGTACTCGACCGGTCTCGGTGGCCTATGGGCTTCTTCTATTAGGGCGTGGGCAATATGAACTTTCGGTGGGTAGCTAGTGCCTAACCTTTATATATCTCATTAATTAAGTCCTTAGTACTAGCTAGCTCCAAAGATCTAGGAGCCGAAATTCACTGAAGCAGAGTGCAGTTCTTGGCAATGAATAATAATCTGTATCGGTAGAGACTGAAGCCAAGATAATTCGGCTATTTGAAGGCGGTTGTGAAAGAATTTAAACTCAAGTTTCATGTGCTTTATCAATTCTCTTTTTTTTTTCTCGAGTATGTCAAAGACGTACCGTATTATTATAGAAAATAAAGATAATTACAAGATGCTACAACTTGTTGCGAACACTAATTGTAGAACAAACATCACACCCGAGTTAGTCCGAAAAAAAGCCTTCGCACACAATACAGACACAACACAAAGGAGCCTGCCTTGAACAGAACATCAAAGACAAGCAACAACTTCAACTGAACTTCCCTTCTCAGCGCACCAGCCACACTTGAACAGAACATCAATGACTTGGGTGGTCCCGAGAGAGTCACCGTCTTAACTCACCGGCATTGACGTACATTGCACCCTAGAACCTCTTTTGAGACCAGCGGCACTCATCGAAGAGCCGCATCATAGAACCTCCAAGCCAAGTCTCCACACACAATGCTATGCCCGCAAGAAGGGGAAGATAGCCAGCTGATCCGAAATTGCTGTTAAAAATAGATTAGTTGCTTATTAATTAAGCTGATTAGAATTAAGTTAATTTTTAAATAGGTTACTTAGTCCTAAGCAATCATGCACTTCCTTGACTTTTAAGAAAACTATGTAATAACTTGGCCCTTAAGTAACTTCAAGTTACTTGACTTCCAAGCAACATGTGTACTTCCGTCCGGATAAAAATACCTCATTGATATCATCAATAAAGACTAATGAATCATCTTTCATTCATCTCTATTGTTTTTTACTTTCTATTTCAAACACGTTATCAATACATAGTCTTTACCGCTAGAAAAAGAAAAGGCCGAGACCCCTATACCGGCCGGTGGAAGCGCCGAGCGGGCGTGAGACGCTCTAACGCTGCTTACCATTACACATCCGAGAAAGGAAAGATAGGCATGCACCCAGCATGCATGAATCTCTACAAAGGACTTGCATGCATGCACCGGCACACACATGAATCTCTACACATGACTTGCATGCATGCATGCATTCCTGCAGGGAAATCTTTTGTGATTAAGATCAGTAATCTGAAGATTATGATTTCATAAATGGCAACCGTCGATGGAAAGCTTCGCTGTGCAGACACCATGGAGCGTGCATCCATCCGTACAGAGACTAATCATGAGAATCTTAATTCGTATGTCTTCTTGTGATTAGGAAATACAGAGACCACCGCTACTGCCGACGATCACAAATCACGGAACGGAGGCTGTTGCTCCCATGGCATGTCGGAGAGGCCTCCGGTGTAGAACCCCGCAGAGCGACGACGTCTTCTTATGATTAATTTCGTTTGTCTTCTTGTGATTAAGAGGAATCTCATCCATTCTGCCTTATGCTAGAATCGTTTCATCAAATCATCTATGAAGAGGCCGACAGCAGGCATGGCTGCGTGACGCTAGCGGCCACTTTCATGAAGAGGCCGACTACACTTCATCCATGCAAAGGAAGACAATCCCTTACATATCCCCATTGAGCCCTCAGGCTTAGAATACTTTGCAGATTAATCGTTATACTTTCTAAGAATGAAATTATAGAAATATATTGGCTACACTTTGAAGCCCTCTGGTTTTCATATATTACATAAATATGTAAATTATTAAGGTTTGCATCCATATGTATTACCATAGTAATACTAAATACAAAAGAATATTTCGCGTGCATTTATTCCTTCTGAATTTAAGACAATATATATGTCTTTGCTGCAAACATTTCCCAAGGCATGCGTTTTAGGAGAACAACTATTTTTGCAATTAATTTTAATTTTTGCAAATCTTATTGTAATTCAAAACAAGAATCACGTATTCTCATACTTAATATGATGGCATCCAAGTTTATTTGTGAATTACAAGGTATTTGATGGCATCTACTGCATATTTTTGCAGTCCATCACTACCGTAAGATCGACGTTTTGTCATTTTGGCAAAATGACTACCTTCAAAGTGCTCTTCCAAATATTAATATTAGACGAGACTACCTCAAGATATCATAAGGTAATACTGGCATCTACTGCAAAAATTTGCGGACTATCCACTATTATCTCAAGGTCTACATCATGTCATTCTGACACATGACTACCTTCAAAGTGATTTTCTTAAAAATAGCATAACATAAGGTAATAGAATTATGAACATCTACTGACAAAAGTCAGACTATGTTTTCTATCATCGCGCGATCTACACCATATTGATGATTATCTTCAAAGTGTTATTCTATATCAATTGAGGTTTACACATATAATGCATCAGCCAAACAAGAACTTGCTCCTCTAAAGAATTTACTGTTGTTGTTTACTAAAATATTTTACTCTCATAGTAAATATTGTTCTTGCACATTTTGCTTGAATATGTCATAGGAAACTATGAAAATATTTGCATATATCTGTGATTACCTTCTACTACATTCGTAAAATGCATGGCAATGAAACGTACGTCACTATTTCTAATTATAGTGTCATCCAAGATGGATGCCATAATTTATAGCGAGTGTCTCAAACACTATTGCAAGATCCACATCACATTGTGGTTGTTATTTTCATAGTGACAAATCAATGTTAAAATTGCAAAGTATATGTTTTTGGCCGTGACTCTAAAGTCACACTTTTTATCACGAATGAAGTCCAAAACATTAGCAATAATTTCATCGCATGTGTTATATTGAAGGGTACACCTAGGTTCACCAAGGATTACCTTGGCCATGGTTGTTCTCAAACAAATTATTTTATCAATATATATTTCTTACTCATAGAAGTAAATTAAAATGAATGCAATAGCATTTTCATGTAACCCATGGCTGACATTTCCAAATGCTTTAAATTCATGTTAGGTGGGAGTATTTATCGTAAGATGATTCATGACATGAGTCATTATATCCACATGTGGCATTTGTGGCCACTATAACTCCACCTTCGAAATATGTGTCATGGCTATTCTCTTAATAGCTAAGTATATTCATATGTATTTCATGTGTCACCAAGTTCACTTAGTTCTCAAACTGAGTACATAATGGATGAATATTTATTCACCTTGAATATTTCTCTTGAGAGAAACATGCTGCCATGAGCACATTTGGAATGATCACCCAATATATATTTTTTCAAGGCCTCAAGTCTATTGCAACTTACAATTTTGGTAGTTATAGAATCAACTTTAAGTTAAGATTTTATGATCAGATATTTTTCGTATTTGAATCCGATTGAAAAGCCCATAATACACTTTACATCCTCTTATGATGGTATTACAATTTTCATGGTAAAGAAACATGTTATTTCTTAAAATCATCATATTCACCCAATGGGTGCTTCAAATACTTGCTAGCATTAAGAATACTATGCAAGTCAGTGGTTACAAAATAGAACCATGAGGAATTCAAAGTAAAGTCGAGGCTAAAGACAACCAATGACATAATTACCTTTTAATTGGCAATTGATCATTTTCAAATGATCACAAAGACAACTCTCAAGTTTGTCAAATGTGTGGTTACATAAATATCATACATATGATTACCAAACCGTCAGACATATGGTCAAACCACACCATAAATTTATTAAGAAGGCAAATAAGTTCATTGGGATAGTTGAAAATTTGCAAACATACAACCAGGAAATATCCTCGTAAATGATTGTTTCCAAATCTTCATCAGAAGGAGAACCAAAAATATAGTGTAATAAAAGAATGATCAATTCCTTTATTCCTATGATATGTTTGCATAATTAATTTTTCAGTAATATGGGTGACCTCATGGAATATCCTAATTATTCCCAAAATAACATTAGCCTATACTTGTGCTACTACATGTAGTGTAATGTCAAATATTCTATTTATTGGACATTATATTTGATAAATTTTGAATGTATGAATCAATTCATACTCAATATTTTTGCGTACACAATGATTTTCTAAGTATTAATAAATTAAATATTAAGCTTAATAGCCTTAGCCATCCTGGTTTGGGGGTGATTAGAAAATTATTGACAATTCTATTGGTCACAACTTAACAAGTTGCAAAATTTCCCAAATCATCAGATTTTATGTGCACCACATGTGCCATAGGGGAAATTAATTTAAGTAACTCTCACCTTACAATTCTAAATGAGTCAACTCATTCTTCCTTGAACACATTCAGAAGGTATGTGCATTACTCAACCATTGTGTGGTATCATATAGATACTTCATGGTACTCATGGAAACATTTATAAAATGATTTCCAGTGTGTCTCTTATCACACAAACCATGAATGATATAACTAAATTAATTGGTCAAATTCTCAAAGTAAGAGCAAGCTAGTTATCCTAAACAAGGGATATATCCATTTGAATGGACAACTTCGTTGAACTCATTTCACAAGCAATGTTTGATTATACCTAATACTTTATGTATATACAGATAATGGTTTAGTTCAATATCTTATGAAAGATAGTGAAATTAATAATATGACCAAACTTATAGAATCGTAATTTACTAGCCTCATGCTAGACAAATACGGCATTACACACCGTAAGTATCATCTAAATCATACCAACTGCATAGAATACTACTTTCCCCTTGTAGTAATTACGTGGAAATCAATAAAGTATTTCCTATCTGCGATAATTCGGTTACATACCGATATCACCACTCCAGCATACATCAATGGGCTCTCCCAGAAATTTAGGGAACTATGTGAGGAATAACAATTTATCCGTCAATCAAAATTATTCACAGCCCGTATGCTGATTGCATCAGCAATAAGGATATTTTCAGCATTAGGGGGAGATTAGTACCACAAAGAATGCTGAGAAATAAATTAGACATGTTATTTACATTCCGTCCTTATATCCACGTACTCAAAGAATATGAAAAAGAAGTTTAGAATCACATATTTGTAACTTATTGCAAATCTGCCACATACATTTACTGATGACAAAGGTGTCACTCAAATTTATATTCCTGCGGTAAAGTGTCACAAAGAGTGGAGGTACCTGATAAACCACTCTTCTCCCCAAATGAGAGCAAGAGGGGGAGAAATCTGACCACATGAGATATAATCTCGCATATGCTTCCGCGGAAACAAAGGAAATCAAATCCTCAACCAGTAAATGTAATTCAACATCAAGTTGAAAGACACCTCACTGGATGCTCATCATCCAAAGCCCGACATAAATGTGCACAAATGTTTTGGTGTCGGGACATTAAACACCTTGACTCCATTGTTGTAGGAAATCACAAGGAGTTAAAAGGAATAAATACATTTCCACAAATTTCATCGATTCCTCTAGAATCATATAACATAAGTCTACATTTGTCGACATGTCTTTCTTCTAAAGATTGCTAAAACCTTTTGGGCCCTGAACCAAAATCCATGGTAGAGTGCCTCTTGTACTCATATTGGTTCACACAAAAGGAAGCAAGTAAATAGCACTCGCCAATCAAAGAGTGGTATTTACCACAGTAATACCTACTCCTCATAAGTATCTTCCATATGGAATACTAAAAACTTCTCATTCATAGACAAAGTCAATGAGATGGTGAAAAAGCGAGGTTTGTAGCAAAAGGGTTCACGCAGAGACCCAACATCGATTATGATGTAACATACCTTCTTGGTATGAGTGGAACTATGTTTCGATAATAAATACCGTTGACAGTATAAATAATATTATCCATGCAGTTAATGGATGCAGTGACTACATACTCATATGAGTCACTCATTTCGGAAATCTATATTAAAGTCCCTGAAGGGCTTCATTTCCGAATCCAAAAACAAATCGCAACATGTATTGTGTAAAACTTCATAAGTCACTCTATGACTAGAAACAGTCGTGAATCATATGGTACTACCGACTAGACGAGTTCCTTCTTTAGAGGATTACTCAAAGGATGATGATTGTTCATGTGTTAATAAAGGAATCCCAAAATTTTATTTCCTTACATCACCTCAGTGTATATCGATGATTTCATCATCGATGTCTCTACAAGACATAAACATACACAAAATCATCTCAAGACGGAAAATTTGGATTCAACCAAATTTTGCTTAAGCTTACAACTTGAGCATTCTCTCAAGAATACATATAAGTCTATACATATATCCAAAACATATACGAGAAGTTCAGTGTGGATATATCATAACAACAAAAGACATGTATGGTCATACTACCTTTGATAAGGTACATACCTAGGGTTGATAATAAAGTGACATAAAGACGTGAAGTTCTATATCTCACTAATGTCAAAGCACTCATATGATTGCAAATTATGTCAGGCCTGACACCATATTTGCTATGGTTGTTCAGAGTGCAACCCCCAACAAAAGGTACATGCTTGATATATGGAATATCATCTTATATCTTAAGCTTACAATAAATATTGGACAATTCCATCAAGAAATACAAGATATGACCATGATATGATATGATGATATTGGCTCTTTATTTGATCCCAATGACGCCATATCAATAACTGAATTTGTTGGAATAGCCTTCATATGGAAGTCATCTAAATGGACTTTAATGGTTATTCCCACTTATCATTATGACATAATTGCTTTATCTAAAAGCATTGCAAAATATGCATGGCTTGGCAGAATGATTAATCACACTCAAAATCATGTGGTTGAGATTCATCAGAATCACATTACTTTATTTATAAAGCTACTTCCACTTGTGTTACTCAATACCAACAGGTTATATGAAGAGCAATATCATAAATCACATTGCTCGGAGACTATCTATCCTCATGGATTATAGAAAAGTGAGGAAATAATTTTGCAAACAATATCATGTGAAAATCCAACAGATTATACACAATCTTATGTTGATGTCAATGAAATTGGTATGAGACATCCACCATATTTGCAAAGTTCACGGGGAGTAATCTCCCAAACTATAACCTATTAACAATCATCAGATTGCATATATTGTACTCTTTTTCCCTTGATGAGTTTTTCTCTAATGGTTTCTCATAAAAGGTTTTTAACGAGACAATATAATCGCAAGTGTTTGTATATGCCATATCATTTTCACCTTATATTTTTCCCACTGGGTTTTAAAGGAGTTTTCCGTGGCATGTCAAATGCACTCTTTTCCCTTATGAGTTTTTCTCTCAAAAGTTTCTCATAATGGTTTTTAATGAGGCAATATCTTATCAAAGATAATATTTCATACTTTCTATTTTCCCTATTGGGGTTTTTAAAGGAAGTACTCAAGACATATCAATTGTTCTCTAAACTCACCAATGAGTTTTCTCCTTCTTCAAAGGTTTTTCTCATATGAGTTATCAAGAGACAATAATCATTATATGTTGCATTATTTTCTCCTTATTATTTTTCCCACTGGGTTTAAAGGAGTATTAGCAACATATGTGCACAATTCTCCTCATATTTTTCCCACAGGGTTTTTGGAGGAGACTTTCAAGAATATTCAAAGAATTTATGAAGATGATGCATATACTCAAGAAGAGGCGTTGTACAAGGGGGAGTGTTAAGAATAGATTAGTTGCTTATTAATTAAGATGATTAGGACTAAGTTAATTCTTAGATTGGTTACTTAGTCCTCAAGCAACCATGCACTTCCTTGACTCTCAAGGAAACTATGTAATAACTTGGCCCTTAAGTAACTTCAAGTTACTTGACTCCCAAGCAACATGTGTACTTCCGCCCGGGTATAAATACCCCATTGCTATCATCAATAAAGACTAATGAATCATCTTTCATTCATCTCTCTTGTTCTTTACTTTCTATTTCAAACAATTGCGAATAGCGTCGCGAATTGTTTTGTGGAGGGGCTGGTCATCAAGCCGCTAATGAATCCACAATACAAAACTAGGAGCCCTTGGTCCTAGGACGTACACATGGTGAAAGATTGTCCCTGAAGATAAGATATAAATACACTAGCAGTCACTAAAGTTGAGGCCGAAGCACAATACGGTCACTTGACTCCAGAATATGCTCAGTACGGTCATTGAATACAAGTTGTGGTGATTATACGGTCACTGCTCGTCGTATAGCTCCGTATTCTGTTGAGTTGACCGGTCACACATCGTTGGAAAATTTCAAAAAATTCCTCGAATTGTTTCGTCCGTCGCCGGCCACTCGGGCTCCTGGCCACCGAACGCTGCCACTCGCCCCGCTTGCCCCTCTACTCTGCCTGGCGACCCCGTCGCCGCGCCCTCCGACGACCTCGCTGCCTCATGCGCTCCGCTGCCGCCACCACACCGCGCCTGCGCCCAGAGCACCGTCCGCATGCAGCCCCACCTAGCCTTGCTGCGGCCTAGCCTTGCCCCTCCGTCGTAGCGCTAGCCCCGCACCGGACCTCGCTGCTGGCCCCTCCTCCGGCCAGGTCCGGCGAGATCCGAGGCCGCCGCCTCCGGATCCGCTCGGCCGAGGAGGAGGACGAGAAGATGCGGGCGCGAAGGCGGTGGGAGAGATCGATGGCGTCGTGGTGGTGAGGGTCGAGGGCGAGGAGCGCGAGGGTGTCGGCGAGCGGGAGCTCGTGGTGGCCGAGCGCCTCAAGCGTGCAGGCACGGCGGAGAAGAGCCCGCGGGAAGCGTGGCTCGGCCTGGAGCGCGAGGGATGGCCACGCGGGGCAAGGCGGAGGGAGAGCTCGTACTGCCGCAGCGCGTCGGCGTATTCGCGAGACTGGAACATGCGGTTGCCTTCCTCCTTGAGCTCGTGCGCGCGGCGAGGGAGAGGGACGCCTCGGAATCGGAGCTATCCCGGAGGAGCGGCACCACAGAGAGGTCCGACCCGTGGTCGCCGTTCCGCTGGAGGAGGAGGAGCTTAAGGGACCTGGCCGCCGACGAGCGAGACGCCCTCGGCGGGGTCGCCGACACCGGCGAGGGCGACCACGGAGGCGACGGCGACGAGCCCTTCTCCTGCAGCATGCCCTTCATGCCGCGCCTGTGCTGTTGCTGCCCTGCGCCGTGGTGCCTGCTACGGCAACAAAAGACCTTCCCTGGCAACGGCGCCAGGAATCCTTCTGCTACGGGCTACGCCTATAGGGACTTCCTTGGCAAATATGCAAAGGATTCCCCCGCGGCCTTGGAGCCTTGCGTTGGTGTTCCCTTGAAGAGAAAAGGGTGATGTAGCACAGCGGCGGTAAGTATTTCCCTCAGTTTGAGAACCAAGGTATCAATCCAGTAGGAGGATCGTGTCAAGTCACAAGTACCTGCACAAACACAAAGAGCTTGCACCCAACGCTATGAAGGGGTTGTCAATCCCTTATAGATTGTTTGTAAAGTGAGACATGAAAGCAAAAAGTAAACAAAGCAAAGTATAAGTAAAAGTGTTCACTAGTGGCTTCTCTCATGAAAGCAAGTAGATGGTGGGTCAACGAATTACTGTCGAGCAATTGATAGAACCGCGCAAAGTCATGACGTTATCTATGGCAATGATCATATCTATAGGCATCACGTCCAAAACAAGTAGATCGATACTTTCTGCATCTACTACTATTACTCCACACGTCGACCGCTATCCAGCATGCATCTAGTGTATTGAGTTCATAAGAACAGAGTAACGCCTTAAGCAAGATGACATGATGTAGATGGACAATCTCAAATATATGATGAAAGCCCATCTTGTTACCCTTGATGGCAACAACACGATGCATGCCTTGCTGCCCCTACTGTCACCGGGAAAGGTCATCGCACGATATGAACCCAAAACCAAGCACTTCTCCCATTGCAAGAATCATAGATCTAGTTGGCCAAACAGAACCCAAGACTCAGAGAGACTTACAAGGATATCAAATCATGCATATAAGAAATCAGCAAAGACTCAAATATATATCATAGATAATCTGCTCAAAAGTCCACAATTCATCGGATCTCGACAAACACACCGCCAAAGAATATTACATCGGATAGATCTCCATGAAGATCATGGAGAACTTTGTATTGAAGATCCAAGAGAGAGAAGAAGCCATCTAGCTACTAACTACGGACCCGTAGGTCTGAAGTGGACAACTCACGAGTCATTGGAGAGGCGATGATGTTGATGTAGAAGCCCTCCAACTCCAAAGTCCCCTCCGGCAGGGCACCGGGAAGGGTCTCCAGATGAGATCTCGCGGAAACGGAAGCTTGCGGCGGCGGAAAAGTGGTTTCGTGGACGCCCTGATTTTTCTGGGATTTTAGGGAACTTATATGCCAAAGAGCTAGGGCAGGGGAGCGCCAGGGAGGCCACAAGCCTGGTCGCCACGGGCCCCCTGGCCGCAGCGTCAGGGCTTGTGGGCTCCCTATGGGCCTCCTGCCTTGGCCCTCAAGTCCCCCGATCTTCTTCTGTTCTGGAAAAATTTATTTCGGGGATTTTATTCCGTTTGGACTCCGTTCCAAAATCAGATCTGAAAAGAGTCAAAAACACAAAAAAAGGAACTGGCACTTGGCACTGAATTAATAAGTTAGTCCCAAAAAATGTATAAAAGGTATATAAAACATCCAAAGTTGACAAGATAACAGCTTGAAACCATAAAAAATTATAGATACGTTCGAGACGTATCAGTGCCCGCCGTACTGCCCGCGCTCCGCCGTTGCTCCTTCCTTTCCTCCTCGCTTCGCTGCGCCGGCCGCCGGTAGAGTGGAGTGGGGTGAGTTGAGGAGGAGAGGAGATCAAGGCCACGGGTGCGATATATAGGAGGACGAAGCGATGACACATAAGGAGAAGGCGGGGTACGTGGTGGGGGTGGAGGCTTGCATGGGCTACACCGGGCGAGAGGGCTAACGCGGTGTGAAACAGAGAGCCTTTGTTGGCTTTCTGGAGCTATACATAGAGCAATTGAAAACACATGTAGCTGCAGTCGGGAACAATTCGAGGGGTTTTTTGAAAAACTGCCAATGATGTTTGACCGGTCAACTCAATAGAATACGAAGCTATACGGTGAGGAGTGACCGTATAATCACCACAACTCGTATTCAATGACCGTATTGAGCGTATTCTGAAGTTCAGTGACCGTATTGTGCTTCGGCCTCAACTTCAGTGACTGCTAGTGTATTTATCTCTCAAGATAATTGGCCTCTGTAAGGTCCAACGAAAGGCCACCAATCGTCATCCATCACAATCCTCCAATATCCACTTATCCATTAGGCACAGGCTCATACGACGCATAGATGTGATGTTGAGGCCCCCTTAGGCTGGTTGTAAATGGTAGTATCGGTATCATGCATATGATACAGTGTATGATACCACATTCGTAACGCATAGTATCATATGGTGGTTCATTTATTTCCATGCAAGACACATAGTAGCACATCATTTAATATGATACGGTATCATAATATGATACTCAACCCTCTCTTCATTTAATTCTATGCCACCTCATCAAAATTGCTTAGTTGGCATGCATGATACTACCTATGATACTCCCATTACGGACAACCTCAATCTTTTGGCATGCAAATGTCACTCCATTTGACCACATGTTATTTCCGGAGGTAAATACACTACGAGTTTTAAAACTTACTTGTGACGGTCAGTTTGATGTACAAATCTATAAAATACGTGTTTCTGGTAATCAAACTTGCACGGACTTGCAAATACGGTCTCATTTTCTGTACTTAGGCATGTATTCGCTTGGAACGCCACATGATTATTTTACAAAAACACCCTTGATTTTTGAACTTCTTACAAAAGCCCATGATTGTAAACATAGTAACCGCTGGGTCCCACCTGTTAGTGTAAGGTGTAAATAATTGTGCTGAAAAAATGCAACAGTGGGGGATCGAGCCTGAAAGTGCTAGTTATCGACAAGGGGGGTGAATAGGCGATTTTTATGAAAAGTTTTGAAACAGTAAATATCTTCGAAGTGAGCCGAGACGATCCAGGATCGGATACAAGGATCTAGGCATGACATGTAGTAAGATGAAGACATTTAGACAAGTAGGGCATAATCATCATGCAAACAGTGGTGTATCGAAGATAAACTAATGTAGTACGAAGACAAACGTAGATCGGATGAATGTCTCCACGTCAAGAGCAAACAAGCAATGGCTTCATAGTACTAAATAGTATGTAAATAAATGGAAAGATAGAACTAGTTGCTTGAGGAAGACTTGGGATTTGTTGGACTAGTTCTAGTTATTGTGACAATTGTACGTCTGGTTAGGGAGGCTGAAATTTAACTTAGAAGACCTCGTCTTCACCTTATTCCCCTTAAGTCAAGGTCAATTAGACCT
Organism: Hordeum vulgare subsp. vulgare; assembly: GCF_904849725.1. Lineage (NCBI taxonomy): Eukaryota > Viridiplantae > Streptophyta > Magnoliopsida > Poales > Poaceae > Hordeum > Hordeum vulgare. The sequence continues at coordinate 581,063,456 of NC_058521.1, forward strand.
CGCCCAATGACTCAGGTGAGTCTTTAGGATAGACTTCCGAAACCCAGACAAACTCAGCCACCCGGTAATCCAGGATGACACTTGGATGCTCCATATCATGACGCCTAACCGTCTGGAAGATCACAGTCTTTAAGTGTAACAAGTCTTCTGTTCTCTCAGAACTGAATGACTTCGGTGATGCTCCAACACTCTCGCTCTAGGTGTTTGGGTTTATCCTCGTAAGATAGCTCTCAGTATCTTCAAGGTGGGTTGCTCCAAAACAAAAAGAGACGTATCTAACTCTGCGCAGCCACCAACTAATGGTGGGGGGGATGGGCTATTTATAGCCAACAAGAAACCCGACATGATATGACCGAAATGACCATAGGTCAATGGCCAACCGATACGTGTCACAACAGTCGAATTTCAAAGACTCATCGGCAAGATTACTTGGGCTACAAGCAATGCTGACTCAACCAACTCTGGAAGAAACTTCCTCTCATTGTCTTCACTGGAAGACATTTGTATATGGGTTGAGCATCATGTCAGCTTCTGATTTCGACCACCTTGATCCCACTTAACAGTACGGTGGTCCCTATGACTCAGGAAAGAGAAAACAAAACTACCAAAAGACCTCATCTTCGCGTTTCATTATCTTCATGCGATTATCTTCATGCTACACCAATGGCTACAAACATCTTCAATGTCTTCCAACATTTTTAGGGGTCGTCTTCGATGGTTAAATTGAATCGGCTAGATCCGTCGTAAGGCAGTAAACCAAAAAGTTTACTCCCTTATGACCGTATTGGGGATCGGCTAGAAATGCCCTAAGACTTTCCCTAGTAAGTTTACCAAAATATGTGTTTTTCTTTCAGGCGTACCAAAATCAAAATGACAAAGGAATAACTAATCTGTGCGAAAATGCTATTATGTGCTCGAGCTTAGCTAGGCCTGGTATCCACGCCGTTTCTACACTTCAAGATCCCCAACAGACCATGTGAAAGTTCACATGTAATAAGGGTCTGCCACCTAATTAAGGGCCCACTAGAAAACACGGCATGATCGTATGAGCCATTATTGCAAGGAAAATGTTTGGAACCTGCTGATACGTCTCAAACGTCTCTATAATTTTTGATGGTTTCACGCTGTTATCTTGTCTTCTTTGTATGTTTTATGTACCTTTTTATATTGTTTTGGGGACTAACTTATTGATTCAGTGCGAAGTGCCAGTTCCTGTTTTTCCGTGCTTTTGACTCTTTTCAGATCTGATTTTGGAACGGAGTCCAAACGGAAGAAAAACCCCGAAATGATTTTTTCCCGAACCGAAGAAGTCCAGGGAAACTTTGGGCCAGGCCAGGTGGGCCCCAGGGATCCCACAAGGGCCCACTCCGCCACCAGGGGGAGGCGGCGGTGGGCAAGATTGTGGCTTCCCTGGCCGCCTCCTGACCTAGGTTTTGCGCCTATATATTCCCAAATATTCCGCAAAAAATCAGGGGAGCCTCGAAAATACTTTTCCGCCGCCGCAAGCTTCCGTTTCCGCGAGATCTCATCTGGAGACCGTTCCCGATGCTCTGCCGGAGGGGACTTTGGAGGTGGAGGGCTTCTTCATCATCATCATCGCCCCTCCAATGACTTGTGAGTAGTTCACTTCAGACCTACGGGTCCGTAGTTAGTAGCTAGATGGCTTCTTCTCTCTCTTGGATCTTCAATACAAAGTTCTCCATGATCTTCATGGAGATCTATCCGATGTAATATTGTTTGGCGGTGTGTTTGTCGAGATCCGATGAATTGTGGACTTTTGATCAGATTATCTATGATATATATTTGAGTCTTTGCTGATTTCTTATATGCATGATTTGATATCCTTGTAAGTCTCTCCGAGTCTTGGGTTTTGTTTGGCCAACTAGATCTATGATTCTTGCAATGGGAGAAGTGCTTGGTTTTGGGTTCTGCCATGTGGTGACCTTTCCCAGTGACAGTAGGGGCAGCAAGGCACACATCAAGCGGTTGCCATCAAGGGTAAAAAGATGGGGTTTTTATCATTGATTTGAGATTATCCCTCTACATCATATCATCTTGCTTAAGGCGTTACTCTGTTCTTATGGACTTAATACACTAGATGCATGCTGGATAGCGATCGATGTGTGGAGTAATAGTAGTAGATGCAGAAAGTATCGGTCTACTTGTATCGGACGTGATGCCTATAGAAATAATCATTGCATAGATATCGTCACAACTCTGCACAGTTCTATCAATTGCTCGGCAGTAATTTGTTCACCCACCGTCTACTTGCTTTCAGGAGAGAAGCCACTAGTAAACACTACGACCCCCGGGTCTATTCACATCCATCGTTTACAACTCCGCTTTTACTTTGCTTTTTTACTTTGTTACTTTCAGTTCTCACTTGGCAAACAATCTATAAGGGATTGACAACCCCTTCATAGCGTTGGGTGCAAGCTTTTGTGTTTGTGCAGGTTGGTGAGATACTCTTCCGCCGGATTGATACCTTGGTTCTCAAACTGAGGGAAATACTTACCGTCGTTGTGCTACATCACCCTTTCCGCTTCGAGGGAGTACCAACGTGCCGTAGTAGGAGTATTTCTGGCACAATTGCCAGGGATACACAACAAACATCAGAAGTATTTCTGGCGCCGTTGCCGGGGAAGAGGATCGCTTGCCGAGGAGGATCGTGAAGAATATTCTCCCGACAACACGCCTATTTCTGGCGCTGTTGCCGGGGAGGAGAAATCAAGATCTATCCAAGTAGGTCTCACAAACTCTTCTCTTGCATTTACTTTTTTTGTCAGTTGCCTCTCGTTTTCCTCTCCCCCACTTCACATTTGTCGTTTTCATTCGCCTTTCGCCTTTCTCCTTCGTCGTTTTCTTTTGTCCGTTTCACTCTCTCTTCCTGCTCGTTTGTGTGTGAGATAGTCCATCAATGGCTAGACCCACCACTCCAAACGACACCCCTAAAAATGGAATTCTCAATTTCAGGCAGAATGAGGAAGAAAATTTGAAGCACGCTTGGTACAGGATTTGCAATGCTCAAAGTAGATCTACCCGTAAGCAATCCACTACCGTACTCCTTCGCAGTTTCAATGTTGGAATTTCTCCTTGGAATAGGTATATCCTTGATACCATTGTAGGCGGGAACTTTTTGGGGAGCCATACTGTTGACTCCTATAGAGCTATCATTAATTTGGTAGGCTCACGCCCGCTCATGGTTAATGGAACTATCTTGACCTTGGAGCACGTGATGCAAAGGCTTGACGCTATTGAAAACAAAATTGCCACAGTTGAACTTATTGAGGGTTTGGATAGAAAGATCCACAATCAAATTACTCAGTACAACTCCAAAGTGGGAATTTTTTTGAAAAATTTAAAGGAGAAGGGACTTTTAGTTAATGATTCTTCCAGAATTGGCAAATTAGAAGATGTCATAACCAACTTGGGTTCCGCTTTTGCCGCTCTGCAAAATACTCCAAATCTTACGCTCAAAAAGACTGTCAAGCCTGTTTTTGTTCCTAAAGCTAGTGGTGAGTCATCTAATAAAGATGAAAATCTTAAGATGACAAATGATCACGCTACTTATGGTTTGAGCACCAAAGATGACTATACGTGATTCCATCACTTTCGCCTAGCTAAGGGCGTTAAACAAAAGCGCTTGTTGGGAGGCAACCCAACGAATCTATCATTTTTCTTTATGTTTTGTGTTTTTTCACACTTTCATAATTCTGTTATTATTGTGTTTTTTGTGTTTCTTTTTGCGTTTGTGCCAAGAAAAACCGTTATGATTAGTCTTGAGGATGATCGTTTGGTCATGCTGGGAAAGACAGAAAATTTCTTCTCACGAAAAGAATTTCCATTTTTTTCTTCTGTAAGATCTTTTGAGTTGATTCTTTTTGCTGCTGATTGCTACGCAAATTTTTCAGACTGTCGTAATGTTTCAGAATTTTTGAAGTACCAGAGGTATACGAAACATACAGATTGCTACAGACTGGTCTGCTGTTAACACATTATTTTTTGTTGTGTTGGTTGCTTATTTTGATGAAACTATGGATAGTATCGGGGGGGGGGGGGGGGTATTAGCCATGGAAGATTGAAATTACAGTAACACAACATCAACACAAGTAGAATTTAAGTTTGCTACAGTACCTAAGGAAGTGGTGGTTTGCTTTCTTGTACTAATGTTATCACGAGTTTCTGTTTAAGTTTCGTGTTGTGAAGTTTTCAAGTTTTGGGTGAAGTTCTTACAGACAAAGAGATAAAGAGTGGCAAGAGCTCAAGCTTGGGGATGCCCAAGGCACCCCAAGAGATTCAAGGATGCCGTAAAAGCCTAAGCTTGGGGATGCCCCGGGAAGGCATCCCCTGTCTCGTCTTCAATCCATCGGTAACGTTACTTGGGGCTATATTTTTATTGACCACATGTTATGTATTTTTGCTTAGCGCGTCTTGTATCGTAGGAGTCTTTTATTTTTGTTGTGTCACAATCATCCTTGCTGCACACCTAGAGAGAGATACATCCACACGCCGTGATTTTGTCGAGCTTCACTTATATCTTTTGGTACACAATAAAGCTCACATGTGCTTCACTTATATCTTTTGAGCTAGATACTTTTGCTCTGTGTGCTTCACTTATATCTTTTAGAGCGCAGCGGTGCATGGCTTGGTAGTTGATCTATGCTTTGAAAGTAGTCTCAAAAGGGGTAGTTATCCAAAGGGATACGAAAACTTCCTCCTTCATGTGCATTTAATAGTTGGAGAAGTTTGATTCATCTCAATTAGTTTTGAGTTGTGGTTATGGTAATATTGAAGTCATTCTAGTAAGGTGTTGTGGATCTAGAAATACTTGTGTTGAAGTTATTGATTCCCGTAGCATGCACGTATGGTGAACCGCTATGTGATGAAATCTGAGCATGATTAGTATATGATTGTCATCCTTTGCGTGGCGGTCGGGATCGCGCGATGGTTTATACCTACCAACCCTTCCCCTAGGAGTATGCGTTGAATGCTTTGTTTCGATTACTAATAAAACTTTTGCAACAAGTATATGAGTTCTTCATGCCTAATGTTGAGTCCTTGGTTTATATGCACTTTCACCTTCCACCATCACTATCTTCTTAGTGCCGTGCAACTTTCGCCGGTGCACAAAACCCACCATTAGCCTCCCTCAAAACAGCACCATACCTACCTACTATGGCTTTTTCAAAGTCATTCCGAGATATATTGCCATGCAACTACCACCATGACATGTGCCACCACGTCTACTTGCCTTTGCACGATCGTAAGGTAGCTAGCATGATGTTTCCATTGATGCCTATGCCATGCTAGATCGTTGCCACGGTACACTACCGAAGGCATTCCATATAGAGTCATAATTGCTCTAAGTTTTGAGTTGAAAGTGTGATGATCATCATTAATGGAGCATTGTCCCATGTGAGGAAATAAAAGAGGCCAAAGAAGCCCATAAAAAAAGAGGCCAAAGAGCCCACCAAAAAAATGAGAGAAAAGAGAGAAGGGACAATGCTACCACTTTTTCCACACTTGTGCATTTTGAGCACCATGATCTTCATGATTGAGAGGCTCTCATTTTGTCACCACCATATATCTAGTGGGAAATTCTCATTATATAACTTGGCTTGTATATTCCAATGATAGGCTTCCTCAAAATTGCCTTAGGTCTTCGTGAGCAAGCAAATTGGATGCACACCCACTAGTTTTCTTTAAGAGCTTTCACATACTTATAGCTCTAGTGCATCATTTGTATGGCAGTCCCTACTCACTCACATTGATATCTATTGATGAGCATCTCCACAACTCATTGATATGCCTAGTTAATGTGACTATCTTCTCCTTTTTTTTCTTGCAACCTCCACCATACTCCACACCATATATAGTGCTATAACCATGGCTCACGCTCATGTATTGCGTGAGAGTTGAAAATGTTTGAGAAAGTAAAGGTGTGAAACAATTACTTGGCCAATACCGGGGTTGTGCATGATTTAAATTCATTGTGCAATGATGATAGAGCACAACCAGACTATATGCTTTTGTAGGGATAACTTTCTTTTGGCCTTGCTATTTTGAAAGTTCATGATTACTTTGCTAGTTTGCTTGAATTATTATTGTTTCCACGTCAATAGCAAACTATTGTGTTGAATCTAATGGATCTGAACATTCACGTCACATAAGAGGAAATACAAAGGACACCTATGCTAGGTAGCATGAAAGCATCAAAAATTCATTCTTATCACTTCCCTACTCGAGGACGAGCAGGAGTTAAGCTTGGGGATGCTTGATACGTCTCAAACGTATCTATAATTTTTGATGGTTTCACGCTGTTATCTTGTCTTCTTTGTATGTTTTATGTACCTTTTTATATCTTTTTGGGGACTAACTTATTGATTTAGTGCCAAGTGCCAGTTCCTGTTTTTCGTGTTTTTGACTCTTTTCAGATCTGATTTTGGAACGGAGTCCAAACGGAAGAAAAACCCCGAAATGATTTTTTCCCAAACAGAAGAAGATCAGGGGGCCTTTGGGCCAAGCCAGGTGGGTTCCAGGAGCCCACAAGCCCCCACTCCGCCACGAGGGGGAGGCAGCGGTGGGCAGGCTTGTGGCCTCCCTGGCCGCCCCCTGACCTAGATCCTTGGCCTATATATTCCAAAATATTCCGCAAAACATCAGGGGAGCCTCGAAAATACCTTTCCGCCGCAACAAGCTTCCGTTTCCATGAGATCTCATCTGGAGACCCTTCCCGACGCCGTGCCGGAGGGGACTTTGGAGTTGGAGGGCTTCTTCATCATCATCATCTCCCCTCCAATGACTCGTGAGTAGTTCACTTCAGACCTACGGGTCCGTAGTTAGTAGCTAGATGGCTTCTTCTCTCTCTTGGATCTTCAATACAAAGTTCTCCATGATCTTCATGGAGATATACCCGATGTAATCTTCTTTGGCGGTGTGTTTGTCGAGATCCGATGAATTGTGGACTTGTGATCAGATTATCTATGATATATATTTGAGTCTTTGCTGATTTCTTATATGCATGATTTGATATCCTTGTAAGTCTCTCCGAGTCTTGGGTTTTGTTTGGCCAACTAGATCTATGATTCTTGCAATGGGAGAAGTGCTTGGTTTTGGGTTCTGCCATGTGGTGATCTTTCCCAGTGACAGTAGGGGCAGCAAGGCACACATCAAGCGGTTGCCATCAAGGGTAAAAAGATGGGGTTTTTATCATTGATTTGAGATTATCCCTCTACATCATATCATCTTGCTTAAGGCGTTACTCTGTTCTTATGGACTTAATACACTAGATGCATGCTGAATAGCGGCCGATGTGTGGAGTAATAGTAGTAGATGCAGAAAGTATCGGTCTACTTGTTTTGGACGTGATGCCTATAGAAATAATCATTGCATAGATATCGTCACGACTCTGCACAGTTCTATCAATTGCTCGGCAGTAATTTGTTCACCCACCGTCTACTTGCTTTCAGGAGAGAAGCCACTAGTAAACACTACGGCCCCCGGGTCTATTCACATCCATCGTTTACAACTCCGCTTTTACTTTGCTTTGTTACTTTGTTACTTTTAGTTCTCACTTGGAAAACAATCTATAAGGGATTGACAACCCCTTCATAGTGTTGGGTGCAAGCTTTGTGTTTGTGCAGGTTGGTGAGATACTCTTCCGCCGGATTGATACCTTGGTTCTCAAACTGGGGGAAATACTTACCGTCGCTGTGCTACATCACTCTTTCCGCTTCGAGGGAATACCAATGTGCCGTAGTAGGAGTATTTCTGGCACAATTGCCAGGGGTACACAGCAAACATCACCTGCAGTCCGATCGAACTTTCCACCGGCTCGCACGCAATGCCAGCACACATGCCCACAAAAGAACTGTCTCGCGCGAGCCAGTGTACATGATGGACGCACACGCGAAACTGCCTTTCTCCTTTCCTCTTTCTTCAACCCCAGCCGCCGCGAGTCTCCTCCTTCACAAGCCGCAGCCTACCTCCATGCCTCTCGCAACTTCTGCAAGCTCTTTCACCGTCGACGAACCATCGACCGGCGATATGTTGCAACTCCGCTCTACCGGTCGACCAGGAGCACAGAAAAGCTGCAACCCACCATTTGATGGTGCTGGAACCGTGTGCAGAAAAATTGCAACCCCACGTTGACTTGGTGATTAAGGAGAACAAAAATAAGTGAGGCAACCGACGACAAGAACTTTGCTGGAAACGGCCAAGTTTTTTGTTATGATAGTACCATTTTTTGCTACTATCGGCGTCGGATTTGCTAAAACCATCACGACAGAGCTACAACCTACTATAGCAGTGGCTTTTTTGTTGCAACCATTGTTGTATTTTGCTAGTACCGGAGATGGAATAGCCGGAATTTGTTACATCCATCATAGCGGAGCTGCGAACGGTGATGGCGGCGAGATGATTTTTGCTGCAACCGTTGATGTATTTTGCTACTACCGCGTATACTTTTGCTACAATCAGCGACACAAAATGCTACAACTATACAACCATGTTTTGACCAGCGATAGCTTTTTGCTAGATACGGTGAGGTCAATTTTGCTACAACCGGCAACGCAAAAAGCTTGCAACCGACATCGAGAACAGCTACAACGTGCTTTTGAAAAAGCTTCGAACAAAGAAAAGCCAGCTAACAATGACGAGCGACGGCGACAGAGCTGCATGGCGGTGCTACGATGAGCGCGTGGCGAGTACAACAGCGGGCTACGACGATGCTGGAACCCTCACCCTGCCGTGCTGCAACCATAGGGGAGCCATGCCTGGCCCGACGGAACAAGGGACGTCTTTTCTTTTTGACTGTCTCAGCGGAGCTGCATATGGCGAGCGGCCCTCGCGAGCTGCGGTGGTGACCGTCCCCGACGAGTGGTGACATTGAGTGGGCTCGGCAAGCTGCGATGCGGCAGCCAAGGGCAGGTACGAACAAGCTAACTGGTGGAGATCCCTTTTTCTGTTTGCGCATGCGCCGAAGGAAGAACATGACTTGGTCGCGAAAATCTCACCCATTCGCGTTTGCAGATCCAATGCTCGACAGCAGAGCGGCACAAAGTACTGCCCTAATTGCAACATCATCAACGAGATCGCTCACCTCTTGTCCAACTCGACATCTCTTTCGTTCCCATATTCGAACGCAAAAAACATCGAGTGGGCTCGGCGAGCTACGACGCAGCTCCAACCATAGGGGAGACATGCGTGGCCCGACGGAGCAAGGGACGTCTTTTCTTTTTGACTGTCTCAGCGGTGCTGCATATGGCGAGCGGCCTTGGCGAGCTGCGGTGGCGACCGTCCCCGACGAGTGGTGCCATTGAGTGGGCTCGACAAGCTGCGATGCGGCAGCCAAGGGCAGGAACGAACAAGCTAACTGGCGGAGATCCCTTTTTTCTGTTTGCGCATGCGCCCAAATAAGAACATGACTTGGTCGCGACAATCTCACTCGTTCACGTTTGCAGATCCAATGCTCGACAGCAGAGCAGCGCAGAGTACTGCCCTAATTGCAACATCATCAACGAGATCACTCACCTCTTGTCCAACTCGCCATCTCTTTCGTTCCCGTATTCAAACGCAAAAAACATCGAGTGGGCTCGAAGAGCTGCGACGCAGCTGCAACCATAGGGGAGACATGCTGGCCCGATGGAGCAAGGGACGTCTTTTCTTTTTCACTGTCTCAGCGGAGCTGCATATGGAGAGCGGCCCTAGCGAGCTGCGGTGGCGACCGTCCCCGACGAGTGGTGACATTGAGTGGGCTCGGCTAGCTGCGATGCGGCAGCCAAGGGCAGGCACGAACAAGCTAACTGGCGGAGATCCCTTTTTCTGTTTGCGCATGCGCCAAAGGAAGAACATGACTTGGTCGCGACAATCTCACCCGTTCGCGTTTGCAGATCCAATGCTCGACAGTAGAGCGGCACAGAGTATTGCGCTAATTGCAACATCATCAACGAGATCACTCACCTCTTATCCAACTCGCCATCTCTTTCGTTCCCGTATTCAAACGCAAAAACATCGAGTGGGCTCGGCGAGCTGCGACGCAGCTGCAACCATAGGGGAGACATGCCTGGCCCGACGGAGCAAGGGACGTTTTTCTTTTTGACTGTCTCAGTGGAGCTGCATATGGCGAGCTGCGGTGGCGGCCGTCCCCGACGAGTGGTTACATTTAGTGGGCTCGGCAAGCTGCGATGCGGCAGCCAAGGGCAGGCACGAACAAGCTAACTGGCAGAGATCCCTTTTTTCTGTTTGCGCATGCGTCGAAGGAAGAACATGAGTTGGTCGCGACAATCTCACCCGTTCGCGTTTGCAGATCCAATGCTTGACAGCAGAGCGGCACAGAGTACTGCCCTAATTGCAACATCATCAACGAGATCGCTCACCTCTTGTCCAACTCGCCATCTCTTTCGTTCCCGTATTCAAACGCAAAAAACATCAAGTGGGCTCGGCGAGCTGCGACGCAGCTGCAACCATAGGGGAGACATGCCTGGCCCGACGGAGCAAGGGACGTCTTTTCTTTTTGACTGTCTCAGCGGAGCTGCATATGACGAGCGGCCCTGGCGAGCTGCGCTGGCGTCCGTCCCCGACGAGTGGTGACATTGAGTGGGCTCGGCAAGCTGCGATGCGGCAGCCAAGGGCAGGCACGAACAAGCTAACTGGTGGAGATCCCTTTTTCTGTTTGCGCATTGATACGTACATTTTGCATCATGCTTTCATGTCGATATTTATCGCTTTATGGACTGTTATTATACTTTGTGGTACCATACTTATGCCTTTTCTCTCTTATTTTGCAAGGTTTATTTGAAGAGGGAGAATACCGGCAGCTGGAATTCTGGACTGGAAAAGGAGCAAGTCTGAGTACTCTATTCTGCGCAATTCCAAATGCCCTGAAAATCAATGTGGATTTTTTTGGGAATATATAAAAAATACTAGGCGAAAGAAGTGTTAGAGGGGAGCTGCCAGGGGGCCACAAGCCTGGTTGCCGCGGCCTACCCCCCTGGCCGCGGCAATAGGGCTTGTGGGCACCCTGGTGGCCCACTGCCCCCCTCTTTGCCGCGGCTATATGAAGGGTTTCGTCCGAGAAAAAATTAGGGTGGAGCTTTTTCATGGATTCGCCGCCGCCACGATGCTGAACTTGAGCAGAACCAATCTAGAGCTCCGGCAGGATGATCCTGCCGGGGAAACTTCCCTCCCGAAGGGGGAAATCGTCTCCATCGTCATCACCAACACTCCTCTCGTCGGAGGGGAGTCATCTCCATCAACATCTTCATCAGCACCATCTCCTCTCCAAACCCTAGTTCATCTCTTGTAACCAATCTCCGTCTCGCGACTCTGATTGGTACTTGTAAGGTTGCTAGTAGTGTTGATTACTCTTTGTAGTTGATGCTAGTTGAATTACTTGGTGGAAGATTTTATGTTCAGATCCTTGATGCTATTCGTTACACCTCTGATCATGATTATGATTATGCTTTGTGAGTAGTTACTTTTGTTCCTGAGGACATGAGATAAGTCATCCTAATAATAGTCATGTGAATTTGGTATTCGTTCGATATTTTGATATGTTGTATGTTGTCTTTTCCTCTAGTGGTGTTATGTGAACGTCGACTACATAACACTTCACCATATTTGGGCCTAGAGGAAGGCATTGGGGAGTAGTAAGTAGATGATGGGTTGCTAGAGTGATAGATGCTTAAACCCCAGTCTATGTGTTGCTTCGTAAGGGGCTGATTTGGATCCACTAGTTTAATGCTATGGTTAGACGTTGTCTTAATTCTTCTTTCGTAGTTGCAAATGCTTGTGAGAGGGGTTAATCATAAGTGGGATGCTTGTCCAAGTAAGGGCAGTACCCAAGCACCGGTCCACCCACATATCAAACTATCAAAGTAACGAACGCGAATCATATGAACATGATGAAACTAGCATGACAGAAATTCCCGTGTGTCCTCAGGAGCGTTTTCCCTCTTATAAGACTTTGTTCAGGCTTGTCCCTTGATACAAAAGGGATTGGCCCCACTTTGTTGCACCGTTGCTACTACTTGTTACTTGTTACTTTTCGCTCGCTACGTTTCACCTCACTACACCATCACTTGTTACCGCTACTTTCAGTGCTTGCTGTTATTACCTTGCTGAAAACCGTTTATCAGAGCCTTCTTCTCCTCGTTGGGTTCGACACTCTTACTTATCGAAAGGACTACAATTGATCCCCTATACTTGTGGGTCATCAAGACCCTTTTCTGGCGCCGTTGCCGGGGAGGGAAGCGCCTTTGGTGAGTGGAATTTGGTAAGGAAACATTTATATACTGTGCTGAAATTTATTGTCACTTGTCACTATGGAGACTGTTCCTTTGAGGAATTTGTTCAGGGTATCTTCACCATGAACGGAAGCACGAGGGGTTTCTCCTCAACCTGAGGTACCTACTGAAAATATCTTTTATGAAATTCCTTTGGGTATGCTTGAGAAACTGCTGGCTAATCCTTTTACAGGAGATGGATCTTCACATCGAGACTTGCATGTAATCTATGTAGATGAAGTTTGTGGTTTATTTAAGCTTGCAGGTTTGCCCGAGGATGAGGTAAAGAAGAAAGTCTTTCCTTTATATTTGAAGGATAAGGCGTTGACATGGTATAGGCTATGTGATGATACTGGATCATGGGACTACAATCGGTTGAAATTGGAATTTCATCAAAAGTTTTATCCTATGCATTTAGTACATCGTGATCGGAATTATATTTATAACTTTTGGCCTCGTGACAGGGAAAGCATAGCTCAATCTTTGGGGAGGCTTAAATCAATGCTATATTCATGCCCCAATCATGAGCTCTCGAGAGAAATTATCACTGAAAACTTTTATGCTCGCCTTTCTCATGAAGATCGTACCATGCTCGACACTTCTTGTACATGTTCTTTTATGAAGAAGGATATTGACCACAAGTGGAATTTATTGGAAAGAATCAAATGTAACTCTGAAGATTGGGAGCTTGAAGAAGGTAAGGAGTCAGGTATGAATTTCCAGTTTGATTGCGTTAAATCTTTTGTTGAAACAAACACTTCTAGAGATTTTAGCGCTAAGTATGGACTTGACTCTGAGATAGTAGCTTCTCTATGTGAATCTTTTGCTGCTCATGTTGATCTTCCCAAAGAGAAGTGGTTTAAGTATCATCCGCCTGTAGAAGTCAACATAGTTAAACCCAATCTAGTTGAAGAGAAAGTCATTGCCTTTAGTGATCCTATTGTTCCTTGTGCCTACGCTGAGAAACCACCTTACCCTGCTAGGAAAAAGGATTATTCTAAAGCTCCAACAGTGATACGTAGGGGTTACATTAGACCACTTGCACCCCCTGGGGAAATTAGAGTTGAACCTAGTGTTGCTATTATCAAAGATCTCTTAGCCGAAGACATAGACGGGCATGTTATCAAATTCTGTGAGGACTCCGCTAGAATTGCTAAACCTCATGCGAAAGACAAATACGGACCTGTAGTTGGCCTGCCCGTTGTTTCTATCAAGATAGGAGATCACTATTATCATGGTTTATGTGACATGGGTGCAAGTGTTAGTGCAATACCCCGGTCCCTATATGATGAATTCAAAGATGAGATTGCACTTGCTGAGTTAGAACCCATTGATGTCACTATTACGCTAGCTAATAGAGACACTATCTGCCCTGTGGGAATTGTGAGAGACGTAGAAGTCCTGTGTGGTAAGACGAAGTATCCTACTAATTTCCTCATCCTTGCTACTGCATAAGATAGCTTTTGTCCCATCATATTTGGTAGACCCTTTCTCAACACTGTCAATGCTCATATTGATTGCATTAAACAGACTATCACTGTTAGTTTCGAGGGTGTGTCTCATGAATTTAACTTCTCCAAGTTTAGAAACAACCCCATGAAAAAGAGTCGTCTGGTAGGGATGAAATCATTGCTCTTGACTCTATTGCCGTACCTCCTATGGATCCTTTAGAGCAATATCTGCTTGAGCATGAAAATGATATGCATATGGATGAAAGAGATGAGATAGATAAAATTGTTCTAGAACAATATCCTATTCTCAAGAATAATCTGCCTGTTGAACTGCTTGGGGATCCTCCCCCACCAAAGGGTGATCATGTGTTCGAGCTAAAACAGTTACCAGATACTCTTAAGTATGCCTATCTTGATGAGAAGGAGATATATCCTGTTATTATTAGTGCTCACCTCTCGAATCACGAAGAGAAGAAGTTATTAAAAACTTTGAGGAAGCACCGTTCTGCTATTGGATATACTCTTGATGATCTTAAGGGTATTAGTCCCACTATATGTCAGCACAAGATTAAAACCGATCCTGATTCTAAGCCAGTTGCTGATCATCAACGGAGATTAAATCCAAGGATGAAAGAGGTCGTGAGAAAAGAAATATTAAAGCTTCTCGAAGCAGCAATCATTTATCCTGTTTCTCATAGTGATTGGGTAAGTCCAGTACATTGCGTACCTAAGAAGGGAGGTATCACCGTCGTTCCTAATGATAAGAATGAACTAATCCCACAGAGGATTATTACTGGCTATATGATGGTGATAGACTTCCGGAAACTGAACAAGGCAACCAGGAAAGACCATTATCCTTTGTCGTTTATTGACCAAATGCTAGAAAAGGTATCTAAACACACACACTTCTGCTTTCTAGACGGTTATTCAGCTTTCTCACAAATACATGTTGCACAATCTGATCAGGAGAAAACCACTTTCACCTGCCCCTTCGGTACCTTTGCTTATAGACGTATGCCTTTTGGCTTGTGCAATGCACCTGCCACCTTTCAAAGATGTATGATGGCTATATTCTGTGACTTTTGTGAAAAGATTGTTGTGGTTTTCATGGATGATTTCTCCGTTTATGGTTCTTCCTTTGACGATTGCCTCAGCAACCTTGATCGAGTCTTACAGAGATGCAAAGATACCAACCTCGTCTTGAACTGGGAGAAGTGCCACTTCATGGTTAATGAAGGCATCGTCTTAGGACACAAAATCTCTGAGAGAGGCATTGAAGTTGATAAGGCTAAGGTTGATGCAATTGAGAAAATGCCTTGCCCCACAGATATAAGAGGTATACGAAGTTTCCTAGGTCATGCTGGTTTCTATAGAAGGTTCATTAAAGACTTCTCTAAGATTTCTAGGCCTCTTACCAACCTCTTGCAGAAGGATGTTCCTTTTGTTTTTGATGAGGATTGTGAGGAAGCTTTCGAAATACTTAAGAAGGCCTTGATAACCGCACCTATTGTTCAACCACCTGATTGGACCTTGCCCTTTGAAATCATGTGCGATGCTAGTGATTATGCGGTTGGTGCTGTTCTAGGACAAAGAGTTGACAAGAAGTTGAATGTCATTCGCTACGCTAGTAAAACTCTAGACAGCGCCCAAAGAAACTATGCCACTACGGAGAAGGAGTTTTTAGCAGTCGTGTTTGCATGTGAAAAGTTCAGGTCTTATATAGTTGACTCCAAAGTCACTATTCACTCTGATCATGCTGCTATTAAGTACCTTATGGAGAAGAAGGACGCTAAGCCTAGACTAATCAGATGGGTTCTCCTGCTACAGGAATTTGATTTGCACGTTGTTGACCGAAAGGGTGCTGATAACCCTGTAGCAGATAACTTGTATAGGCTAGAGAATGTCCTTGATGACCCACGACCTATTGATGACGGCTTTCCTGATGAGCAATTGAATGTCATCCGCACTTCACATAGCGCACCGTGGTATGCTGATTACGCAAACTATATCGTAACCAAATACATAACACCCAGTTTCACCTACCAGCAAAAGAAGAAATTCTTCTTTCATTTGAGACACTACTTTTGGGATGATCCTCACCTTTATAAGGAAGTACTAGATGGTGTTATTAGACGTTGTGTGCCTGAACTTGAACAGGGACAGATCCTGCAGAAGTGTCATTCCGAAGCCTACGGAGGACACCATGCTGGAGACAGAACTGCTCATAAGGTATTGCAATCAGGTTTCTATTGGCCCACTCTCTTCAAGGATGCCCGTAAGTTTGTCTTGTCTTGTGACGAATGCCAAAGAATAGGGAACATCAGTAAGCGTCAGGAAATGCCTATGAACTATTCACTTGTCATTGAACCATTTGATGTCCGGGACTTTGATTATATGGGACCTTTCCCGAGTTCCAATGGGTATACTCACATCTTAGTTGCTGTGGATTACGTCACTAAGTGGGTAGAAGCTATCCCCACTAGAAATGATCATCACCACACCTCTATTAAGATGCTTAAAGAAGTCATTTTCCCAAGATTTGGAGTCCCTAGATATCTGATGACTGATGGCGGTTCACACTTCATTCATGGTGTTTTCCGCAAGATGCTCGCTAAGTATGATGCCAATCATAGAGTTGCATCTCCTTGTCATCCTCAGTCTAGTGGTCAAGTGGAGTTGAGTAATAGGGAGATCAAATTGATCTTACAAAAGACTGTCAATAGATCTCGAAAGAATTGGTCTAGCAAACTTGACGATGCACTATGGGCTTATAGGACTGCTTATAAGAATCCCATGGGCATGTCGCTGTATAAAATGGTTTACGGTAAGGCCTGTCATTTACCTCTTGAGCTGGAACACAAAGTTTATTGGGCAATCAAAGAGCTCATCTTCGATTTCAAACTTGCCGGTGAGAAGCGGTTGTTTGATATCAGCTCATTAGATGAATGGAGGGCCCATGCATATGAGAATGCCAAGTTGTTCAAGGAAAAGGTTAAGAGATGGCACGATAAAAGAATACAAAAACGAGAGTTCAATGTACGTGATTATGTCCTTCTATACAATTCTCGCTTAAGATTCTTCGCAGGCAAGCTTCTCTCTAAATGGGAAGGTCCCTACGTTGTCGAGGAAGTATATCATTCCGGTGCCATCAAAATCAATAACACGGAAGGTAATTTTCCTAGAGTGGTAAATGGGCAAAGAATCAAGCATTATATCTCTGGTACTCCCATAAATGTTGAGACCAATATAATCAATATCATAACTCCAGAGGAGTACATAAGGGATGTTTATCACCCTGTTTCAGACCCTGAAAACGAAGAGGTATGTGTTTGGTAAGTAATTGGACTCCAAAAATTTTCCAATAGGAAATTTTCTCCGTTTTCGAATTTATGGAAAATTAGAAAAAAAAGCAGTCCGGAGAGCGCACGAGACGACCACAAGCTTGGTTGCCGCGGCCTCCCCCCCCCCCCCCCCCCCCGGCCCACGGCAACAGGGCTTGTGGGCACCTCGTGTGCCTCCCGGACTCCGTTTTTTTGCGAAGCACTCCTTCTGGTCCAGAAAAAATCATTATATATACGCCCGAGGGTTTTGATCTCCGTATCGCGCAGTTTTTCTCTGTTTTCGTTTCGAGCCTGTTGTGTGCCGCAGATTTAGAGCAAAGATGTATCAGGAATCTGTTGGGGAGAATAATCTCCCCCAAGTTCACGAAGAAGTAGATGCTGATCTGAAAAGAGTAGAAGTCACGGAAGCCAGGTACAAAGCTAAGGAGAAAACCCAAGCTAGGGAGGAAGTTCAACCTATGTTCAACATTGAAGACGTTGAAGGAGTAGATTTTCTCCAACCCTTCCTCCACGTGTTGTCTCCATCCTTGATTGAACTCTTGAGGTTTTGTGAAACAACTCGTGCTCGCAATATTTCCCTTTCTCGTGAAGTTGTTTTGCTGGAAAACCATGTCGCAGATCTCAAAGGTATAAATCAAAGACTCCACCACCATCACCACCAAAGGAAGACAACTAAGCATTGGTATGGGCAATCCCCTTGGCTTTTTCCAAGCTTGGGGGAGTTGCCCTGGTATCATATCACCTTTATATCTTTTGCTTTTACCTTTTTTTAGTTATTTCCTTTTCAGTTTTTATTTCTTCTCTTAGTGGAATAAGTCTTTAGTGTTTAGTTTGAGTCTTTTGCCTTGTGTCTCCCCCGATGTATTCGAGCTTGCGATCTATATAATAAAGAGTATCTTAGTCAAGGGCTTTGTTTTGTGCCGTGATCGAAAGTATGAAAAGAACGATAGCATGAAAGATCATGAGATGATCTTATGGAAAGTGATAGCTTCACATATAACAAGTATGATGATTGAAACTTGTTGAGAATAGACCAACATAGACCTCAGTCATTGTTGCAATTAATAAGAAGTAATAAGGAAAGAGAGGTTCACATATAAATATATCATCTTAGACACTTTCTATAATTGTGAGCACTCACCAAACTATTACATGCTTAGAAGTAGACGTTGAACAAGGAAGACAACTTAATGAATTGTGTTTAGTTAGTTCCAAAGAATTGTTACTTTCCCATAAGAATCTTTATGATGTATTGTTGTTCTATGTGTGATCATGATGCCCTCATGTCCGTATTATGTTTTATCGACACCTTAATCCCTAAACATGTGGACATGTTTATGGATCTTGGTTTTCGCTTGAGGACAAGCGAGGTCTAAGCTTGGGGGAGTTGATACGTCCATTTTGCATCATACTTTCATGTTCATATTTATCGCTTTATGCACTGTTATAATACTTTGTGGTACCATACTTATGCCTTTTCTCTCTTATTTTGCAAGGTTTATTTGAAGAGGGAGAATACCGGCACCTGGAATTCTGGACTAGAAACGGAGCAAGTCTGAGTCATCTATTCAGCGCAACTCCAAATGCCCTGAAAATCAACGTGGATTTTTTGGGGAATATATAAAAAATATTGCGCGAAAGAAGTGTCACAAGGGAGCTGCCAGGGGCCCACAAGCCTGGTTGCCGCGGCCTACCCCCCTAACCGCGGCAACAGGGCTTGTGGGCACCCTGGTGTCCCACTGCCCCTCTCTTTTGTTATATGAAGGGTTTCGTCCGAGAAAAAATTAGGGTGGAGCTTTTTCGTGGATTCGCCGCCGCCACGAGGCGGAATTTGAGCAGAACCAATCTAGAGCTCCGGCAGGACGATCCTGTCGGGAAAACTTCCCTCCCGGAGGAGGAAATCCTCGCCATCGTCATCACTAACACTCCTCTCGTCGGAGGGGATTCATATCCATCAACATCTTCATCAGCACCATCTCCTCTCCAAACCCTAGTTCATCTCTTGTAACCAATCTCTGTCTCGCGACTCCGATTGGTACTTGTAAGGTTGCTAGTAGTGTTGATTACTCTTTGTACTTGATGCTAGTTGAATTACTTGGTGGGAGAGTTTATGTTCAGATCCTTGATGCTATTCATTACACTTCTGATCATGATTATGATTATGCTTTGTGAGTAGTTACTTTTGTTCCTAAGGACATGGGATAAGTCATGCTAATAATAGTCATGTGAATTTGGTATTCGTTCGGTATTTTGATATGATGTATGCTGTCTTTTCCTCTAGTGGTGTTATGTGAACGTCGACTACATAACACTTCACCATATTTGGGCCTAGAGGAAGGCATTGGGGAGTAGTAAGTAGATGATGGGTTGCTAGAGTGACGGAAGCTTAAACCTAGTCTATGCGTTGCTTCGTAAGGGGTTGATTTGGATCCACTAGTTTAGTGCTATGGTTAGACGTTGTAATGCCCCAAGTGTGTAATTGCCATATTTGGAACCTATTGCATGTGGGTCCACCTTGCTAGAGATATGATGATGTCACTTGTGTCTATGATTTCATGTGTCACCTTGTGTCCCTTGCATGCATGCATAGCATAACATATCATGTCATCTCCTTGTCCTTGTGATTTCATGTGTCTCTTATTTTTAGTTTCCCTTGCATGCATGCAAACCATGATGCTCCATGTCATGTCTTGTGTGCACATATCTTGCTAGGTGTGATTTTCTGATCTTGTGATTACATGTGTTGTTGCATAAGTGAAGTTGTGGGGTGATTTAGTGGAGTGTGGTGTTTGGCATTGTTTTTTTCAACCCCTTGTTAGTTTCCAACCTTTCTCTGTTTAATTCTCAAGTTCAAAACCTATTTGCTTCTAGTCTGTTTTAAAAATGTTACACCTTTAGTACATTTTATTTGGAGTGTGGGCATGTAGGAGAGGGGTTTCTAAAACCTCTTTTGCTTGAGGTTTTTCTTTATTTCAGATCTATTTAAATCTGTTTGGCAATTATTTTTAGTTGCCCAATTAGCCATTTTGGTATTTTATTTATTTGGGGCATAATTCCCTTATGCCCAGGGATATTTCATCTCTAATTTTATGCCCTTAGTTTTTCCTAGGAATTTAGTTGCATGTGATGATGTATTTTAATTAGAGAGGGCCTCAGGTTTTCTACTCCCTCTCTTCCTGGCAGCAACAACCCAACTCCTCCCTGGCCCGTATCCCTTGCGACAGAGCCCACGGGCGAGGCATTATCTTCTTCCTCCCAACGTCACACCTGTACGATCGCTCCTCAGCCTCCCGATCAACGAGACCTCGATCTTGCGGCTCTAGCTCGCCCCCGTAGGGCCATATAAGCTCCCCTCTCCCTTCCCCAGGCGGCTAGGGTTCATCCTCTCCCTCCTCTTCTTCCTCCCGCGCCGCCAGAGACCTCGAGGTCGTTCCCAACGCCATGACCAGCTCCGGGTCGAGCTCGTCGCCGGCGTAGTGTCAACCTCGTCGCCTCCCCGCAGCCGCGCAAGCAAGAGGACCCAGGAGGGGTTCCATTTTTGCGTGGAGCCGGAGCCGGAGCTTCTTCCCCGACGTGCACCTCCTTCCTCGGGTTCGGTCAGCGTCTTCCTGCATCGACCAGCACCGCTGCGTCTTCTTCCACGACGTCGGCGTTCTCTCCTCTCCTTCCCCCTCGGTGAGCAGCCGTCGTCCCGTAACTTCCCTCTCTAGCCAGGCGTAGCTCGAGCTCGTCGCCGAGGTGCTGTGCTCTAGAGCAATGGCAGCTAGCAGTGCAGAAGAGTAGATGGTTGTGCTCGTCGTTAGATGCAACGGCAGGTGCTTTTAGAGGCGGGAATGGATCCCCTGTGGATCCTACTCCAACCCCGTAGCGATGTGTGCATGTAGATTTGCGTGGTGGTCGCCGCCGTCCGCCTCTGGTTCGGTCACCGGTGTGATGCTCGTAGAAGAGGGTTGCTCTTCTGAGCTATCTCCCTGTCTCTGTCAGCAGTCGGGTCATAGCGCAGTGGTTGGCGCTTGTGTCTGTAAATGAGAGGTGCAAGGATCGAATCCCCTGTAGGGAACCTTTCCCCCTTTTTGTGTTGTTATTTTCGGCCTATGGTGCTAGTGGCGCCAGAGGGTATAGCCTGCGATTTGCTTCTTCTCTGTCGAAGCAAGATCAGTAGTAGAGAGGTTTCCCCCAGAGATAGGTTGCTGAAAGGGCCTGGGTTCGACCCCCTCCCAGGCCTGTCATTTTTTTTCCTGTGTTATTTTTCCCCCTTGCAGTGAAGAGTTAGCTGCTAGCTATAATATTACACGGGAGATCAGTAGATGAAATGTTTGTTTTTCATCTTGTTTTTATGGTGCCCTTGTTGCTGCAAGTGTAGGTTATATGTGGATGTGTGTGGTAGAATTGTGTGGGAGTTTGCACTAGGTGTAGTGGTTGTATGAGTGCATTTGAAGGTGGTGTGTGTCTGGGCACACCTACATGAGGGGATTGTGGTGCATGGGTGTTGTGCATCTCAAACTCATGGACTAGGGCTCATGTGCCTTGTAATGTGGTGTTTGTGGATAGGCATGATTTTGTGCTTATTTGACTTAGTGTGCATATACTTGTGTGCATGTGGATGTGGAGTAGATGTGTGTGAGAGGAGCAATCCACCTTTGGAAGAAAAGCTTTGCACCTTCACATGACCATATGTGAGAGGGCATGGTATGTTGTTTGAGTGGATAGCTTGGTAGTAGTTGTTATGAAGTTGATGTGCATGACACAAACATGGGGTTCAAACCCCCATGTCACTTTTTCATTGTAGTTGTTGTTCTAGTAGGAACTACATGAAATGATGCCCATTCCCTAGGCATGATTTGAAGTAGTTCTCTCTCCCTTAATTTGTGGTCACTTGTTCCAAGTAGGTGCCCACATTTTATATATGATTTTAGGGTAGGAACTCCAAAAGAATCCAGTGGTGAAGTTAGTTTTGTCATTGGGATACTTCATGGAGTGGACATATTCAGATTTGTTGCAAGTTTGATCTTGGTTTCCATGGAATAGGTGGAGCCCAAGGGCATGTGTTTTTGTGTGATAGAAGTAGGGGTTTTGCTCTACACCATAGTGGTGTCATTTACCACTTGGTGTTATTTGCATGCTAACTATTTCTAGACAAAGTGGGCATGTGGCTGGAAAAAGTCCAGCTTAGTGCAATCTGAAATTTCACTAAGTCTGGGATTATGGAAACATTTTCTTCTCTTATAGATGAGGATGTGTTGGTCATTGTATTGAGAACTAGCCTTAGTTCAATGCTAGGATTTTGAATCTGATATGTTTGTGAAGCTCCCTGTCAAGTTTCAAATCATTTGGAGTCCAGTAGGTTGTGTTTTGATTGCTGTCAAAAAGCTTCAGAACAAAGACAGAAACTCAGGTGCAGGAATTTTCACTAAGTCCCTGAGATCTGATGGTTTTGGGAAAGTTTGTGGCCTTGTATCTTCTAGATTTTAATTCCTTTTGCTGTGATTCTTGCTGGTGCTTGTTGTGTTCTTGGTTGGCAACAGCCACATATATTATTTGTCATGTTTGGAGGCATGTAGGTATGTTGCATGTAGCTCCCAAAGAGCTAAGATGCACATTGTGGCAGATTATGTAGTATCGTCATTTTGATCAATGTGTGTGCTTAGTTGATGTTGTGGTGTTCTTCCTTGCTCCAATCCATTCATGTTGGGTTGTTATATGTCTTGGAAACCTGGGAATACCAGATTTGTGCCAATTGTGGGTGTGGTGTTGATTCTTCCACGTAGGGCTTCATATCTTGTTTCGTTGATTCCCGTTGATCCGTAGCTCTGTTTGCAATGTTCTTTATATGGTTTTGCATCGTTTTCACGAGTGGCATCTTCTCATGTCATTCCCATGCATGTCAAAATAGCTTAGGGTAGAGTTCTGTCCAGAAACTTGTAGTAGTTTATTTTGCTTGTGCTAGTGATAGAAATAGTGGTGCATGCTCAATTTTCATCTCATGCATCATGTGATTGTTGCATCTTGTGGTGCTGCTGTTCATTGGATGTTATTTTCATGTTGGGTAGCACCGGGATCGGAGAACGAATACGTGGAGTCGGGAGAGTACGTGCAGGACGAACCTGAACCATTCCAAGCTGAGGATATCACAGGCAAGATGATATGACCTTGATTCCATCTCTAGACTTGTTATGCTAGTTTTCGTTTCCATGTCATATTGCTCGCTGCCTACCACTGAAATTAAATTGCCTCCTCATATGCCATGAGCCCAAACACCGTTCCCCTTCCTAGCAAAACTTGTATGGCTAAGTAGGCTTGCTCAGCTACTAATGTTAGCGTTGCTAGTTGCAGGTGCTTTGACTCATGTAATAACATGAGCTTGATATCATTACCTTAAATTCTGTTATTTAATTAATGCACCTATATACTTGGTAAATGACGGGAGGCCTAGCCTTTTGCCGGGTGTTTTGTTCCGTTATTGCCGCCTTAGTTACCGGTTACCGGTGTTTGATTCCATAATGATCGCTCCTAACACGTTCGGGCTTGTTATGGGGACCCCCTCGATAAATCGTGTAGTGCTAAGGCTTGTCCGGCAGGACCCAACATTGGTGTTAATTTGCTAATCACTTAATAATAACCTGCATAGGGAATAGCTACCCCGAGGATTTTAATCAACAACCCGGGCCAGTGCTCCTCATGAGTGTTGGTCCAAACTGGGCAGACTATGGGGCCACCACAGGGCAACCTGAGGTTTGGTTTACGTGTAGTGTGACTCATCCGGCATGTCCTGAGACTGAGATACGCGGCTCTTATCAGGGTCGTCGACACGTCGGGAGGTCCTGCTAGCCTTGTCTTACCTTAGCGGTATATATTGCGTATAGGAATCCCAGTGAAGCTTTGGTTTCCCCCAGAGTTGAGGTTTCTCCTCTAAGGAATCCGACGAGATCACGAGATTCGTGATAGAGGATGCCTTTGCGGCCTGTGTTCGTTTGTGATGGACTAGTTGGAGCACCCCTGCAGGGTTTAATCTTTCGGAAAGCCGTGCCCGCGGTTATGTGGCGACTTGGAATATTTTGTTAACATCCGGTATTAGAGAACTTAAACATAAGCTAAAAAACTTGCCAACTGTGTGTGTAACCGTGACTGTCCCTTCGAAGATCTCTCTTCGATTGGGAACACGGTGGGGTTATGAATGCCGTAGGTAGGTGATTAGGATCACTTAGCGATCAAGTAAATCCGACCGCTAGTGTAGACCACCTTCACTTCTACTTTGCGTAAGTTAGCCACTTAATCAAGCATAGGATGCTGCAGCCTTATACACTTCACCCTTACCCTACCTAATAACATGACTAGTTCTGGCACGGAGGTCTTAGATTGCTGAGTCCCCGTGGCTCACGGATTCCGCCGAAACTCCCAACAGGTACAGGTACCCTAGAGACATATGATCCCGACGGCATCCAGCTGGCGTGGCAGTACGACGAGGAGACAGACCGCCTCTACGTGAACTATCCAGAGGACTGAGGCGTGGTCGTGATCGTGGGCCTGCAGGCAGGGTAGCATAGCATTTCCATGTTTTGTAGTCCGTAGCGGAACTACCTTGATTGTATCTGTGATGTACTCTGAGTTATTAATAAGAAGACAGTTGAATCCCGAATTGTCTACTTGTATTATTATTTGTGCTATGTTACTTGCTTGCGAAACGCTTAGATGCGCTTCTTTCCTATTCAGGGGCCTCGACCCCTAGATCGGAAAGGACCGCATCTTGGTCGTTACAAGTTGGTAATCAGAGCCTTACGACCATAGGAGCCTTTGTGTGATCGTATTTGGCTGAGTCGAGTCTATAAAATGTTTTGAGTCTTAGTTATATCGGAGAGTAGGATTCTTTTTTCTCCTCTTCTATGCTCTGGTGAGGTTCCCGTATTAGGATATCTTTAACTCTACTCCTTTTCTCGCTCAAATTTTTTTTAGGATCACGCGGGTATTTGTGAAACCTATATGATTTCGATGTGACGGAATCCTGTCCTGGTGCCTCCTATCTGCTCTAAGTATCACGGGAGTTGAGCTCCAGGGATTCTTGCGCACATCACCATCATTCAGATTTCTGAGTATCTAAGAACGGAGGGTGTTCGTTATTGCTTCAATACGGGTAGTGGTGAGATAACCCCGATGTCCCCAGTACTGGTGTAGATTGTTCGGGGGTATTACCACACTTGGTATCGTTGTGATCACGAGGATCTGTTGTAGATGAAGGTCCGAGATGCTGGTTGTGTGTTGAAGGATGTGACACAGGTGACGGGTTAGTTTAGGAGTTGTGTGAAATACTCCTTGTATCCGTGTACCTGATTGCATGACCAGTTATTTCGGGAATTCAAAGGTGGGATATCTAGTAGTATCTTATAGGACTATCTTCCTACAGACGCTTGATTGAGGTTTGGGAAATCTCGGTCATATGTTTGTTCCGAGCAGTTCTAGCTCACACTTGTTTGCAGTGGTCCTTATCGGAATTTTGTCGTCTGTTACTTTGAGGATGCACTCTTGCTATGTTGTTCGAGTGCAATGCTAAATTCTGTTCAGATATTCATGTCTTTTGATTCAGCAATATCTTCAATTATTCTGTGGACTAATATGCTGTCCGTCTTCAGGATGGCTCCACCGACTCGTCAGACCCCAGCGTGTGAGGATATGCCGCCTCCACCTCCTCCTCCTCCGCCGCCGCCTCCTCCTCCTGCAGAGGCCTGGCAGGCGATGATGGCAGCTACTAATGCAAACACTCAGATGTTGTTGCAGTTGATCCAGGAGAGAGCCAATCATCAGCAGGGCAATTTCCAGCAGGGTGGCAATCACTTCGCCAATCTGAGTCAGTTCCTGTCAAACCAGCCTAAGACGTTCACTTCTTGCGACCAGCCGTTTGATGCGGAAGATTGGATCCGTGATATGAACAAGCATTTCGAGTGTAGCAATGTGCGTCCTGCGGATTATGTCAAGTTTGCTACGTTTCAGTTGAAGGGGCAGGCTTCTATTTGGTGGCAGCAGCTTAAGGACTCCAGAGGTGACAGGGTGATGTCTTGGGACGAGTTTTGTCGTGACTTCAGGTCCCACTACATCCCTTCCAGTTTTGTTGAGGAGATGCGTGAGAAGTTCAGGCGTTTGAAGCAGGGCAGCAATTCTGTGTATAAGTACAATGTCGAGTTCCACGAGCTGGCCCATTACGCGTTGCAGGATGTCCCGGATCAGAAGAGCAAGATCTATCAGTTCAGGGGTGGCTTGAAGGAGGACTTGCAGTTAGCGCTTGCTTTGCACGATCCTGAGGAGTTTGACAAGTTCTACAACTTAGCTCGCCGAGCAGAGGCAGCCTTGCTCAGGGTGGAAAACTCCAAGAAACGCTTCAGAGATTCCAGCTCTTCCTCGACTCAGGTGGTTCAGAAGCAGCAGAGGTTTTGGGTTTCTCCTCCTCCTCCTCGGCACTCACAGCAGCTGAAGCACTCAGGTGGACGTGGTTCTTCCCACCCAGCCAACCCTGGCTTCCAGCAGAGATACCAGCATCACAAGCAAGGGCCTCCTCAGACTCAGTTCTGGCAGCCAGTAGATGTCATTTGTCACAAATGTGGGCAGAAGGGTCACTATGCCAACAAATGTACTTCTCAGCTCCGTCTGCCGCCTCCTCCTCCAGGCAAACCTCCAAGCAACGCTCTTGTCAAATTCAACCCCAGATCAGCTCGAGTCAACATGGTGAATGCAGCTGAAGCAGACAACTCCTCTGATGTGATCACGGGTAACCTCCTTGTCAATGATATTCCTGCTAAAGTGTTATTCGATTCTGGTGCATCGCATTCTTTCTTGTCATATCCTTTTGCGGCAAAGCATGATTTCCATCTTCAAGAGTTGGCTAGGTCTTTGGACATTGTTTCTCCGTGTATGCTTATGAGTTCTCGTTGGGTTGCTCCGGATGCTTCTGTCAAGATAGACAGTTATTCTTTTCTGGCCTCTCCGTATGTCTTGGGCAATTCCGACATCGACTTGATTGTCGGTATGGACTGGTTGGCCATGAACAAGGCGTCAATTGATTGTGAAGCTAAAGAAGTGAAGCTTAACCACTCTTCGGAGGATGTGATTATATTCGTGGCGCACGATGATACAATGCGTTTGTTCTCCTTGAATGAAAAGGGTGAGATCAATCCTATTGAGCAAGTTCCAGTGGTCTGGGAATATCAAGATGTGTTTCCTGAAGAGCTGCCAGGCATGCCTCCGCACCGTGAAGTTGAGTTCGTCACTGAGCTTGAGCCAGGCACAGAGCCAGTGTGCAAACGGCCGTACAAGCTGGGTCCAGAAGAGTTGAAGGAACTCAAGAGGCAACTCGATGAGCAGGAGCGTTTGGGTTTGATCAGACCAAGCTCGTCACCGTGGGGATGTGGTGTTCTATTTGTCAAGAAGAAGGATGGTTCGGACCGGCTGTGTGTCGATTACCGCCCATTGAACAAGAAGACAATCAAGAACAAATATCCACTTCCGAACATAACTGAGTTGTTCGAACAGTTGAAAGGTGCTAAAGTATTCTCCAAGATTGATCTCAGAATGGGCTATCATCAGATTCGCATTCGCGAGGAAGACATTCCGAAGACGGCCTTCAGGACTAGTTTTGGCTCGTATGAGTATACGGTCATGTCTTTTAGTCTGGCTAATGCTCCTCCGACTTTTTGTCGATTGATGAACTATATTTTCTCACCATACAAGAATGAATTTGTCTTGCTCTATCTCGACGACATTCTGGTCTTTTCTGAGGATGAGGAAGAACATGAGAGACATCTCAGGTTGGTGCTTGATAAACTGAGAGAATACAAGCTGTATGCCAAGTTTTCCAAGTGCGAGTTCTGGCGGAAAGAAGTGGTTTATCTTGGGAATATTATCTCTGCCGAGGGCATTAAGGTTGACCCGTCCAAGGTTCAAGCCATTGTTGAATGGGAACCTCCGCAGAATGTGAAGCAGCTTCGAAGCTTTCTCGGGCTTGCCGGATATTGCAGAAGATTCGTTGAGAACTTCTCCAAAATCGCCAAGCCGCTCTCTAGTCTTCTTCAGAAGGGTGTCAAGTATGTTTGGTCTCCAGAGTGTCAACTGGCTTTCGATACACTCAAAGAGAAGCTTATCTCCACTCCGGTATTGGCCCCTCCGGATGATTCCAAGCCGTACCATGTCTTTTGCGATGCTTCTCTCCAGGGTCTCGGTGCAGTCTTGATGCAAGATAGGAAGGTGGTTGCTTATACCTCCAGGCAGCTGAAGCCTGCGGAGAAGAACTATCCCGTGCACGATCTCGAGCTAGCAGCTGTTGTGCACGCCTTGATGACTTGGAGACATCTCTTGTTGGAACGTAAGGTTCAAGTTTTCACTGATCACAAGAGTCTCAAGTATATCTTCACTCGGCCTAACTTGAATCTTCGGCAAACACGTTGGGTGGAAATGCTCCAGGATTTTAATCCGAGTGTTGAGTACACGCCAGGCAAGGCAAATGTTGTGGCAGATGCATTGAGCAGGAAGGCATATTGCAACAGTCTGATTCTGCAACCTCTCCAGCCGGGTCTTTCTGAGTCTTTCAGGAAGCTCAATCTTCAGCTAGTTCCTCAGGGTTTTCTTGCGAACCTTCACATCTCTCCTACCTTGGAAGATCAGGTCAGAGCAGCTCAGCTACTTGACGCTATGGTGAAAAGGTCAAGATTGGCATGGGAAAGAGTCTCCCCAAGTATAAGTGTTTCACTGTTGATGCCAGGGACACGTTCTTTTTCGAGGATCGCCTTGTCGTCCCGAAAGGTGATCTCACGAAGGTGATCATGGAAGAAGCTCATAACTCTCTGCTCTCTATTCATCCTGGAAGTTCCGAAATGTACCATGACTTGAAGCAGACTTTCTGGTGGACTCGTATGAAACGTGAAATTGCACAATTTGTAAACGAGTGTGATGTATGTCGAAGGATGAAAGCAGAACATCAAAGACCAGCGGGCCTCTTGCAGCCTTTGCCGATTCCCGAGTGGAAGTTTGATCACATTGAGATGGACTTCGTCACCGGGTTTCCGAAGTCCAAGAAGGGCAATGATGCTATCTTCGTCGTCATCGACAAATTGAGTAAAGTAGCGCATTTCCTTCCATTCAAGGAGTCCATTTCAGCAGCTCAGTTGGCAGAGTTGTACACCTCCAGGATTGTCTCTTTGCACGGCGTACCTATGATGATCTCGTCAGATCGCGGAAGTATCTTCACTTCCAAGTTCTGGGACTCCTTTCAGTCTGCTATGGGCACGAAGATCCGCTTCAGCACAGCGTTCCATCCTCAGACTAGTGGTCAAGTGGAGAGAGTGAATCAAGTTCTTGAGGATATGCTAAGAGCCTGTGTTATCTCTTTTGGCATGAAGTGGGAGGATTGTCTGCCTTTCGCGGAGTTCTCGTATAACAATAGTTATCAAGCTAGTTCTGGCAAGGCTCCGTTTGAAATTCTCTATGGCAGGAAGTGCCGTACTCCGCTCAACTGGTCCCAGTCAGGCGAGCGTCAGATCCTTGGCAATGATATGATAGAAGAAGCTGAGGAGATGTGTCGGATCATTCGCGACAACCTCAGAGCAGCGCAGTCCCGTCACAAGAGCTATTACGATAGCAAGCACCATGACATGTCGTATGAGCTTGATGACTTTGTCTATCTCAAGGTGTCACCTATGAAGGGTATGCAGCGTTTTGGCATCAAAGCCAAGCTTGCGCCTCCTTTCGTTGGTCCATTCAGAGTGGTTGGCAAGAGGGGCGACCTTGCGTACCAGCTCGAGCTTCCGTCAACCTTTGCAAATGTCAATGATGTGTTCCATGTTTCTCAGCTTCGAGGTGTTTCAAGACCCCCGAGCGCACTGTGCATCTTCAAGATATCGACCTTCAGCCTGACCTTTCTTATCGCGAGCATCCAGTTGCCGTTCTCGAGGCGACTGGGCGCAAGACCCGTAAAAAGACTGTTAAATTTCTCAAAGTGCAGTGGTCTCACCATTCCGATAAAGAGGCTACGTGGGAACGCGAGGATCACCTTCGTTCCGAATTTCCCGATTTCTTTCAGTCTTAGATCTCGAGGGCGAGATCTTCTTTGTAGTGTGGGAGAGTTTGTAATGCCCCAAGTGTGTAATTGCCATATTTGGAACCTATTGCATGTGGGTCCACCTTGCGAGAGATATGATGATGTCACTTGTGTCTATGATTTCCTGTGTCACCTTGTGTCCCTTGCATATCTTCCTTGCATGCATGCATAGCATAACGTATCATGTCATCTCCTTGTCCTTGTGATTTCATGTGTCTCTTATTTTTAGTTTCCCTTGCATGCATGCAAACCATGATGCTCCATGTCATGTCTTGTGTGCACATATCTTGCTAGGTGTGATTTTGTGATCTTGCGATTACATGTGTTGTTGCATAAGTGAAGTTGTGGGGTGATTTAGTGGAGTGTGGTGTTTGGCATTGTTTTTTTCAAACCCTTGTTAGTTTCCAACCTTTCTCTCTTTAATTCTCAAGTTCAAAACCTATTTGCTTCTAGGCTGTTTTAAAAATGTTACACCTTTAGTCCATTTTATTTGGAGTGTGGGCATGTAGGAGAGGGGGTTTTAAAACCCCTTTTGCTTGAGGTTTTTCTTTATTTCAGATTTATTTAAATCTGTTTGGCAATTATTTTTAGTTGCCCAATTAGCCATTTTGTTATTTTATTTATTTGGGGCATAATTCCCTTATGCCCAGGGATATTTCATCTCTAATTTTATGCCCTTAGTTTTTCCTAGGAATTTAGTTGCATGTGATGATGTATTTTAATTAGAGAGGGCCTCAGGTTTTCTACTCCCTCTCTTCCTGGCAGCAACAACCCAACTCTTCCCTGGCCCGTATCCCTTGCGACAGAGCCCACGGGCGAGGCATTATATTCTTCCTCCCGACGTCACACCTGTACGATCGCTCCTCAGCCTCCCGATCAACGAGACCTCGATCTTGCGGCTCCAGCACGCCCCCCTAGGGCCATATAAGCTCCCCTCTCCCTTCCCAGGCGGCTAGGGTTCATCCTCTCCCTCCTCTTCTTCCTCCCGCGCCGCCAGAGACCTCGAGGTCGTTCCCAACGCCATGACCAGCTCCGGGTTGAGCTCGTCGCCGGCGTAGCTTCAACCTCGTCGACTCCCCGCAGTTGCACAAGCAAGAGGACGCAGGAGGGGTTCCATTTTTGCGCGGAGCCGGAGCTTCTTCCCCGACGTGCACCTCCTTCCTCGGGTTCGGTCGGCGTCTTCCTGCATCGACCAGCACCGCTGCGTCTTCTTCCACGACGCCGGTGTTCTCTCCTCTCCTTCCCCCTCAGTGAGCAGCCGTCGTCCCGTAACTTCCCTCTCTAGCCAGGCGTAGCTCGAGCTCGTCGTCGAGGTGTTGTGCTCTGAGCAATGGCAGCTAGCAGTGCAGAAGATTAGATGGTTGTGCTCGTCGTTAGATGCAACGGCAGGTGCTTTTATAGGCGGGAATGGACCCCCGGTGGATCCTACTCCAACCCCGTAGCGATGTGTGCATGTAGATTTGCGTGGTGGTCGCCGCCGTCTGCCTCTGGTTCGGTCGCCGGTGTGATGCGTCGTAGAAGAGGGTTGCTCTTCTGAGCTATCTCCCTGTCTCTGTCAGCAGTCGGTTCATAGCGCAGTGGTTGGTGCTTGTGTCTGTAAATGAGAGGTGCAAGGATCAAATCCCCTGTAGGGCACCTTTCCCCCTTTTTGTGTTGTTATTTTCGGCCTATGGTGCCAGCAGCGCCAGAGGGTATAGCCTGCGATTTTCTTCTTCTCTGTCGAAGCAAGATCAGTAGTAGAGTGGTTTCCCCCAGAGATAGGTTGCTGAAAGGGCCTGGGTTCGACCCCCTCCCAGGCCTGTCATTTTTTTCCCGTGTTATTTTTTCCCCCTTGCAGTGAAGAGTTAGCTGCTAGCTATAATATTACAGGAGGAGATCAGTAGACGAAATGTTTGTTTTTCATCTTGTTTTTATGGTGCCCTTGTTGCTGCAAGTGTAGGTTATATGTGGATGTGTGTGGTAGAATTGTGTGGGTGTTTGCACTAGGTGTAGTGGTTGTATGAGTGCATTTGAAGGTGGTGTGTCTGTGGGCACACCTACATGAGGGGATTGTGGTGCATGGGTGTTGTGCATCTCAAACTCATGGACTAGGGCTCATGTGCCTTGTAATGTGGTGTTTGTGGATAGGCATGATTTTGTGCTTATTTGACTTAGTGTGCATATACTTGTGTGCATGTGGATGTGGAGTAGATGTGTGTGAGAGGAGCAATCCACCTTTGGAAGAAAAGCTTTGCACCTTCACATGACCATATGTGAGAGGGCATGATATGTTTTTTGAGTGGATAGCTTGGTAGTAGTGGTTATGAAGTTGATGTGCATGACACAAACATGGGGTTCAAACCCCCATGTCACTTTGTAATTGTGCACATGAGCTCAACCTTTGTAGTTGTTGTTCTAGTAGGAACTACATGAAATGATGCCCATTGTCACTTGTTCCAAGTAGGTGCCCACATTTTATATATGATTTTAGGGTAGGAACTCCCAAAGAATCCAGTGGTGAAGCTAGTTTTGTCATTGGGATACTTCATGGAGTGGACATATTCAGATTTGTTGCAAGTTTGATCTTGGTTTCCATGGAATAGGTGGAGCCCAAGGGCATGTGTTTTTGTGTGATAGAAGTAGGGGTTTTGCTCTACACCATAGTGGTGTCATTTACCACTTGGTGTTATTTGCATGCAAACTATGCCTAGACAAAGTGGGCATGTGGCTGGAAAAATTCCAGCTTAGTGCAATCTGAAATTTCACTAAGTCTGGGATTCTGGAAACATTTGTTTCTCTTATAGATGAGGATGTGCTGGTCATTGTATTGAGAACTAGCCTTAGTTCAGTGCTAGGATTTTGAAGTTGATATGTTTGTGAAGCTCCCTGTCAAGTTTCAAATCATTTGGAGTCCAGTAGGTTGTGTTTTGATTGCTGTCAAAAAGCTTCAGAACAAAGACAGAAACTCAGGTGCAGGAATTTTCACTAAGTCCGTGAGATCTCATGGTTTTGGGAAAGTTTGTGGCCTTGTATCTTCAAGAGTTTAATTCCTTTTGCTGTGATTCTTGCTGGTGCTTGTAGTGTTCTTGGTTGGCAACAGCCACATATATTATTTGTCATGTTTGGAGGCATGTAGGTATGTTGCATGTAGCTCCCAAAGAGCTAAGATGCACATTGTGGCAGATTATGTAGTATCGTCATTTTGATCAATGTGTGTGCTTAGTTGATGTTGTGGTGTTCTTCCTTGCTCCAATCCATTCATGTTGGGTTGTTATATGTCTTGGAAACCCGGGAATACAAGATTTGTGCCAATTGTGGGTGTGGTGTTGATTCTTCCACGTAGGGCTTCATATCTTGTTTCGTTGATTCCCGTTGATCCATAGCTCTGTTTGCAATGTTCTTTATATGGTTTTGCATCGTTTTCACGAGCCACATCTGTTCATGTCATTCCCATGCATGTAAAAATAGCTTAGGGTACAGTTCTGTCCAGAAACTTGTAGTAGTTTATTTTGCTTGTGCTAGTGATAGAAATAGTGGTGCATGCTCAATTTTTATCTCATGCATCATGTGATTGTTGCATCTTGTGGTGCTGCTGTTCATTGGATGTTATTGTCATGTTGGGTAGCACCGGGATCGGAGAACGAATACGTGGAGTCAGGAGAGTACGTGCAGGACGAACCTGAACCATTCCAAGCTGAGGATATCACAGGCAAGATGATATGACCTTGATTCCATCTCTAGACTTGTTATGCTAGTTTTCGTTTCCATGTCATATTGCTCGCTTCCTACCACTGAAATTAAATTGCCTCCTCATATGCCATGAGCCCAAACACCGTTCCCCTTCCTAGCAAAACTTGTATGGCTAAGTAGGCTTGCTCAGCTACTAATGTTAGCGTTGCTAGTTGCAGGTGCTTTGACTCATGTAATAACATGAGCTTGATATCATTACCTTAAATTCTGTTATTTAATTAATGCACCTATATACTTGGTAAATGACGGGAGGCCTAGCCTTTTGCCGGGTGTTTTGTTCCGTTATTGCCGCCTTAGTTACCGGTTACCCGTGTTTGATTCCATAATGATCGCTCCTAACACGTTCGGGCTTGTTATGGGGACCCCCTCGATAAATCGTGTAGTGCTAAGGCTTGTCCGGCAGGACCCAACATTGGTGTTAATTTGCTAATCACTTAATAATAACCTGCATAGGGAATAGCTACCCCGAGGATTTTAATCAACAACCCGGGCCAGTGCTCCTCATGAGTGTTGGTCCAAACTGGGCAGACTATGGGGCCACCACAGGGCAACCTGAGGTTTGGTTTACCTGTAGTGTGACTCATCCGGCGCGTCCTGAGACTGAGATACGCGGCTCTTATTAAGGTCGTCGACACGTCGGGAGGTCCTGCTAGCCTTGTCTTACCTTAGCGTTATATCTTGCGTATAGGAATCCCAGTGAAGCTTTGGTTTCCCCCAGAGTTGAGCTTTTCCTCTAAGGAATCCGACGAGATCACGAGATTCGTGATAGATGATGCCTTTGCGGCCTGTGTTCGTTTGTGATAGACTAGTTGGAGCACCCCTGCAGGGTTTAATCTTTCGGAAAGCCATGCCCGCGGTTATGTGGCAACTTGGAATATTTTGTTAACATCTGGTATTAGAGAACTTAAACATAAGCTAAAAAAATTGCCAACTGTGTGTGTAACCGTGACTGTCCCTTCGAAGATCTCTCTTCGATCGGGAACACGGTGGGGTTATGAATGCCGTAGGTAGGTGATTAGGATCACTTAGCGATCAAGTAAATCCGACCGCTAGTGTAGACCACCTTCACTTCTACTTTGCGTAAGTTAGCCACTTAATCAAGCATAGGATGTTGCAGCCTTATACACTTCACCCTTACCCTACCTAATAACATGACTAGTTCTGGCACCAAGGTCTTAGATTGTTGAGTCCCCGTGGCTCACGGGTTCCTCCGAAACTCCCAACAGGTACAGGTACCCCAGAGACAGATGATCCCGACGGCACCCAGCTGGCGTGGCAGTACGACGAGGAGACAGACCGCCTCTACGTGAACTATCCAGAGGACTGAGGCGTGGTCGTGATCGTGGGCCTGCAGGCAGGGTAGCATAGCATTTCCATGTTTTGTAGTCCGTAGCGGAACTACCCTGATTGTATCTGTGATATACTCTGAGTTATTAATAAGAAGACAGTTGAATCCTGAATTGTCTACTTGTATTATTATTTGTGCTATGTTACTTGCTTGTGAAACTCTTAGATGCGCTTCTTTCCTATTCGGGGGCCTCGACCTCCAGATCGGAAAGGACCGCATCTTGGTCGTTACAGACGTTGTCTTAATTCTTCTTTCGTAGTTGCGAATGCTTGCGAGAGGGGTTAATCATAAGTGAGATGCTTGTCCAAGTAAGGGCAGTACCCAAGCGCCGGTCCACCCACATATCAAACTATCAAAGTAACAAACGTGAATCATATGAACATGATGAAACTAGCATGACAGAAATTCCCGTGTGTCCTCGGGAGCGTTTTCCTCTTATAAGACTTTGTTCAGGCTTGTCCCTTGCTACAAAAGGGATTGGGCCACTTTGCTCCACCGTTGCTACTACTTGTTACTTGTTAGTTTTCGCTCGCTACGTTTCACCTCACTACACCATCACTTGTTACCGCTACTTTCAGTGCTTGCAGTTATTACCTTGCTGAAAACCGTTTAGCAGAGCCTTCTTCTCCTCGTTGGGTTCGACACTCTTACTTATCGAAAGGACTACGATTGATGCCCTATACTTGTGGGTCATCACGCATGCGCCGAAGGAAGAACATGACTTGGTCGCGACAATCTCACCCGTTCGCGTTTGCAGATCCAATGCTCGACAGCAGAGCGGCACAGAGTACTGCCCTAATTGCAACATCATCAACGAGATCGCTCACCTCTTGTCCAACTAGCCATCTCTTTCGTTCCCGTATTCATACGCAAAAAACATCGAGTGGGGTCGGCGAGCTGCGACGCAGCAGCCAAGGGCGGGCACGAACAGGCTAACGGGTGGAGATCACTTTTTTCTGTTTGCACATGCGCCGAAGAAAGAAGATGACTTGGTCGCGACGATCTCACCCGTTTGCGTTTGCAGATCCAACGCTCGACAGAAGAGCCGGCGCATAATACTGCCATAATTACAACGTCGTTAATGAGATCGCTCGCTTCTCGTCCAACCCACCATCTCTTTCGTTCGCGTATTCAAAGCCCAAAAAAAAGGCAAGTGTTGGAATCAATCCGTGGATTTCTAGATTAACAATGCGCTGTGGTAACCATACCGCTAGGGGAACTATGTGCCATTGTTTACATCATTTTCTTGACTTATCATCTTTTCTTTGGTTTTTTCTGTTTTGCATTTTTCATTTTTCATTTTTTTTCTGTTTTATTTTTCTATTTTTTGTTTTAATTTTTTTCTGTTTTCTGCTTTTCGTTCTTCGTTTTTCCTGTTTTTTGTTTTCTATTTTTCGTTTTTTTGTTTTTTGTTTTAGTTTTTCTATTTTCTATTTTATTTGTCCTTCTTCCTCGTTTGATGTTTTTCAAAACCATGCATTTAAAAAAAAAACATGAAATCTTTTTACTTTTGATGAACTTTTTTGAATTCAATGAACTTTTTTCAAATTTGATAATATATATTTTTTTTAAATGAACTTTTGCCAAATTCGATGAACTTTTTTCAACATTGATAAATTTTTCCTTCAAGTTTGTGT
The DNA here is from genome assembly GCF_904849725.1 of Hordeum vulgare subsp. vulgare. Lineage (NCBI taxonomy): Eukaryota > Viridiplantae > Streptophyta > Magnoliopsida > Poales > Poaceae > Hordeum > Hordeum vulgare. The sequence goes on from NC_058521.1 coordinate 581,100,321, forward strand.
ACTTTTCTCAGAATTGATGAACTATCTTTGAAACCTGATGAATCTTTTGGTCAAGGTCGATGAACTTTTTTAAAACCGATAATCTTTTTTTGGAAACAGTGAACTTTTTATACTTTTTCATAAAGTTTTTCAAAAACCCATGAACTTTTTTGAGTTTGTAAACGTTTCTTAAAAAATTATGAACAATTTCTCAAGGTTGATGAACTTTTTTCAAAGTCGATTAACTTTTTGGAAAAATTGATGAACTTTTTTTAAAACCGAAGAACTTTTTCCAAAATGATGAACTTTTTAAACTTTTTCATAAAATTTTCCAAAATCGGTGAAAATTTTCAAGTTTGTGAACTATTATTAAAAAATGGTGAACCAGTTTTCAACATCGATGAACATTTTTTAAGTTTGTGAACTTTTGTCTCAAAATCGATGAATGTTTCTGAATTCACGATTTTTTTCAAAATTAATACAAAATCTAAGCGATACATAAATAGTGTGTCCATACTAAGCCATATAAACTTAGCGTTACAAAAATAGCATGTTCCCACTGGTTGTGGTGGTCAGCTAAGCTCGAACATGGCTTCCCTACTCGGGCGAGGCGAGTTGAACATGAGCTCCCCGAAATAACTAATATGTGTGTCCTGGAACATTATTTTTTTGGTAGATTCATATTTTCAAAAAATATATTTCGTAAATCCATATTTTTAAAATATTTTATCACTTACTCCCTGCGTTTAAATCTTGAATCGTTTCTATCGATGGGTTTCTTGCATCAAAATTTTTAAAACTAGATCACATGTTAATAGATCATGACAAACTTTTTTTTAGAAAAAAACAAACGAAAAAACCATGCCTCTTACGATAGAAAAAAAATACATTTTTTTTGTTTTCGAAAGGTACGGCCGTTCCTCTCGCAATAAAAAAATAGAAAATATGTTTTTTCATTTTTAAGAGGCACGGCCGTGCTTGTCATTAAGGCAAAATCATGTCTGTCACGAAAGCAAAACCATGCATTTTTTCATTTCCAAGAGACAAATCAGTTTAAATAGTAGCTAAGGGTGTGTTCGGATCTCTTCCCGCTCCGCGCTTCACAAATTCCTGGAGCATATCAGAGCCGAATGAAATAGCTTACAGAAGCTGTGGTCGATCCTAGTGTAAAAATATGAAGCGAGGAAGGCCCAGCTCCACCGACTGGAATTCCTCCTATTTACAACATCCTGCCACCGCTAAAGACACCGATTCGCTGAGTACGCTCAAAAAATAGAACCAATCGCTACAGGAGCGACCCCCCTCGCCTCGCTATGCACTTGTCGGTCCTAATTGGGCTGCCTCCAACCGGCCCGGTCTGCACCGTACAAGGCCACATCCCTCCTAGCTGGGCTGCAGCGCTGAAGAAGCTGCTGATGCAGCTGAATGCATCCGAGATCTCTACCTGGAGTCAGAAGTCACGAAAAGAAGTTGGATATGTCAAGTTTTGTGAAGCTAGAGGACATCCGAACACGCCTAAGTTAACTACTAAGCCCCTGTTTGAAACCACAATAGATTATACTCCCTCCGTTTTATAATATAAGACCTTTTAGGGATTCCACTAGGAGACTACATACGGAGCAAAATGAATGAATCTATACTCTAAAATTTGTCTATGTACATCCGTATCTAATTTATAATGCAATCTTTAAAAGGTCTTATATTTAGAAACGAAGGGAGTGATAATCTGGATTATGAAGATAGATTATATAATCTGGTTTATAAAAATAATCTAGGTGGACATGTTTGGAGGCCAGATTATATAAACTGTAATCCACGTTTTACATTGCATAATGACCTGTATGTCCTCTGTTTTTTTTAAAAGAGGAAGTTGGCGGTGGCAGGAATGTAATTATCTCCAACTTTACAGTGGTAATGAATCATTAGCAATCCATAATCTAATTTTAGCTGGTGTAGAGTAGATTATGAGTTTTTAATAATCTGTTCATCTATTTTTTATAATCTACATCATAATCTGTTTTGTTTGAAGACAAAATAAATTATAAAAATTGAATTATATAATTTGGATGGTTCCAAACAGGGCCTAAGTAGTACAATACGTGTTCTTAACTTTATTGGATGTGCTTGTATCATGGACAGATGCGTCGGATCATGTGAGTAGTTTTTGGATGGTTCCGCACTCCATGACACAACCCGCAAGGCCTGAGTAGTTTTTGTGCTTGCTGTCCATGTCTACCTACGTACCTACCGACTACAGCCGTCGGCGCTGACACGATAGGCCTTAGCAGCCTAGGAATCTTCCTAGGATTCCAAACTACTCCTCTGAAAGGGATGGTCGACCTAGCTGGCTAGGGATCTTTCTATTCGTTTTCTTGGTCGAGGGGGACAGATGCCCTATTGTCCAGTCCAAAGCAAACGCCAAGCCCGGCCGTTGAAAAGTCTTTTTTGAAAGTTCGTACGAAAGTTGATAAGATTTCATTCAGAAAAAGTACGCCGGCGCAAGAACTGTTTGGTTTATTAAAGAAAAATCGAGTAAAAATCTGTACAACACACAACCCCACCTAGCTCTACTAGGCTAACCGATATGAAGATGCCGGGCAAACTAAACATGATAGACTAGAGCATACCATAGCCCCATTACAGAGTCATCGTATATCACCCATCGCACACATGATCCGACGACTTCGACTTCGCTGAAACAAAACAGAGAGCGCCTTCATCGAGTATGTTCGCCACAAGCGTGTTCATCAACCTCACCGACATTGAAGAGGAAGACACAAGACATTCCGAAGAGAGGCGGAGATGTGCCGCTCCGACCCCGAAAGGAGGACAAACACGACTTGCCTGACGTTCCCCGCATGTCATCGAGCTTCTGCTGCCACCACCACCATGCAACGGCAAGCCACGAGCGAACGCGACAACGTAAACTCCACCACCATCACCAACCGAGTGCATCGACCGTGCATCAACCATGAACCTCTCTAAAACAATGCTTCCAACAAAGTAAGGCTGTCAAGGCCGCCCTATTGCCAATCCGACGAGGCGGATTCACCCGGAGAATGGATCCCAAACGGCAAAAGGGTGACTAATCTCCTTGGTGATGCCTTCAAGAAGGAAAGCATCATCCACGCATGTTGCCATCACCTACATCGAGCAAGACTTTCGTCCGAAGGATCTGCGCCCAACGCTGCACCACCACCAGCAGACCACACACCGCCACACGCCACTCCACTCCAGCACATCGTGCACGATCACCTCAGGCCGCTCCAAAGGTGACCCATGCGCCCGACGCAGTCAGGACGCGACCAGATCTGGCCCGCCCACCTGCTCGCAGCCGTCGCTGCCTCTCCGCCCGAGGCGAGGCAACGCCCCCTCCTCGGATTCGCCCAACACGGCTGGCCCGACGAGGAGCCCCCGCTGGAGCCACCAGAGCCCGCCATCGGCCCGTAGCGGGCCAGATCTTACACTCCCGCCCGTTGAAAAGTCTCGGCTCCCGCTCCGACAGACTAAGAGCATCTATTACCGGACATTGCAAATATGACCTTTTAAGAGCATATTGAGTCATAACTTGCAAATTCGGACTCTCAATTGTCCGCGAACGCGTTCGGTCAGTGATCGGGCGTGTCCCCTATTTGCCCGTCCGTGCAGCCACATTTTTTTCTTCATATGTACACTCACTTGCACGGGATTGATATAGAGGAAAAGAGAGGAAGAAAAGAATAAATAAAAAAGGTGGTCGGGAGTGGGGTCACATCCTATGTCGACGGACTGATCGGGCGCGCCCGGGACACGCCCGCGAGGCCTCATATCCTCCTGATATTTGAGATGGATATGACGGTTCGCGGACAGCCCGGGCGTATGGGCATGATATGAGAGGTCTGATTGGGTCACTTTTTCCTTCTCTCTCCTGTCCGGTCACTAATCGGGTGCGTCCGCGAGCGTATAACGGGTCATTTGAGGCGTCCGCTTATAGATGCTCTAGCAATAGGTTTCCCCGCGATCTAATTTTTTTGGAACGTGGTTCCTTATGAATCTGATTCGTTAAAAATTACTACCTATGTTTTTAAATATAAATCCATTTAAAAACTTCACTACGACTATATACGGAGCGAAATATATAGACTTACTTTAGTATATAGATTCGCTCATTTTATTTCGTATGTAGTCTACAGTAAAATTTCTAAAAAAAGACTTATACGGATCTGATTCATTAAACAGAGAGAGCTCCCCGCCTCTGTGTCATCCTTTGTCGGTGGCGAGGGGGGGGGGAAGAGACGATGGGCTAGGATTCCGCCTGAGCCATCGTAGGAGCAACGCTGAGGGGGGGGAGTTGTTGTTACTTTAAACAAGGAAAACATTTATAATCAACCAGATGATAATAGCAACGCGCAACTCGCCTCCTCCTAGCGACACGTGCCCTACACGAGGCCCACACACCCCATCCCACAGTCTTATCCTCTCCACACCTGGGTCATCTTGCTCTCAACATCTCTCTCCCTCGTCCCTCGCTCCCTCCACTCGTCTCTCCCTAGATGGAGACCGTCGGGAGGAAGCAGACCGGCTGATGCCACTGTCAGAGATTTACTCCCCCTCCTCCCCCTCCTCCCCTTCCCATCGCGTTTGAGGGATGTTGCAAGCCACGCCGCCCAAAGCCACCATGAGGACACTACTAGGGAAAAACCTAGCAGTAGAGCGGGTAGCCGCACTACTGGTAAGGCTCTACAGCTAACCTTTAGCAGTAACACGTGTCAACTAGCACAGTAGCGTGTGTCCAGAAGCGCGTTGCTGCTAACTAGCTGTAGCGTCCTTGTACACACAGCGCTACTGATAAAGCATCGCTACTACTAATGGTATACACGACCTACTGCTATTAGTTTCTGATTTTTTTTCTGCTCCATATTTTGTGCTGCTGAATTTTATTTGGGGTTTTACACAATAGTCTCTAGCATATTATACACATACAAATCTGATCATACCATACGCATACAAATAGTCTCATCAAATCGATCATGTCATCATCATAATCATCATCCAACATAAAATGATGTCTCTCGTCATCATCTTGAAATAGCGATACAAGTTATGATATGTCTCGAATAGTTGCAACTACATCATCATCCATCTAAAAAATGACATAGACAAGAAGATCTATCACTATGAATGAGAGCGAAACTATGCAGTACATCAGGCGACGGTTATGATGCCTCTATCGCCTTAGTGTGAACCTCAAGTAACTATCTTCTGCTTCTTGTCTGCTTTTGAAGCCTTTATGGCTGGCGCCCGAGAACCGCTCCACTTGTGCCTAACACAAGTGCCACTCGTCATACACTAGTAGAAAAAGGGGCTTCCGTCCCAGCTCAATTTACACATTAGTCCCGGTTCCATTACGAACCGTGACTAATGGTAGCATTAGTCCCGGTTCGAACGTCAAGGGCGCCGGTCGGTCAGTAGTCCCAGTTCAAAAGGGACCTTTAGTCCCGGTTCGTGTCTCGAACCGGGACTAAAGTGTTTGGAGGCTTTAGTCCTGGTTCGTGTCTTGAACCCGGACTAAAGGGTAGACCTTTAGTCCCGGTTCGAGACACGAACCGGGACTAAAGGGGTTTTGTATTTTTATTTTTTCCTGTTTTTAAATTTTATTTCTCTTTGTAGTTTCTGTTTTAAATTGCTTATGTCTTTTAGGATATTTAATTTATTTTTTAGTGATTCTTTTTGCATTAGATTCAAAATTTTGTCTAGTTTCTGTTTGTGCAATTAGTTTTTAAATTTGAATGGTTTAAATTTGAATTTGTTCAAATTTGCTTCAAACCCAAATTGTGAATAACTTGAGTTTACAAATAGTTTTTAATTTAATTCTTTTTTCTCCTAGTCATCTGTTAGATTGTTATCATAGTAAGATTTATTTGGTTATTTTTCGAATAATTTAAATTTGGATTTTAATTAAAACAATATTGTTTTGCGTATATAGTTGTTTTAGTCATTTAATTGTTGTTTTTTATTGTTTTTGGTTAGTACTTTCTGTAGCTTTTAACATGTTATAGTATGGTGCATATTGAATGCATAAAAAGTCTGGAATTAAAATCATTTTAATAAAATGCCTTTGTAGCAGATGGGTTTTCGTCTGAAACCTTGATACTTCGAAGGATGATCCAATTTGTACACCAAGTGCATCCAGTTTTTATCGTAACTCTCTCAACTTTTTAGCACATGCCATGTGGGTGAAACTATGATACCATGCCAACTTTTAACCTTTTCACAGTTCATTTGTAGTGCTTTTCAATTTCAGGGTCAATTAGCTCAAAAAAGTAAGTAAATGCATGAAAAATACCAAATGAAGTGAGAAAATATTGAAAATTTATGATGTGGCTTTAAATGGTGTATTTTAAACACACACAAAAGTATGGAGTTCAAATAAGTTCAAAAAAATGAAATCCCTTTGCAATAGATGAGTTTTCGTTCGAAACCCTGATACTTCGAAAGAGATTGTTCATTTTGTACACGAAGTGCATCCAGTTTTTGACGTAACCCTCTCACCTTTTTAGCACATGCTATGTGGGAGAAATGATGATACGATGCCAAGTTTCAACCTTTTCAGAGTTTATTTGTCGAGCTTTTCAATTTCAAGGTCATTTAGGTCAAAAAATCATTAAATGCATGAAAAATAGCTAATGAAGTTATAAAGGGTCGAAATTTAGGATGTGGTTTTGAATGGTTTATATTGAATGCACAAAATGCATAAAATGTCTGAAGTTGAAATAAGTAAAAAAATAAAATATCTTTCTAGCAGATGGGTTTTCGTCCGAAACCGTGATACTTCGAAGGAGATGGTCCAGTTTGTACACGAAGTGCATCCAGCTTTTGTCGTAACCTTCTCAACTTTTTAGCACAAGCTATGTGGATGAAATGATGATACCATGCCAAGTTTCAACATTTTCAGAGTTCATTATAGTTCTTTTCAATTTCAAGGTCATTTAGCTCAACATAGCAAATAAAGTTAGAAAGGGTTAACTCTGGCTTGGTTAACCTTAGTTGTGATTCTTGCGGGGACGGTGCTAGCAAATGTAGTCGACGGGTATGATTGTACTCTTGGCTAAAGGGGGATTCTGAAATTTTCAAACTCTACCCTCCCTGGACCGTCTTTTTTAGTTTTGTAGAAAATAAACAAAAATGCTAAAATCTTCAAAAAATAAAATCCTTTGAGATGTAGTTAGGTTTTAGTGCCTAGTTGGTATACAAATTTTGAGATATGAATTTTGACCGTTTTTTCAAAAAAGGGAAAAATGTAAAACGTCCATAACTTTTGCATACGACGTCAAAAAAAGAGTTTAATATATCAAAAAAAGCTAGAGGAAATTGGGAATCGATTTCACCGGGGCTTGCCCGGTGAAGTTTTCTCACATGCTCAAAATTCCAAATGTAAAAAAAGTTATGGCAAAAAGAAGTTTTTCCCACAAAAATAAGAAAAAAGAATTTTATTTAAAATCTTTAGGTTGTTTTCATTGAAATTCACTATTATTATTACTTATTTTGTTTATTTTAATAATTATTTGAATTCAAAAAATTAAATCATGTGACATGGCATCATACCCTAGGTTGTTTAGGATTGATAGCTTACTATTGTCAGGAGAACAACAAGTGCAGACTTGGCAACTAGGGGCGATAGAACCAGGAAGTTAAGCGTGCTCGGGCTGAAGAAGTGAAAGGATGGGTGACCGGCCGAGAAGTTAGACGATTTGAAATGAGTAATCTACGCTAGAGCAGTGAGGATGGGTGATTAGAGATTAAATTGTCAAATAAATCAAAGATTTAAAAATTGAAATAAAACATAAAAACAAATCAAAGAATATTCAAAAATAAAAATTTTAAAAAAGGTACCTTTTTGGGTCAAACAAACAAAATAAACAGACGGATCCTTTAGTCCCGGTCCGTGTTAAGACCTGTGACTAAAGGGCTTGCCCCTCAAGGCGCTCCGAGGCGCCCACGTGAAGCACCTTTGGTCCCGGCTGGGAACAGGGCCGAGACTTAAGGTTAGGCCTTTAGTGCCGCCTCTTTGGTCCCGGTTGGTGAACCGGGACTAAAGCCCCTTACGGGCCGGGACTATAGGCCCTGTCCCCACTAGTGATACACTCCTAGAACCTTTCCTATGTACACGACATAGCACTGCCTCTTCGCCATCAAGGATCTAGGTACCTGTTAGACATGCATCTTCAAAAAGATAATGTACAATTATATGCAACAAAATATACTTGAGCAACACAAAAAGAAATGGTATGCAAATAGATGCAACATATATATATATAGTAAACATAAATAATGAACGCAGATTCATCGTACACAAACTAATTAACTAGAGGTACGTAGGTCATTCTTGACACACGAACACGTCACGTGTATCCTCGACGCCGTGGGTGATGCACCGCAGCTCACGTCGAGGGAGATCCGACCGACATCACGATACGCAAGACAGTCGGCGGATTCTTTTGAAGACCTGAAACCCCACACACCCGGAATGGACCCCATCAGGGAGTGCGGCGGCTATGGGCTGCCCTAGGTCGATAACGTGTATAATTCCTACTGAAGTAGCCCCAGATAGAGATTAATATTATTTTCCGGTTGTTTTGATCCTTGAATCAGCATGCTCATGTGTATGTACTTCGACTTCATGCACAACCAAGGGGGATGTTGTACGTCCATACAAACACAGGCCATGTGCTATGGTTGGTGTTCTGGTTGCCAAACGAATTCATGCCATCGGTACACGCGCCAAGCACGACGTTCCTTGCATCACATGCGAAATATTGATATTCGCCGTTGAACGCTCTCCACTGGCTTGTATCCTTGGGGTGTCTTAGCTTTGGATCATCTCCATCGTCTGGCTTTTTCCTCTCCGCGTGCAAATGCATGAGCTTTGCTTCCTTGGGATCTACAAAATAATGTTGCAGAGGAGGAGTGATCGGTAAGTATCATACAACTTTCTGAGAAGATTTCTTTCCGACCTTCTTGTATCGAGAAGCATTGCACATCGGACAACTGGTTTTTTCCGCGTGCTCCTTTCGATAAATGATGCAATCGTTGATGCATGCATGGTATCTAACGTGAGGCAAATCAAGAGGGCACACGATCTTCTTGGCCTCATCCACACTAGTAGGACATAGATTCCCTGTCGGAAGAACATCCTTTAGGTACTTGAGAATCTCATCGAGGCTAGTGTCGGTACATTTGTTTTTAGCCTTCGTCTTTAGAAGTTTGAGCGTGAAACTCAAGAGGGTCACCTCGGGATCGCAACCATCATACAATGGGTGTTCGAGTCTACCACTAGTTGCTCCAGCTTGACCTCCTCTTTAGAAGCAGCTCTGTCAGTACTCGTCTCCTTGCGAAGCAGGTCTCGAACATGAGGATCCCGCACGATTGAACTTAGTAGTGACGAAGTCTGCGGCGTGTCCACATTTTCTCTGCCGCCATGTCCGGCCTCTTCTCCGCCGACATGTCCGGCCTCTTCCCCCCCGCCATGTCCGACCCCTTCTCCGCCGTCATTATCGGTCATCTCTTCGTCTTGACCCGCATCATTGGCTGCCCCGTCGGCATCCTCTTCATCATCATCATCATCTTCTTCTCCAATTATCCACCGAGTATAGCCATCCATAAAACCAGTCATGACCAAGTGCTCCATTACACGACCATCCTGATAGGGATCGAGCCAAGCTCCTCCTTTGCATCTTCGACACGGACATAAAATCTTTGTCCGGTTATTTTCATTCATGTCCCGCACCGCCTACCGCAACCACCTTTCCACCATCATTCCACTGACCATCATGGATGCCTGCACGGTAATAATAAACAAATTGATTATCAAAAATGCATGCATGCATCAAAGTTATACAACCTTCCCTAAAAATAGGACATATAGAGTTTGTCCGAAATTCGTCGAAACGAAAATAAATCGACATTTCGGCAAAACATAGGCAACTCAAGCACAATTCGACGGCAACTCGTGCCACACACACAATTTCCGTCATATCACCCGATTATGTCATATTTGCACACATACACACATTTCCATTCTTGCAGAAGCACACATTTTTATTCATCTATCTATCTCGAGATCGAGCAAGGTGATGTTGATGTGTCGATCGGTGTCGGCACACACCTAGCTAGGCAATGATCAAAGTGGACAAAGCCTTCTTGACATGGCTAGATCTAGTTAGGGAGGTACATAGGTCACTTCATCAAATGAGTAGATTTACTAGCTAGTTGGAGAAGGAGATGACTCTAACTAATGGAGGGGGACTGCATCGGCGACGACTCGCGTCTTGTTCTTCCACTACGAATCCAATGGATGGGAGAGAAAGGAAAAGGATCATAGCAGCTTCTTTGGCTAATCTGTAGCAGCGCTCTTTAAACAGTTGTCCGATTTGGAAATTCGAACCAACCCGAAATCCAGCGCACGTCGCCAGCGCATGGTGGGTCGCTCCGTTTCATATAGAGACACACACACACACGCTCCCCCACCCCATGTACCCCCGTCTCCTCCTCCTCCTCCACTCGCACCACCAGCAACCCCTCCTGTGCCGCTGTACCTCTACGCCCCCAAGCTCGCACGAATCCACAGCTGAGCTTTGTTTAGCCCTTAGAGAAAACTTCACCAGGCGGCTGGACAATATGATGCATTTCCATGCCTCTCCCGATCTGCATCTCCATATCCCCAAAACCTATGGCCTCCTCCGAGCGTTGCCTGCCTCGAGCTATGCACCATCCCTTTGTGTTAAACAAGGAGCAGCTAAACATACACACAGCCAAAGGGCCTCCTGTGTTGCCGCTGCTCCTGAGAAGCTGTCCAGCCATCAAGCCTCGCTGTGGGGCGACTACTTCCTCAATTACCAGCCAAAACCACTCAAGGTATATACTAGTATATGACATTTTTTTCGAGTGTCTATCATAATTTCTTTTTTCGGGTTTAAAAGACTTAAATCTGAAATCTCATCGATCAAAATAGATGATGAGGGAAGAAATAAATCTCATATTTCCTCCGTTCCTAAATATAAATCTTTTAAGAGATTTCACTAGGGATCTATATATACAGGGTAAAATGAATGAATCTACATTCTAAAGTATGTCTATGTAGTACATCCGTATGTACTTCCTCCGTTCCTAAATATAAGTCTTTTAAGAGATTTCACTAAGGGACTACATACGAAGCAAAATGAATAAATCTATACTCTAAAGTATGTCTATATACATTCGATGTAGTCCCCTAATGAAACATCTAAAAAGACTTATATTTAGGAACGGAGGGAGTAGTTCACTAGTAAAATCTTTAGAAGGACCTATATTTAAGAAGGAAGGGGAGTAGTTTGCAAAACTAGTCAAACTTTAATCTGCATTAACTACGGTGCATGCATGTGGGACCACTAAATAAGTAGGCATGTGGCATGCATTTTGATCGGTTTTCTCTTAATCTTTACATGCATCGATTTAATGTGCTTCGTAGTGTAAACATATGGTGGGAAGAAGTGAAAGTGAAAGTATGTATTACGAGAATAAACCAAAAAGGAGGGTAGCCTAGTAGTAGCATGGGCCAAAGCCCTAGCAGTAGCGCGGTGCGACGCTGCAATTAATTAATGGTAGTACTGCAGATCTAGCCCTGCGTTACTACTACTTTTGTTAGCACTACTACTAACTAGTTATCCGGCATCACTACTTTACCTATCTATCCATTTCTATATATTTATATTGTATTTATACAATTTTATATAATTTTTTATACGATAGCAATGACATACAACTCATCATCATCGTAGTGATATAACATCTCATCATCATTATAGTGATATAACAATGTCTCACCACAATGATCATCATAAGTTACCCATTACTAGCTGATATAACAACTCATCATCATTGTAGTGACATAACAACTATCATCAGCGTACTGATATAACAATGTCTCACCATAATGATCATCACAAGTTAACCAGTACTAATCAATTGTTATCATCCTAGGTAAAGAACTTCCTAGCACATGACAAATATTAGGACCTACTCCTGTCTCTTAGGTAACATAGATTTTTTTTTAAACTCTTCGTCTCCATAATGGAGCATAGAGATTCACCAGCCTCCAATTGGTGGGTTGTGCTCATTCACTATTTTTCTTCACCTTTTGATTTTGAGGGAGGCCTTCATATGTTTGAGAAGTCAAGTATGAACATTCAAAAGCCCTTGTCCATGGTTGTATGCTAACAATTGTCATCTGACCTTCGACAAACGTCAGTGGAAGCACAACATCATTCGGGAGCTTTTGTTGAAGAACATAACGGTAACATAGTTAGTAATATAGTTTACTTACTAAGAAAGATAAACTAGTGACACAATAGTAGAAAAAAAATCTTACGATGATATTTGCCTGAATATTACCATTGCTCAACTCGTGGGTTAGTGGCTCTGTATAATTTGGCCAGCTCCATAAATGCGCTTAAAAGTCTGAACTTCATTACCAAAGGAGACAAGAGAATTATTATCCTGCCAAGTTTGGTCATCCAGCATTGTAGTAGGCCTTGTCTACTATCTTTTATATATTTTTTAAAAAAGGAAATAAGATGACAATTACAGATAAACAAGTTAAGTAAGGGTGAATAACAATTATTTTTAAATAAGCAATATAGATTATTTAACAAATTTGTTTAACAAAAACACACAGAGGTAGAATTGGGATCATGTGTAGATCCATCCAAATGTCTTTATCATACTAAGGCCTGGTGAATGGATCATATTGAGGAATGCCAATATCGAAGGTAATTCTTATACCCTCTTCAAATATGTAAGCCTTGCATAATCCTCTCCAATTTGCACGACCAAAATGGGTGTGACTTCATTCATTGTAGAGCTTAGCCTAAAAAATGAAACGATGCTTCGTCCTAAGGTGAACTTTCTGCGTCTCCACCATTTCCACGACAACAAAAGAGAGGTTCTCTAGGAAATTGTTGTCTTGCATAGCATGGGGTGTACTAGTTGGATTATAAAAAATGAAAACTACACATTAAATAAAAATCTCAACTCATGTTTAATTAAGAAGAAATATGTGTTCCTGAAGTTATATACCGTAAAACTTTGAACTCGTCATTAAGCATGAGGGACAAGCACCTATCATTGTCCAAGTGCGGATTGTCGCACATACCCCCGTCGTTGGTACAATCATCACACTCGGGGATCCTATCATCGTCATCCATTTTCTGTGTTCCCTATTGAAAGATTAAAAATCAACAGAAAATACTAGAAAGCCACTGATATTTGTCGTATATGATGGACACACCCTCACTAATATTTCAATTGATGGTGATAGTCGCTTCTCCTTATTCCCCGAAGGCTGGACCAAAAGGTCTTACACTCGAAGAAGAAGGAAAAGCGACCCCCACGACAACAATCAGAATCCTTCCCTCAAAAACATCGATCTACACTAGTACTAATAATGTTGGTCTATATATGGTGGACACTCCCTCACACTGATATTATGACCGTTGGTGATGGTGGCTTCTCTCCTTCTTGTCATGTATTATCAAAAGGCCTATCATGAGGATAAGGAAGAGAAGCGACCCCTGCAATAATAGACGGGATTCTTCCTTATTGATATTTCGACCATATATGGTGGACACTCCCTCACACTGATATTACGACCGTCGGTGATGGTGGCTTCTCTCCTTCTCCATGTGCATTACCAAAATGTCTATCAGGAGAAGAAGGAAGAAAAGCAACCCCCACGACAATAGTCGGGATACTTCCTTCAAGAACATCAAAGTCAACCCTAAATCGATCAACGTTATTTTTATGAAGTAATGACATCAAAAAATGGCTTTAGTTTTTGCCGAAATGTCATTTAATTCCCGTTCCGGCAAATCCCAGGCACTCGATATGTCCTACTTTCTAGCACAAGTCATGCCAAAATTTCGGCATGACCTTTGCTAAAAAGAGGACATATCAAGCGCCTGAAATTTGCCGGAGCGGAAATTAATAAACTTGAAATTTGGCCTTCTGTAGCACCACATATACAGTAGCAGAGACAAGCACTTAGGCATCACTTAGGCATTTTTACAAAGTGCATACACATATACATGACCAAATAGTAGAAAGTATCAACACTGAAATGATATATAATCTCAAGATCATGGGCACTAGTACAACGTATCAACAGTAAAATTTGGACACTGAAATAAGTAGATGAACTATTTTTCAAATATCACGAGAAATTCTTGTTTTTATTGTTGTGACCAAACGGATCTGCCGAAATGAGTGAATGACCACTCAAAATGACCGTGGGGATGTTCCCTACTAAACATCTGATACAAACTTTCTCTAATTCGGCCATCTGGTCCATTGCAATTCAGGATTTGTACTACTGTAATGCAGTCATGTAAATGAGCAACCGACCTAGGGTTCGTCACCAGGGCTCGGAAGGAAGAGCAGGGGCGCCGAGGCTCGGGCGGGATCAGGAGGAAGAGAAGATGGATGGACGAGGGCGGGAGATCAGAATACCTTCAAGGTTGGAGGCTTGTGTAGGCGATGTAGGAGTTGGGGTTCGAGCGGGATCGACTGGCGACAAAACAATGGCGAGGCAGGGTCCCGATGCTCGAGAAGAAGAGCGGACAGCGACGTCGTGATGTCGGTGTGACGATAGCGCGGGCAACAACAATGATGAGGAGAGTGCGAGAGTGAGGAAACGGATGGCCGGAAGATAGGACAAGAGGTGCTTATTCGTAGCGAGGGGCACGAGGTCGGTGCTATAGCTAAGCTTGAGACCTGTAGCGTGGGCTTGTGACCCGCATTACTGCTAAGTGGGGCCCGACTTAGTGGCCCATGTATATAGAGTAACAGCGGGAGGTATGTAGCACGCGCTACTACTATCAAGTTAGTTGTAGCGCGGGTTTTGTATCCCACGCTGCTACTATAGCTAGCCCCTGGGGTAAGGTGGGGACCACTTAGAAGTAGTGTATGTTACTAAACATGACGCTATTGTCAACGTTTACCTGCAGCGCGTGCTTTTGAGTTGCACTACTGCTAAGTAACAGTCGCGCGGCCACCTACTCCATGACTAGTGATCTCCCTATAGGATTTTCCCTAGTAGTGTTAACTAGTACTATAACATAACACATCACAAGGCAAGTTTCCTTATATGTCGTGTAGTTAATGAAGAGAGGGATATTTGTGCTAAAATAATATGTTATCATAACATGATGCACCCCCGTGCAAAATGAGTCTACACCTAAATAAATGAAGGCTTGCATGAGAACACACATATATGTTACTACCCATTATGACCCAATAAAGCAAAAACGAGTCTGCATATGTTTTTTTAGTATTTGATAAAAAAGTATGCACCTCTTTTGTCTAAACCAAACCAGAAAAACCGAAGTATCAATTGCCCAGACATTAATATACTTAGGTTTACAGTCACTAGATTTTTGAAAGAAAATATGTTGCTAACAAACTAGGGCATGGCTTGGTTTACAGCCACTTTGAGAACCAAGCAAAGTGGTAAAAACATGAATCGGATACAATTTTCGAGATAATACTTTTATCTTTTTAGATTTTGCTACCTTCGTCACAGTTTATAAGGCACGCACGTGTACCTAGGTCGTCAATTTGACTTCTATAAATTCTATTGTTTAATATAAAAATTATATCATTAAAAAATAGAACATCTAAAGTTTTTAATGATATATTTTTTGTAATATATGATTATCATTAAGTTGGTCAAATTGACGATCTAGATACACGTGCCGGACTTATAAACTGAAATGGAGGGAGTACTCTCAATCAATGGACTACTTTGTACTCCCCCCGTTCCTAAATATAAGTCTTTTAAGCGATTTCACTAAGGGTCTACATACGAAACAAAATGATTGAATCTATACTCTAAAGTATGTCTATATACATTCGTATGTAGTCCACTAGTGAAATGTCTACAAAGACTTATATTTAGGAACGGAGGGAGTATTTATTATGGTGAAATACAACAGTGTTGTTTTCATTTCGTTAAGAAGTGAAGAATACAAGAACAAGGGGATATAACAAACAACCATAGATGGACGAGCTGAATTTATTTTGACATAGCTTGCACTATTGCCATCTAATCCATTCATGTGTATTTGCATGTTTGTAGAGATCAGAGAAATGGATGGCTGTGAGAGCTGATGAACTAAAGGAGGAGGTCTGTGTATTGTTTAAGACTTGCAACCACACGATGGAAATGATAACATTATGTGACACCGTCCAACATCTCGGAATTGATCACCACTTCAAAGTGCAGATTGATGTTGTGTTGAGGGACATCCTCGAGAGTGAGTTATGTAGCTCTAGCCTCCACGAAGTTGCTCTCAGGTTTCGTTTGCTTAGAGAACATGGTCTTTGGGTATCTCCAGGTATATATGTATTCTTATAAGTGTATACAAGCCATTAGCTAAGTCCCACAAAACATATATAGAAGATGGTACATGGTTTAGATTAATCCCTACAACTTAATATGGCCAATTTATATTAACAAGATATCACTGACATTGGACCTCAGATGTTTTCAACAAATTCAAGAATGAAGATGGGAGCTTCAGGGAAGATATTACCAGTGACCCAAGGGGACTTTTAAGTCTATACAATGCAGCTCATCTTCTCGTTCATGGTGAGCCATCACTACAAGAAGCCATCTCTTTTGCAAGGCATCACCTTGAAATGATGAGAGACAGTCTCAAGTCCCCTTTAGCCGAGCATGTTAAGCGTGCTTTGGATGTACCATTTCCGAGGACAGTTAAGAGGGTAGAAACAAGGTATTATATCTCGGAGTACAAACATGAGGAAGGAAATAACCCAACTCTACTGGAGCTCGCGAAGCTGGATTTTAACCTTCTACAGCATGTCCACTTGAAGGAACTCCAGTATCTTACCAAGTATGTCTCTGTTATATCCACTACTCAATTAAGATGGAACCAGTAAATATTCATACCTTCATGTGTTCTATCCTACACATATATGTTTCACACACTATTCATCTGATCACAATTTAATAGGACTTATTTCTTGAACTAAAGTATTAAAATACTTAATATTTCCAGGTGGACGGATGATTTTTACGATTATGTAGGGACAAACTATGTTCGAGATCGTTTGGTGGAGAGTTACTTTGGGGCATGTGTGGTCTACCATGAAAAAGATTTCACCCTATCAAGAATATTCTTTACAAAGGTAATGGCGCTAATGACCATAATAGATGACACATATGATACCCATGCTACCATAGAGGAAATTCGACAGCTAAATGCGGCCATACAAAGGTTAGTAGTTTGGGTTTACTTTCATATGCAAAAAAAAAAAAAAAAAAAACCATGCTAACATGAAATGCAAGGAATGGCTGAATTAATTTTTTCTTCGGATTATCTTTGTGCAATGTAATCTAACATGTAGATGGATGAGAGCGCAACTTCTCTTCTACCTGACTACCTGAAAAGGTACTATAATGAACTCTTGAGGATCTTTAAGGATGCTGATGGTGAAGCATTCACTGACACTTACCATGTTGCCTATGTCAAGAAAGCGGTAAACAATCATGTATCTTATATCTTTATATTGTTTTTTATGATGATAATGGACTGTTGGACACTAGTTCAAAGAAGCATATTGTGCAACCTAGTTTATTATAATATTTTAGGAAGTTTGAAATTAAAAAAAGCAGGGCATTTAGTTACGACAGAGGGTTCCAAAAGGGTCTGAATAGACCGATAAATAAATATTGGCCTGTGACACCCAAAAGAATCATGATGCATAGATCCATGCACTAAACTTCTATCCAAATCATGCAAAGACCTCTCATGCCACAATGTCCCGTCCCCAACAAGCTAAATCGTCCACCCTCTGTAGTGATCGCCAAGATTGGGGTTGTTAAGGTGCACAAGAATGTAACCTGCACGTGATTAGAACCATTTTGTACTTTGTTAGCACATTAAAAATGTTGGGTATAATTTCACTTCTTCCAGCGTCAACACCCACTTGAGACGCACACAACCTTGTAAATTTGTCACATTTTTTAGTCATGTGGTTAATTTGTTGTCTTGTGTGCAGTTTCAAAAGTTTTCTACTTATCAACTCCAAGAAGCCGAATGGTTACACCAGAATCAGAAGCCAAGCTTTGAAAATGTACTGAATTTATCAGCCATGTCCATAGGTATAGCAACCCTATGTGTAGTGTTGATGGTTGGCATGGGTGATGAAGTAACCAAGGAAGCATTTGAGTGGGCACTTAGTTGCCCTAATATTGCTATAGCAGGCGGGAAGATAATGCGTATATTTGATGATATTGCTGCATTTCAAGTATAGTCTTTTTGAACTTTGTCCCAGTTAAAACCTTTTACCACAGCAACCGATCAAGGCGATCGAGGTATCTGAATGATAATGTCGTGTAAACTTGTAGGGCGAGAAGGTGGATGCGGCAAGCACTTTAGAGTCTTACATGGTCGAGCATAGGGTCACAAGTGAGGTTGGAATTGCCAGAATCAATTCACTGATTGAAGCTGAATGGAAAACAGTAAATGAAGCTCGCTTTGAAAATCGAGAACTGTTCCCGGTGGTGAAGCGGATTATAAACTTAATTAATACTGCAACCATATATTATGCGGATCAGAAAGATGGATACACCTTCGGCTCATATCTTCGGAAGAATGTCGAGAGCCTCTTTGTCAAACCCATTCCCATGTAGTAGGTTGTAATGGCGGTGCGATAATTTACGAATCCATGAAGGCACCACTTCAAATAAGTATTTGCATGTATACAACATACAATTGTGTTCTGATTACGACTCTGTCTACGTTGGCTTGTTAGGAAAGTTGAGTCCATGTGAGTTCCATGTAGTAGTCCGTATAGGATTTGTACATGATGATGTGCCCGGTTGTGCTCATGTACGAGTACTAGTTCGAGTCGGCTTTGTAAGCCAACGTTTTTGATTGTGCGCTTTTATATACATAGGCACGGCTAGCTATTGTAATACCAGAAAAACGAGAAAAGCAATAAAGAGATTATTACGAGGCACGACACGTGCCTCTGGCCATCTTCGTGTTGCTGCGTTCGCGTGCGTGTGTTCTGGTCCCGGTGTTTGCGTAAGCGCCGGTGAGATATCGAGTGCTACAACTAGTTCGTATACGTTGAGCCGAGTTGCACGTACACGACTAGTCGAGCTGCAGGGTGATCGTGTGTTCGATCCTGAGGGCGAAAAGCCAACAATTGGTATCTAGAGCAAGGTGTGGAGGCTTCGCCGTCAAGTTGCGTCATGGTGGAGTTGTCGTCGACGTCTAGTTGTGTCACGGACGAAGGAAAATCGAAGAAGAGGATCATGTCGACTTCGAAGGCGAGTGGTGGTGGTGTGACCATCCAGTACCCCATGCTTGATGGTGACAATTATGGGGTGTGGGCTGCGAAGATGAAGATCTTCATGCGTGCGCGTGGAGTTTGGGCAGCGGTGGAAGGTGAAGGCGCGGTCGAAGAGACAAAGGACCAAGAGGCTTTTGCCATCATAGCCCAAGGTGTGTCTGATGCCGTTTTCATGTCTATATCGGTTTTCATGTCTATATCGGAGAAAGAGACGGCAAAGGAAGCTTGGCAAGCGCTCAAGGAGATGCATGCTAGAGATGATCGTGTCAAGAAGGCACGTGTTCAAGCTCTAAGGAGGGAGTTCGAGAGGATGAGCATGAAGGCGTCAGAAGGGGTTGGTGAATTTGCGTTAAAACTAACCTCCCTAGTTAATGAGATGCGAGCTCTCGGATCAAAGATGGAAGACATCGCGGTTGTGGAGAAATTACTACGAGCCGTTCCGGATAAGTTTTTACCGATCGTTGGCACCATAGAGCAGTATGGCGATGTGACGAAGATGTCGGTGATGGAGGTGATCGGGCGACTAAAGACCTATGAGTTGACGTTGAAGGGACGTGAACGCGACCAAGAAGAGGAGCAGTTGATGTTCTTGCGTAATAAGCAGAAGTACCGGAAGTTCGACAAATCTGAAGTTCGTTGCTACAATTGTCAGGACTATGGACACTATTCTCAAGAGTGTCCTAATCCGCGGAAGGAGGCAAAGAAGGAGCACGAGATTCTGCAACTAGCTAAAGTGGATGTGGATGACGGCCCAGGGTTGCTTTGATGAAGAAGCGGCGGCAGAAAAAAACAAAAAAGAGTCGTGTCTTTAGTTTTTTCTTATGTCTGAGTCGTTAGTGTGTTTTGGCGAGAAGACGAAGGCCGGCATGAAGATGGATGTGCACCAGTTAAGTTGAGTTCCTATATGAGAGGCTATGTGTTTAGTCTGCATGTAGCACGCTAAGATGTGACGGCGTGGACTGGTAATCCAAACGATGTGTTGGTTCCAAGTCGATGAGTCGAGTGTTTGGATTAGGGGGTGAATGTTGAAGTAATCCAAACATGTTTATTTTAGTTTGGTAAGTACAAGTACTTAGAGTTTTGTTAGAATTAGTACAAGTGTAATTAAGGTAGACGGTGATTAGGAGAGTCCGATTATGTGTCTATACCCGTTGGCTTGTTAGGAAAGTTGAGTCCATGTGAGTTCCATGTAGTAGTCCGTATAGGATTTGTACATGGTGATGTGCCTGGTTGTGCTCATGTACGAGTACTAGTTCGAGTCGGCTTTGTAAGCCAACGTTTCTGATTGTGCGCTTTTATATACATAGGCACGGCTAGCTATTGTAATACCAGAAAAACGAGAAAAACAATAAAGAAATTATTACGAGGCACGACACGTGCCTCTGGCCATCTTCGTGTTGTTGCGTTCGCGTGCGTGTGTTCTGGTCCCGGTGTTTGCGTAAGCGCCGGTGAGATATTGAGTGCTACAACTAGTTCGTATACGTTGAGCCGAGTGGCACGTACACGACTAGTCGAGCTGCAGGGTGATCGTGTGTTCGATCCTGAGGGCGAAAAGCCAACACCTCCGTTCCTAAATATAAGTCTTTTTTAGAGATTTTACTAAAACACTACATACGGAGCAAAATGGGTGAATCTACATACTAAAGTATGTCTATATACGTCCGTATATAGTATTTTAGTGAAACATCTAAAAGGACTTATATTTAGAAACGGAGGGAGTAGATCGGAAATTGCGTTTGGTGACCGAGCTCCATGAAGGCCTTTAAATTTAAAATTCAAATTTCATGAAAATTCATATTATAAATTTTCAAAAAAATCTGAAGAAATACAGGAATAAGTGAAGGCATAACACACATGAGTGTAAATTTTCAGAAAATAATACATTGAAATAAGAGTTGTGCAAAAAAGACAAATCTAAGTCTTTTTTACACATGACACTATTCATCGTTTCAGGCCATGAATTTATCTTTTTCGTGCAGATCGTATTTTAAAGTATTTTATCCTAAAATTTTACACACATACACATAACATCCTTCTTTACTTGCATATTTTTTTAGATTTTTTAAAAAACCGAAAATTTTAAATTTTAAATTTTTTCAAAAATTCGGCCTCCATGGAAGCGGAGCCCCAAACGTCCGTTCTCGGGAGTAGATGGTATATATGTCTGCATGTTGTCGTGCTAGTTCATTATTGTGTTGAAATCTATATTTTCATTTCACCATGGGCCTTTGTCGCTGCTGGGACCTCCAAGAGGCGGCAAAGGCAGATCCAGCTCGAGCTCGACAGTTGCGCTGCTCCATACGAGGCGACGGATCTCGTTGGGAGACGTCATGTCCTATTTTATCTTGGGAAGTAATGATCCGCCCTAAGTATGAAGGTGGACTGGGGTTTAGGGATATAGAACTCTTCAACATCGCTCTCCTGGCAAGACAAGCATGGCGGCTTCTTAATTCTTCAGGAACACTCAGTGCTAGGATCCTTAAAGCTCAGTATTTTCCCTCCTCTGAATTTTTGAAAGCAGAACTGGGCAACAACCCTTCGCAGATTTGGCGGGCAATCATGGAAGGGAGAGAGGTCCTCAAGGTGGGTTTGATCAGAAGAATTGGAGATGGCACAGATACTAACATATGGAATCAGAACTGGTTACCTAAGGAGGCGTCGATGCGCCCAATAACATGCCTTGCAACCCACGGACCTATGATGGTGTCGGAGTTAATTGATAACACGGCTGCTAAGTGGAAACATGAGGTGGTCAATGCAACTTTCCTTCCCATTGATGCAGGGGTGATCCTAAACATACCCCTCCCTACCAGACAAAGCACAGACTACTGGGCTTGGTCACAAGAAAAGAAGGGACAGTTTAGTGTCAGATCGTGTTACCGCATGCTCATCACGACGAAGTTGAGAAGAGAAGCATGGTTAGAGGGACGCGGAGGACCTGCCGACACTACCAGGGAAAGAAAGAGCTGGGACAAACTATGGCATATCCCAGTACCGTCGAAGATCAAGGTATTTCTGTGGAGACTTGCATGTTCTTCTCTCCCTACAGCAGATGTGTGCCACCACCGGCACATGGCATCGACACCTTCTTGTGCAGTATGTGGCGCCGCAGATTCTTGGTTCCATTCGCTGATCACATGCACTATGGCTCGCTGTGTATGGGAATTACATGATCAACAGCTGGTTGAACATATGCTCGCTACGGCCGAACCTTCTGCCCGCTCCTGGTTATTCAGTATGTTTGCTTCTGTCTCTCAGGAAGAACTTACTCGCATGACAGTCACCTTGTGGGCTATATGGTATGCACGAAGAAAGCTCATACATGAGGGAGAGCACCAGAGTCCTGCGGCAATCTTTTCGTTTGTCACCATGTTCATCCATGAGCTGAAGGAGACAAGACCGGAACGACCATTAACGCATGCGAGAACGACACAGGTAACAGCAGCAGGTTGGAGACCACCACCGTCGGGTTTTGCAAAGATCAACGTCGATGGGGCAGTCTACAAACACCCCCCCCCCTTGGGCGCGGTTAGTGCAGTTTGCCGCGACGACCACGGAAAGTACCTGGGTGCATTGGCCGTGGTGTTTCATGGGCTTACCGATCCTCACATCCTGGAAACCTTGGCATGCCGGGAAGCACAAGCTCTAGCAAAGGATCTTCTCCTCCAGCATATCGTCGTGTCCTCGGACTATCTTACAACAATACTGGAGATCAAATTGGACACACATGGGATTACAGGCCCAATAGTGGACAAAGTTAATGATGGCAATTCAAATTTTCAACATATTTCTTTTGTTCATGAAGGGAGAGTGTCTAATAGGGAAGCTCATCTCTTAGCTAAGCATGCTTTGCATTTGGGGAAAGGACGCCATATGTGGCTCCTACAACCCTTTGATTTACATGTAATTCCTGAACTTCGTATTATTGGTCAATAAAGCAAAGCATTTACCCCTTAAAAAAAATGTCCTATTTTATCCTATCCTGGCAACCACCAGTAGCCTTGGTGACGGTCAGCTTGTTTTTTTTTCAATGGGTGCCTCCATCAGCGGGGCCATCGGGATAAATGTAAGGCTCGTAGCTCACGGGCAGGCAGCTTAAAAATTACTCCTACTACTTATGTTCCTAAATGCATTGAACTGCAAAAACATCTTACATTTAGGTTTGAACTGCAAAAACATGTTAAATTTAGGAACAGATGGTGTACAAGAGACGCGTGCATACACAGGCCTTCAGTCTTTTTTAACCTGCAGAAGCAGAACCATCTTCGTTCCTCACCTCCAGCTCCATCCCCGATGCAAGCAAAGAATCAGACGTGCAGGTGCAGCAACCTGCATGAACTCTTCACATGGAACCATCCAAACCCAAGCGACCAAACACAATGAATCAGATCACTACACGCACGCGCAAACGTAACTAGGACGGTACCTTCTTATTCTGATTGCTGAGACATCCATCATCCATGACACATTTTCCCTACCAGTGTCTCAACGTCCTCCTACAAACTGTAATAAAAGCTACGGATATGGAAAAGGAAATGTGGCCGCCGTTGCAACTTGCACAACAGATCGCGGTTGGGGTTTTCTTTTTCGGCCATTAGTGCGAGCCCTCGGAGGAGGCATTTGGCCGATGCAGTCAATTCTTCGGTGGGGGTGACTTGGGCCTGAGCCCCTCGATCTCCGGAGTCGTCACGATGAGGTGCGGGGCGCCAGGGGGAGGGTTTCGACCGCCGCCTCCCTGCCACACCTTCCCATCGCTGTCCGCAAAGTTCTTGTTATACGCCTGTAAGAGTGAAGTTTCTTAGCAGAGATGACATTGATGTGTGGAACTCGTAGCAGCAATGCATATGCTTGTGTAACTCTGTGCATGAGCATAAAAGTTGAATATCCGGCTTTCTACCTCTTTGTTGAAGTTGGAGTAGGATAAATCTTTCCCGAGAGTAAGCCAGCCAGGCCGAATGTTATGATCCTCGCCAAAGAGTTCAAGGCGCCTCTTTCCAAGAGCAAAATGCTCGATGATCCTGTACATGTCATCAGGTTTCTTCGTTGAACCTGTAAAAGGAGACATGTACTTTTAGGCATCACAAACGAATATTATGCTTCAAAGGATGCATTCTTTACAAAAAAAGCCTATACTTCAAAAACCAGTATAAACATACGGAATTCCGAAATACACTCCAAGCTGTCAACAAATGGACAACTACATATCTGTAGTTTTGTAGAAGATGATTTAGTAAAACCTTCCCTAGTAACTTCACCAAAATACGTGTTCTTTCAAACATACCAAAATGAAAATGACCAATGAATAGCTAATCTGCAAAAGGCTATCACCAGAAGGATAAATTGTACGATTATTTAGCCGAGTCAAAAACATCTGCTCATCTTCCACATCCCATTACCCTTATGCCAAGAATCAACAGTACAACACATGAAATCTCTAACATCTCCTTCTAAATGTGCACACTCGTGCATTTTAGGAAAATCTAAAAACATTTTACATGAATAAATGTTTCTCCAATCCTGGACATATTGTGATGGTTGCCATGAGGTTATTATGCAGAAAATGTCTGAGTTTCAATAAGCATCGCATGGATTATATTCATAGTTCAAGCTTCATATGGACAGGTCAACAAGAAAATAGCAGCAACAAAGATGTACAATTTTCTTCAAAACAGTTGTAGTAAACCAATCCTTCCACAAGCTGATAGAATATGCTTTTATCAACAAATCAATTTATTTTAAAAATCATACTCCACTTATCATGGGTCAAACCAGAAAATTCATACCATGACAACAATAAAGACAAAACAGTGAATTTAATCTCATACAGGACAAGACAGGAAAGGAAAAGAGGCCCCAAAGCAGTTTAGAAGACAGATATCAAAAACGAAGAATAGTAATAAGCATTATCAATGGCAGCTCAGAGATAAATACCATCAGTGGGTTCTTCAGCTATTATTATATCAGTGTCAATATTCGCGTGGATGACATGACCATCAGTGCTACGGCGTACCGTTCCTTTTATACCCATCAGACAATGCTCCTGCACAAGGAAAGATGGATACTTCACAAGAATACCAGAGACATGTAGAAATTATAAAGTAAAAACAGAAAAGTAATGCTATAAAATATATAATACTCCCTCCGTCTCAAAATAAGTGACTCGACTTTGTACTAGCTCTAGTACAAAATTGTACTAAGGTTGAGTCACTTATTTTGGGGCGGAGGTAGTACTTAATAACAGCACTACCTTTGAATGCTGCAACAATGTACGAGAATCATGCCGCAGACCTGATGATGCATTTTTCTTGTTCGTTTTCACCCAGCAAACATCCTCACACCTACGAAATCCCCACTGAACAAAAGAGATGTTTCAGCTAGCTTCATCTATTATTGTGTTTCATCATTCAGCTGGAAACTGTATAATATCTAAATTAAATAAAGCAGTGCCTATATCTTTTGAAATAGACAAATACATTCGAAAGAATGTGAGAATTATGCAGATTAGAGTTTGACTGCAACTAAACAGAATGGCAACGACAGAAAAATGTTCAAACTATATTGTGGCTATAGGGGCTGTTTGGTTCGCGTCTTGTGCATCCCGTGCCTGACCAGGAGCTTCCGTGAAATTTGCCTGACATCTGTTTGGTTGGCGTCCAGAGGAATCGATGGTATGCCTGACCTGAGCGAGCCTGGAGTCGTCATTAGCCTGTGTCAACTCATCCGGCGTCATTAGCCTGAGTCAGACTATCAATTTCGGACAACTGAGTTCGTGCCTGGGGCTAAACTACTAGTGCAATATTTTAATGGGCTGGTGGGCTCCACATAAGTACATATTGAATTATTATTTTTTACTTCAACAGGCCAGGGCGCCAACCAAACACTCTTCTCACAGGCTAGCCTGACCAGGCAACAAATGCAACTTTCTCAGGCCCAACTCAGGCACCAGTTTTCTTCAGGCACGTTGCCCAGGACGCGAACTAAACAGCCCCATAAAGTTTTGGGGAGGATTACATGAGCCTGGATGGCCTTCTGTAAGCTGGCATCATGACATTACCCAGAAAAATTGACAATAAAGCAGAACATAAAACTGCATGTGTTAGATTACTGAAAGACAAAACTGGCTCACCTTCTTCAAACATTGACGGCCCTGTTCAAGACCTACGCCATCACCAACCCAAAGGAAGAGAAAAGAGGGGGTATCAGCTATAGCCTGTTGATTCAAACAATTCAGGTAAGTATATTAATAATCCTTGGCATACAATGAACACCCTTAAAAAGGAAGAAACAACCAGGCAAGAACAACAACCTCAATCTTCAAATTCATAATCTCCTCAGCGTTCCAATATTCAATATGATCTGTTATTCCTGGTGCACGATGAACATACTCTTCCCATGGTGGATCCACAAGAATAACATCAAACTTAGTACCAAAAAATTCTGGAGAAAGAACATGTTGCCGTAGATCACACTTAAAATACATTGGTGGTGAAGCAGCGTTAGTAACAATTTCGTCCTTCCTCTGTATGAGTTCTCTCAATTTTGGATAGTCCTCTGCTACACTTGTAAGATCCAGTTCTCTAATGAAGTTTTGAGGTCGCATGCCAGTGTCCACAAAGTTCTGAGAGTAATCATTCTGTTCACCCCTTGAAGGAGCTTTTCTGATCGGTGCACCATGCCTATGTGGCACCCAACCACCAGATGGCTTATCATGTGTCAATTCACGATTTTGTGTACTCATCTGGTTAAAACCCAATCCTGACATATTCGTTGGAGTACCCATGCCTGGGCCCATTTGATTTAAGTGAACATTATGAACAGGTCCAGCTCCCATACTTGGAGTGAACCTATGCTCACCAGCAACTGGAGGAGGAATGTGAAGGTTGGGTGGAACAGAGAGCATGTTCACATCAACACCTCCTGCTCCAGGCCACACCATAGGTCCAGGAAACTGCGGCATGAAAACACCAGGTAGAAGAGGGGGGCCTGGAGAATGGGGAATATTTGGCCCCATATGTTGCATTTGCCCTGGTGGCAGGGTGAGTGCTCCAAATGAAGGTGGCGGCATAAGTGGCACCGGAACTCCAATTCTCTGAGAATCCCTTCCATTTGGCCTCCCCCTTCCTCTAGAGGATCTATCACCTTTAGGCCCTTGCTGAGGAAATGAAGAAACCATGCTGGTGTTACCACTTTGGTCTGCTTCAGGATGATTGGTACTATTATCATCAGTTGTTCCAGGTATTAAATCCCGATGAGCTCCCACGTCAGATCTTTTTCCAGAAACAGAGCCCTCTCGCCCAAAATCAAAGTTGCTATTTGGCCTGATCTCTATTGAATCAGACCTGTCATACCGATTTACAAAGATTGAAGTACCTCTATAACCATCAGCTCTTCCCCTGGAATCCTGCCGGTACCCAGCTCGACCATGAAAACTCATACCATCTAACCTTTCCTGTGTGCTCCTCCATTCAGAAACATTTGTCTCTTTAGGATCTCGCAATTGACAGCTCCTCGAGTACTGCTCAGATCCTTCAACTTCTTGTGTTTTCACATTCCAACTGCTATCCCTCCCTCTGTCTGGTGTATCTGGTATTTGTGAAGGTTGAGCGTCTCTATTCCTTCTATCCCCTGATGACTCCCATCCATCGTTACCCACTCTGGGTGAGGTCTCCTCTTTTTCCACACCACCCTTGCTTTCATGTCCGTATTCCACTGTATGCCCAAGAATCTCTTCCTTTTGATGACTTTGATCCGCTGATCTGCTATCTTCATCGATGTTGTCAGGCATAGCAGATGCCCTCCTGTCATTGATATCCTCATCGGACCTACCGCCCCTTGAACTACTAGAGTCTACACCTTTTCTAATTCCACCCGACTCATCTGCGTTGTCATGAATGGTCTCTTTTTCCCTGCCGTGCTTATTATGGTCAGAAGAATAATCACCATCTCTTGTATCAGCCCTGTCTGCAGAAGTTTCACTTCTTGAAGAGTCCCAACCTTTCCTGTCCTCTCTCTCCCTCCTATCGGATTCCCTGTCCTTGGAACCATCAGGACTTCTCCTTGGAATCTTTGGTGATCGTAAGTCTCCTATCACATGATAGTCATCTTCTTCGGTATTAGATTTAGACCCATCCATCAGCCAACTGCAATTGTTGCTACCTGTCCTCCAAAGATTACAACCGAGTTGAGAAGCTTTGGCTGAAACCTTCAGATTTCACTGCATAGAGAAACAACCAAGTATACCATATTTAGTGTACATGATAGCATTAGGGAACACACATTTCATCAGAAAAACTGAACTCCGGAATAA